>NC_080385.1:142192539-142504236 GCF_014773155.1 Arachis stenosperma
AATCTGTTCTTGTCACTAAAATTTGTTAAACTTTATATTAAATTATGTATTTTGTTCTTGTATTGTTATTCTTGTTATTTTTAACAATATGATCTTGTTATTAAAATTTGTTAAACTTTGTATTAAATTAAGTATTTTATTCTTGTTGATTGAATTCTATTTTTTTTATCTTCTACAGATTTTACATTTGTTCGGTTGATTTTAGCTTTCAATTTGAAGGTCAATAATGCCAGCTTCATATCCTAAGGTAATATTTTTATTTTGTAATATGTATGTTGGTAACAATTCAATATGTTGATTAATTGAAAAAATATTAAAATAACATAAACTATTTAATTATTCTTTGTTATCACAAGATGTTCAAAGTACTGAGCCAGGATTTACCAGTGCTACTCCGTCCACTTTTGAATCAATCAGACTTTCGGGACTGTCAGAGTTAATGTCGCCTCCACAACTGCAGTCACAGCCACAAACTCAGACGCAAACACAGCCACCATTGCTGCCGCCACTCTCACCTGCAATGATCAGAACAATGAAGGAACTAGATCTAAGAGGAGGAGAGACAAAGCAAATGTTGCTGATGAGTCACCTAATCCTAGCCAGTCTGGGGAACATGGTACAGGTAACACTAAAAAACCTGTTAGACCTAGATCTTGGACTTGGGAGTATTTTAAAAAAGATAAAAGTGGTCCCAAACATAGGGCTATATGTAAGTTGTGTGGAGTATCTTATGCGGCTGATTCACATAAAAATGGTACTAGCAATCTTAAAAGTCACTTATTGAGTCAGTGTAGAAAATTTTCAAAAGATTCACTTGATCCCACACAAAAAACACTTGTTATGCAGCAACTTAAAAAAGAAGAAGGAAATGGGCTGGGTAATTATTTGATTGTTGTATCATTTAATCTTGATTTATGTAGACAAGCTCTTGCTAGAATGAAAATTATAGATGAGTTGCCTTTTAGATTTGTCGAAAGGAAAGGGTTTCATTATTTCATGAGTGTTTTGTAGCCAAAACTCCATATTTTGGACAGAATTTCAGTTGCTAGGGATTGTTGGAACTTGTTCATGAATGAAAAATATAAGTTGAAGAGTGTTTTTATAAACTCAAATCAAAGTGTATGTTTGACCACTGATTGTTGGACTTATGTACAAAATCTAAACTATCTTTGCTTCACTACACATTTTATTGATCAAGATTGGAAGTTGTAAAAGAAAATTCTTAACTTTTGCCTCATCAAAAATCATAAAGGTGAAATAATTGGTAGGAAGATAGAAAAATGTCTTTTAAATTGGAGAATAAGTAGAGTCTTTAGCATCACAGTTGATAATGCTAGTTCAAATAATGTTGCCATGTATTACTTGAAAGGTAGAATGGAGGATTGAAATATAATTCACATTCTTTAAAAGGTGAACATTTGCATGTTAGGTGTTGTGCTCATATCTTGAACTTGGTGGTGGATGATGGTTTGAAGGATATGCATTCTACAATTAGTAAAATTAGAAATACTGTTAGATATTTTTGTGCTTCTCCTAGTCGTATAGATAGGATTAAAAGTTATATTAAAGAGGCTAGGATCCAAGACTGCTCTTGTGTGCAATTAGATGTCTCCACTAGGTGGAATTCCACTTACATAATGTTTGATAGTACTTTAAAATTCTAAAAGGCCTTTTAGAGATTAAGTGATAGGGATGCTGAGTTTGTAATGATGCAAGGGGGCATTCCAAAGAATGAAGATTGGGATAATGCAAGATGCTTTGTGAGGTTTTTGAAAATTTTTTCCGATGTAACAAAAAAAATCTCGAGTTCTACATTTGTGACCTTTTCTTCATATTTTCATCACTTTTGTTCAATTCTTAGTTCTTTGAAGACTTGGAATGATAGTAATGACATATTACTTAATGGTATGGCTACAAAAATAAAGGCTAAGCATGATAAATATTGGGGTAACTTGAGAAACACGAATATGATGATTTTTGTTGCTATGGTACTTGACCCTAGATACAAGATTAAGTTTGTTGAGTGAAGTTTTCAAAGGTTGTTTGACAAGGAGGATGGCAATTTCTTTTGTGATAAGGTGAAGAAAGTATTCAATGACTTGTTTAACAGCTATAGGGTTGCTCTCAATAGTAATCAAGCACACCAATCTGCATAACACAGCCAAGATATGGATATGAATGATAATGCCTTTGATGATGTTTGATTTGCAGCAATATTTGAAAATGATGTACAAGCAAGTAAGAGTGTCAACACAAATGAAGTGGATTTATATCTCATGGAGTTCTTGGAAAAACCAGTTGATCTAAGTAGTTTTGATATTTTAACTTGGTGGAAAGTGAGCTCTAACAATTACAAATATCATGTTCTAAATCAAATTGCGAGAGATAATCTAGCTATGCCGGTATCAACGGTTGTTTCTGAATCTACCTTTAGCACTGGAGGTAGAGTGATTAATCAATATAGGAGCTCTCTTACCCCAAAAATTGTTGAAGCTTTGATTTGTGCATAAAATTGCTTTCGAGCCAATTCATTGCCAATTGACCTAGAGGAGTCTTTTGAAGAATTTGAAAAACTTGAGAAAGGTAATGTTCTTTATTATTATGTTTTATTTTATCTTCACATAGTGATTAACTTTACTACTTGATAATATGTTAAAGTTACTAATATTTATTTTATTATATTTTATTGTAGAACTTGAGTTAATTCCTCAAGTAATAGATGAACACGACTCTGGTGATGAATTTCATTAGTGATCAGTTCTTCACTTCTTAGCATGGAATTTTTTATGTTATATTTTCATTAAGACTTTGTTATGTTATTTAATTTTGTGTTGTTGAGACTTGCTTAGTTGTTTTTATGCTGAAGAATTATTATTTTATCAAGACTTGTTGAATATGTTGGATTGTTGGACAATTGGACATGTTGTTTTATAATGTTTTATGGGATTTACGTTTTATTATTATGTTGGATTGTGTTTTATTATTATGATGGATTGTTGGATAGGTTATTAACTTTATAAATTAAGTTATTATTTTTTATTTAAAAAACTGCAGATCTAAACCGATTCAAACCGCTTGTAATCAAATTGAATTAGATCCAAACTATACCGCACATAAACTAAGCGTTCGGATCGGATGACGTTTTCCCTTAAAACTGAACCAAACCGCACCACGAACACCCCTAATAGTAACAATGCAATAAATTTAAATACATGATTGGGTTCAGTTACGTACGCTATTGTTGACCCAGCTACGTGCTTTCAATGTCTATAGGTCATTTTTGAGCAGTAGTAGATGTGGTTTACCTTTATAGGTTGCTAATAGATACTAGCACTATAGGAAAAAAGTGATAATCATATAAAAATAGGTTGATACTAGTACTATTAAAACAAGTTTCAACAAATAATTCATTTAACTCAAATCAATTAGAGGAACAACGTAAATTTCAATAATACACATAACATCTCAATCGAACATCCGCACTCATTACCTAATTTACCAATTTGTTAAATGCTAGGCTGAGTTGTGTCCTGTTTATTTTTTTTTCTAAATTAAGAGAACTCAACCCAAATTCAGAAACATATAGATATAGGTTGACTCTTGCGCAACTATAATACATTTCAATCAATAATTTAAGCAAAAAAAATTGTAACTACTTAGAAGAAGAATTTTTTTTTACATGTTCATTTTACACATTTTCACATAATTGGAAGTAACTATGCGGTGAAGTACTTAGTAAACCAATGGTAACTAATAATCTATATAATAAATCAATCAAAAGATCAATCTCATAACCGAAATAAACAACAATTCATTG
The DNA here is from genome assembly GCF_014773155.1 of Arachis stenosperma. Classification (NCBI taxonomy): domain Eukaryota; kingdom Viridiplantae; phylum Streptophyta; class Magnoliopsida; order Fabales; family Fabaceae; genus Arachis; species Arachis stenosperma. The sequence continues at coordinate 142,196,357 of NC_080385.1, forward strand.
AATGAAACGTAATCATCCGTATACGTAGTAAAATAATCATAAATAAAAAATTTCTGGCCAAAGTTGATACTAGCACTATTAAAATAAGTTTCAACCAATAATTCAATTAACTCAAACCAATTAGGAGAACAACATGAATTCAACTAATACACATAACATCTCAATCGAACATTTGCAGACATAACCTAAGTTATCAATTCATGAAATGTCAGGTTGAGTTGTATCTTTTATTTTTAACTAAAAAAACCCAACCCAAATTCAGAAACATATAGATATAAGTTGTCTCTAGATCAACTATCATTAGTTTCAGTTAATTTAAGAAAAAAATATAACCACTTAGAAGATAAAAAATTTGTTTATATGTTCATTTTATAGATTTTCGCATAACTGGAATAAATTATGGGGTGAAGTACTCAATAAACCAATGGTAACTCACAAATACATATAGTAAATTAATCAAAAGATCAATCACTCAACCGAAACAAATAGTAATTTATTGAATGAAACTCAACCATCTGTATACGTAGTAAAATAATCATCCGTCTTATTTTGAATAAACATTCACTAGGTCAACTAATGTAAGAAACGTCTCATTCGAACATCCGTATAGCGTACCTAAATTCCTGGAGTAACTAAGCCATAATTAAAAAATATATATAAAGAAAAACGATAAAAACCAAGAAAATTAGCAATAGCCATATTTGTATTTTTTCAACTCAGTCCAATATATCAAATTTATACAATATTGCACAGAAGCACCACACATAATTAACTCAACTAAATCTATTACATAAACATTTATTTATCAATTAAACCACTAGTCAACAACATACCTTTCGAAGCAGCGATAAGAGGGAGAGCGACGGTGTTGGGGGGCTTTTTTACAAACCAGCGACGGCACTAAGAAGCTCCACAGCCAGCCTGGTGTCTGCGGAGGGAGAGAGTGATACCAGTGGGGGTTGGCGAAGTAGCGACGGCGCCCATGAGCTCTTCCAGGACGACGATGTCCGAATAGGGAGAGAGCGAGGGACGGAGTAACGGCAACCACCGAGGCTGCTGAACGGGTTTTTTGTTAGCTGAAAGGGTTGGGTGAGAAGGAGGGATGCCTCTGATTCTTGCTGTGAGGGACGAAGTAGCACCGAACACCTTGGCTGGTAAAGAATGGCATGCCAATGATAGTGTGGGTGTGCGATGATCAAAGGGGGGAAGGAAAGAGGAATGGTTAAAAATTGAAAAGTGAAAATTAGGGTATTTAGTGGGATAGGGTAACTGGGAGTGGAGTGCTTTTATTACTTTGTTGGACCAATTCTATAGACCGTTGTTCGCAAATTCCATTGTCTACCTAACGAAGCCGTTAATAAAATTAGAGTTAAAATTTTAAAAGGGGTAAGGGGTAGTTTAGGTATTTTGATAAAACTTGAAGGTAGGGTAGTAATTTTAATCTAATCAATTTTGTTTGGTTCTTAAAATTGATTTTTCTAGGTAGACAATGACTTTGGTGAACAACGTGAACAACGGGCTCCAAATTGGCCCAATAGAGTAAAAAAACACTCCACTCCCAAATTACTCCATCCCACCTAAACCCTAATTTTTATGTTTCAAATTTTAACCATCATCTTCCCCCTCCCATTTTAACCATTGAGCAGCCACACCCAAATACCCTTAGTGCCGACACTGGACATTGAACCTCGCACGGTTGCTGCGTGCCTCTCCCCTCTTAAAGTCAAGCATCAAAGTCGTCCCTTCGTGGTGGTTGCGTGCTCCTCCCCTTCGCGTGCTCCTCGCTCTCTCCACAATCGAACGTTGTCGTCGTCAAAGAGCTCCTGGTCGCGGTCGTCGCACTGCTAAACTTTCGTATCCAAAGTCGCACTTTTTCATACCTGACTTGATGCTGACCACCTAAGCTTTTTTGTGCCGCCACTGGTTTGGCGTGAACGCTCCCAAGGCCCTCGTTTTCCACTACCTGATCGCTGCTGCCAAAGGTAAGTTGTTGGCTAGTTGTTTATTTGATGAAAGATGTTCATGCAATGAATTTAATTGATGGTTGCTTCAAATGGGTGTGCTGCCTTTGTGCAAAAGTGTATATGTTTGATTTTTTGGACTGATGTGGAAGAAAATAAATGGTTATTATTGCTGATTTCTTGGTTTTTACCCTTTTCGTTTATATATATATTTTTTAATTTGGGCTTCATTTATCCAGGCAAAGTTAGGCGGTATAGATGTTTGATTGAGACATTTTTAAATTCATTGACTTCGTGAATTTTTATTTGAAATAAAACGGCTTATTATATTACCATGTATATGGATGATTGGGTTTTATTCAATAAATTAATGCTGGTTTCAGTTGAGTGATTCATCTTTTGCTTGCATTAGTTTATGGATTTGTGGGTTATAATTTGGTTTATTATATACTTCATCCATTAGTTACATTCGATCTTTTAAAGTTGTGAGACATGAATATGTAAAGGCAATTTCTTGTGTTTTAAGTGGTTACATATTTTTTAGCTTAAAATATTGTTTGAATTTGAGTTAGGTTTTGTTTGTTTTTTTTTTAAATGGAATATGCTATTTTGTTAAACCTTTCATGAATTTGTAACTTAGCTTGTGATTGTGGATATTCGATTTTAAATTCTTATAAGATGGATGATTATTTTACCCCGTGTTTGGATGGTTGGGTTTTATTCAATAAATTAATGTTCGTTTCGGTTGAATGATTGATCTTGTGCTTGTATTACTATTTGAATTTATGAGTTGCCGTTGGTCTATTGAACACTTCACCACGTAATTAGTTCTTGTTATGTGAAAATATGTGAAATTAACTTGTAAAAGCAGTTTCTTGTCTTGTTAGTGGTTTCATTTTTCCCTTAATTACTGATTGAAACTAATTATAGTTGATTTATAGACAATCTATATCTATATGTTGCTGAATTTGGGTTGGGTTTTGTTAGTTTTAAATAAAAAAAAGGAAATATACAACTCAGCCTGGCATTCCATGAATTAGTAACTTAGTTTATGGATGTGGATGGTCGATTTTAACTTCCTAGAAGACAGATGATTATTTTACCCCATATATGAATGATTTGGTTTCGCTCAATAACATAATGTTTATTTCAATTGAGTGATTGATCTTGTATGTGTATTGATGGAATTGTGAGTTACGGTTGGTTTATTAAGTGCACTTCACCACATGGTTACTTCTGGTTATGTAAAATTGCGTGACATTAACTTGCAAAAGCAATTTCTTGTCTTGTAAGTGGTTTCCTTTTTTTCCTTACATTATGGATTGAGACTAATTATAGTTCATCTAGAGAAAACCTATATCTATGTGTCTCTAAATTTGGGTTCAGTTTTATTAATTTAAAAAAAAGAAATACAAAACTCAGCCTGGCATTTCATGGATTGGTAAGTTAGTTTATGCCTATAGATGTTTAATTGAGTTGTTATTTGTATTAGTTGAATGAATGTTGTTCCCTAATTGATTTGAGTTAAGTGCATTATTGGTTAAAAGATTACTTAATATTGCTAGTATTGATTTTGGCCATAGAATTTTTTACTCATGATTATGTTGCTACCAATATGGATTGTTGGGTTTCATTCAACGAGTTACTGTTTGCTTTAGTTGTGTCATTGATCTGTTGATTGATTTACTATATGGATGATTAGTTGCCATTGGTTTACTGGGCACTTTACCGCATAAATACTTCAACTTATGCGAAAATATGTGTGATGAATGTGTAATTAAAAATTACTCTTCTTCTAAGTGGTCACAATTTTATTTTTCTGTTACATTATTGATTGGAACTAATTTTAATAGTGCTAATATCAACCTCTTTCAGCTTTGGGACTATATTCAGTTAATATCCTTTGTGAATCTGATAATGAGTTGGTGTGCAGGGGGGTTTGATTGAGTTGTGATTTTCTTTTTTCTGATTTATTCTAATTAGTTTATTCAGGTTCAACTGTATGCATTGATGGTAATTTTTAAATTTAAAAGTAATGTTGTTCTATTGGTTGTTAGATGATTGTATTCTAATCATAAGATAACGTTTAATATGTGGGAAAGCTAATGATTTGTTGGTTTTTAATAGTCTACCATCTGTTTTGATTTACGTTGCTGAACAATAGTTAGATGGGTAAAAAGGTAATACGCATTTCACCATTTATCCATCTTGATTGTATTTGCTTCTAAAAACTATTTCGTTCGTTGATAGAAATTGGTCGAGACGCGTTGCTCACCATGCTATATGAACGGTTTGATCACCCACCTGAAAAAAAATAATGATAATGCAAAGCTGGCTGAAATCGACACTATCTGGTTCGGATTCGTGAAATGGATCCCACATTGACCAGTGAAGCAGAGTATAATGGTTCAACTAGCAAAGGCATACGATGTGGATACCAACACACTGAAAGTAGATGTCAGCAACATCCGCATTAATGCCGAGTTGATCGAGAGGGCTTTAGGTATGCCCTCTGGTGGTGAGTTGCCCTTGTTTATTAGTTATCTTCTGTTGTACATGTTTATTCGGTTATGTTTTATCTATCCTAACAATTATTGTATATACTTGGGTGTTTCAATCATTTAGGATCTAACTTTCCCAAACTCGATGAGAAGAATGTTGTCCATGTGGCAATCAAAGCACAATTTCAGAAAAAAAATGACCACACAACTGCAGGACTTCGTCTACGGCTGCCCCATGGAGACCGAGGCAAAACGGATGAATTTTAGACGACACTTTATCTTGGTGGTCCTAAAAATGTTCTTATGTCCAACAAGTCAACAAACAATATTGTCGTGGCACATACCCCCTATCCTGGATGTCTCCAACCCCAGCAAATTCAATTGGCCTTTGAAAACATTCAAGTGGTTGGGAAAGGTAGTAGAAAAATACAAAACAAAGAAGCATGAAACCTGTGGTAGTTGCATGTTCACCTTATTGGTATGTTAAATTGTTAAAATGATATTATATCCAACATACCATTTATGTTGCAACCCATAAGTTGTGAATTTTTTATATCTAGGTGTTGTACTTCCAGCGACTGAAGCATGGTCTAATAGATGGCTGTCACAAATTGGAGCCATGGGTCACCACATGGACAACTGTTGAACTTGAAAGAAGGCAACCAATGTCCTTACTCAGGTACTAACCCAAACGATTTCTTCTTTGTACTATACTGAACGACTTAACCAATGGGTGATTTTTATAACTCAAAAGATTTCCCTCGCGTGGAATTTGGATGATTACTACCTAACTCATTTGATCTTTCCCAATCAAGGTTACATCGGAGACAAGGCCGAAATGGGTGACGAACCTAAGGGTCGAGCAAATAAGACATGTTCACAAACCAACTCTGAAGAAGCAAACCCAGAGAGGGCGCACAAGATTATAGCATCACCCAAGGTGATTCCCTATTGGAATTTGAGTTAGCAGTAGTATACAAGCTTTAGGTGGGTAGATTATTTGTTGGTTTGATGTAGCTATTTGTAATTGCAAAACTAGTGATATGTTCCTTTATTCGTTAGATATTTTGTATGATTACAATTGTTTTATTCGTATGTAGACATTTGTATGGTTATTATTTGGTTTAATGGATGTATCCACCTAGAGAAGTAAGGAGGGAACCATAAAAACACAGCCTCGTAAGACCACAAAATAACCACCTTTGAGATGAGGACAGACAAAACTACCAAAAAGCCACACACGATGCAAATGGTGAGTGCATGTTGTTGTGAATATAAGTTGTTTTCCTTACATTACAACTTGCCTTCCCAACCAAATTTGTTGGAATTGGATTTCAGATTTATTTATTAAAATATTCCGGATGTTCATTTTGCTTTATATGCGGATGGTTATTGCTACACTTATGTGGATGTTCATTTCTACGCTATAATGGCAGTTTTCGTCTATACATTTTCATCCTCTCCTCTTTACTGTGTGATATTTTTTAAATATGTTGTTTGTTTCCTTCTTGGGACTCGTTTGATATTTACAACCCAGAAACCAGGAAAGGCACGAGGAGAAAGTTTTGCTTGTCAAAGGCTGATCGTGCAGAGGTAGCAGAATAGCACTTATAGAGGAAGCTGCCTGATGAGCAGATAAATTATACGCTTTTTGGTAGTATTTTCACATAGTTTTTAGCATGTTTTACTCACTTTTTATTATATTTTTATTAGTTTTTATGCAAAAAGTCACATTTCTGGACTTTACTATGAGTTTGTGTGTTTTTCTGTGATTTCAAATATTTTCTGACTGAAATTGAGGGACCTGAGCAAAAATCTGAAGATTTTGTTGGATTCTGACCTTTTATCGCGTTAAACGCCAGAATTGGCACCAAAGCTGGAGTAAAACGCCAGAACTGGCACCAAAACTGGCGTCTAGACTCCAAGAACGTCCTGTGCACGTGAAAGCTAGGAAGCTCAGCCTAAACACACACCAAGTGGGCCCTGAAAGTGGATTTTTGCACTATCTGCACCTAGTTACTCATTCTCTGTAAACCAAGGTTACTAGTTTAGTATAAAAACTACTTTTAGAGATTTACTTTGTACCGAATGACATTTTTGACAAACCTTAGTGTATCTTTGACGGAATGAGTCTCTAAACTCCATGGTTGGGGGTGAGGAGCTCTGCTGTGCCTCGATGACTTAATGCAATTACTACTGTTTCTATTCAATCACGCTTGTTTCTGTTCTAAGATATTCATTCGTACTTCACCATAGCGAATGTGATGATTCGTGACACTCACCATCATTCCTGAAATTATGAACGCGTGTCTGACAACCACTTCTGTTCTATCTGAGCTCAACGTAATCATTGGGCAACAGCTTGAGTGTGTATCTCTTGGACTCCTGACTCACGAGTTTGATTACCTCTCCTGACAACAGAGCATTCGAATCCATGAGACCAGAATCATCGTGGTAGAGGCTAGAACCAATTGGCGGAATTCCTGAGCTCTGGAAAGTCTAAACCTTATCTGTGGTATTCCAAGTAGGATCTAGGAAGGGATGACTGTGACGAGCTTCAAACTCGCGACTGTTGGGCGCCGTGACAGTGTGCAAAAAGATCAATGGATCTTATTCCAAAACAAGTGAGAACCGACAGATAATTAGCCATGCGGAAAACCATAGCGGACATGTTTTCATTGAGAGGACGGATGGTAGCCATTGATAACGGTGATCCACCAACATAAAGCTTTCCATAGAAGGAGCCAGGCATGTTTGAAGAAGAAGGCATTAGGAAAGCAGAAACTCAGAGGGTAGAGCATCTCCGAAACCTCAACCTGTTCTTCATTACTGCATAACAAGTATTATTTATTTCATGCTCTTTTACCTTTTATAAATAAAACTAAGAATTATTATTGATATCCTGACTAAGAGTTACAAGATAACCATAGCTTGCTTCAAGCCGACAATCTCCGTGGGATCGACCCTTACTCACGTAAGGTATTACTTGGACGACTCAGTGCACTTGCTGGTTAGTGGCACCGGAGTTGTGAGAAGTGCAAATCACAATTCCGTGCACCACTGCCCCATAGCGCAAGGAGACACATGTAGTTGCTCACTTGCTCTCGACTCTGATGATGATTATAATGAGCCAATTGCTAAAAGAATGTGCCTGCTTTTTCAAAACGATGGGAACCCACATGAGGAAAGCCCAACGCATGACGAAGTCAATGTTGAACAGCAAAATACTCATGAGAAATTGTTGGAGCCCAAGGACACGGATCTGATTACACCGTGAACAGCACTTGTGCAACTTACTGGATACAATTTTGACAGGCACGTTCTGTGTGTTGAAATCTATTGTGTATTTCGATTCTGCATATGTGGTGATTCCTGTTATTTAAAAGCGGAAACGCTTTGTGTTAATTAACATTAGTTGCATTTCATACAGAGACTTTGACATGTACTTTATGTAGTGTCCAGAAAGTGAAGAAATATGGGCAAAAATTGAACAAGGTCAGTACACAAGGCCCATAAGCATGGAACTCATCCAGACCGTAATGCCGAAGAATTCACATAGCCACACACCGAGCCCAGCAAAGCCTAACTTTTCTCTTGGATTGACTCAGCTTGAGAAGACACCAACCCCGTCCCTTACCCCATCCATCCATTCGAGACTTAAGAATGTAAAGTTGGGCAAGCGTAAGGAGAAACAAGTCTGAAGATAGATCCTGAACTTGTCCCTTGACAAAGAGCAGCCTTTGGCAACTTGCGAAGGCAGGCCGCATCTAGTGCTGCATAGGAAGGATCTATGAACGTTGAAAGCACGTGGTTGGGTCAACAACAATGTACATGACTGAACTTCATCATGTATTTTCATTATATTATTACTATATTTAATATCATGCATATAAACTTCAACATGCAGATCATGCAATGGATGTGCTACACATTCAACGAGATAAATAAATCTAATTATAAAATTAAAACTCACCATTATGCAATAAAAAAATCTAATTAGCTTTAATCGAAGTAAAATATATATGAGATGATTGATTTCAATAAATACATCTACGGTCTTCATACATGTATGTATACTATCAATTTATTGCCATAAAAATTTTGGATGAATTGAGAATTATTATCTTACTCCTAATTATATGTATAAAATAAAATAGAATACTCTACTTGCACCAAGAATAACCATCTCAGTTGAACGAGTGAAATTATCCTTGGGGAATGAGGATGTGACATTACTAAGCGGTTCAACCAAATTCGACTCCATCAACGGATATATAAGGGTAATGCACGTGTGAAAATGTGGCTATGTATGGATGTTGACGGAACTGTCGCGCACAGGGAGGCTACGACGGTGAAGGCGAGGGGTTGCGGGGGGCTCTGCACAGCCGTCAGTGGGGGGAGCGGGAAGGAGAATGCACGGGGCTGCTGCGGCGCAATCTGACACTGCTACGGAGCACAAGTGGGGCGAGGAGATGCTTCGGCGCCGTCGGCGGGAGGCTGGACGGCATCGGAACGGACGGCGGGGAGGTGCACGGCGCCGGGGTGAGTCTGCTGCGACGAGCAAGTTGTCGTGGACCAGAGATCACAAACAAAGAATGAAAGATTAGCGTGATATTGAGAATAACTGTACCGCTTGTGATTTGGTTTAATTGTTAATCTTTATTTTTTAAAATTTAAATTTTAAAATAAAAAATAATTAATTAATAATTTAATTTATAATTTTAATTTTATTTTTTTATTCTATTATTACATTATTTATAATTATCATTGTTCTCTATATTTTTCTTTGGCAAATAACAAATGACGCATGTTAGTTAATCTTGTTGAAACGTAACAGTAGTCTAATGGGTTTTTGACACGTTGGAAACATATTTTATTTATTAATTGGTATTTAGTAGCAAACAAAGGATGTTCTTCTTTTTGCATGTATTTGCATTGGCAAATTGAAAGTGTTTGCCTCTTTTCATCATTTGGGGGCTTAGATAGTGTTTGGATCATTGGATGTATGGTTAGTAAAAAAATGACATGGAAGATACGAAAAAGCCATATCAATTCTTGAGCAAATTTACACTATGATTGTAATATATATATATATATATAACAATTCAATGTAATTCAACTCAGAGTATATACATGTACACATACATAGCCATTCTTGCATATAATTTTGGTTATTAAAAATCATCGCTTGTTTGTGTTTGAAGGATACATTTTTCAATGGAATTGTGTGGCTAAGGAAGTTGTGGGAATCACTTTCTTGCTTTTGATTTTGTCTTTTAAGCTGCATTTGGTTTTGTATTTGGTTGCGAGAATAAAATAAAATAAAATATTAAAAATAAGTTATTAAAAATAAAAATATAAAAATTAATATTTTTTATTTTATTTTATAATAAATTAGAATAAATAATTATAAAAGTTTAATTTATTCTTTTTTTATACAAAAAGTTTAGAAAAAAAATATTAATAATAATAAATTATAAAGGATAAGTACTTTTTTCGTCCCCAAGGTTTGGGGTCGAAATCAAAATTGTCCTTAACCTTTTTTTCTTATTAAAATCATCCCCAACGTTCAAAAACATTTTAAAATCATCATTTTTCGAATTTTTGGACCAAAATACCCTCATCATCATCAGTCTCCTCTTCACCACCACCACCACCACAACTCCCTCAACCCACTCCAGTAACCCCCCACCCCTTACCCCCCCCCCCCCCCAAACCCCCTCACCCCTCACCCCACTCCCTCACCCCCTCACCATAACTCCCACCCCCTCACTGTAACCAGAATTCAAATTTTTAGGCAAACTCATGCTAAATTATCAGAATACTAAGATGCAAATTCATCAGGAACGAAAATTATTGGAAAAAATCAAAAGGTGCAAGACACCAAATTGTCATGAAAAAATGTTACTGTTAACCATGATCAACCAAAATCAAAGAACCCTCTTTGGCAAAAAAAATCACAAAAAAAGTAATCACTTACAACAGATCCTCGTGAAAATTCAAAACCCAGGTACAAGTTCTTTTTTTCAATTGAATCCAAACCAACAATCAAAACCGACTTAAAGCCATAGAAAAATTATTGAACAATAATCCAGAAAAAACACTGTTTATGGTCATCATCATCATTATCAACAGAAAATTCAAGCAACATTCACTTTGAAAAAGAAGAAGAAAAAGAAGAAGAAGAAGCGGTGGTGTGGTGGTGCGGTGCGGTGGTGCAGCGATATGAAGAGGAAGAAGAAGATGGTCGTGCGATGGTGCGGTGGTGTGACGCGATACGGCAGGACGGTGGTGCGGCAGTGCGATGCGGTGCGGCAGGACGGCAAGACGGCGGTGCGGCGCGGCGGTCCCCCTTCTCTCCCCCTCTCCTTTTCTTGCAACCCCCCTTTTGTTTCTCTCCCCACCCCTTTTTTCTTCTTTTATTTATTTATTTTATATTTATTTTATTTTATAATTTTTTAATAATAAAAGGTAGTTTGGAAAAAACAATAAAATTGAAGTAAAAAAAAGGACGATTTTATAACATTTTGTAACGTTGAGGATGATTTTAATAACAAAAAAAATCGGGGGCGATTTTAATTTTGACCCCAGACTTTGGGAACGAAAAAAGTATTTATCCCCAAATTATAATTATAAAATTTAATAAAAATAATAAAAAATAAAAAATAAATTATAACTTTTATTAATATTTTTATATCTTTTTTATTAAAAATAAAATATACTAATTTAATATTTTTGTTGATATATTATCTATTAAACATAATTTTATATCTCTATATTTTTATTTTAATATTTTATATCTATAAACAAATGTAATTTTATTGTAAATTATTATCTCTCTAATTAGGAGGGTCAAAGAAGTCTAGAAGTTACAATGAAAAAATTATTTTGAATTTAAAATGATTTAGTTTCTGATCAAATAGCCTAAATAAAAGACATCCAAAAAAAAAAGCCTAAATAAAATAAAAGAATATCGTAACCCACTATCACTGATGCTTTAATTTACTCCGTTCGGTAGGGCGTGAAGTGTCCACATATATAATTTTTAATCTTTTAAAAATTATTTAATCGAATAAAATAGAGGTCAAAATGTAGTTTTCTCAATAATTTAAAAATACTCACTATTATTATTATTATTATTATTATTAGGATAATATATTTTTTATCCGTAATGTTTGAGATTTTTTTTAAAATTATTTTTAACGTTTAGTTATATTCAATTTTATTTTTAACATTTTTATTTAGGTTAAAATTATACTTGAACGTTAATTTTATATAAAATATTAGTGACAAAATTAAAATTTTTTAACATAAATAAAGAATATTAAAAAAAACTAAACAAATAAAAAACGTTAAAGAACAATATTAAATTAAATCAAACGATAAAAATATTTTAAAAAAACATTACAAATATTAAAAAAATACATTATTATTATTATTATTATTATTATTATTATTATTATTATTAGTAGAAAGATTTTCTTTGTGGTTCTGGTTGTGTTCTTCATCTTCAAAACACCCCCCACCCTCCCTTGCCCCCTGTTACACCTCGCTTCATCCTTCGTATATAAATTTAGTTTATAACTAACAAATAAGAGTAAAAGAACCCTACATCACTCCGATCATTCTCTTTTACATCCTTTCTATATTAATGTTAAATATAAAAATTATTTGTATCTTTGGAAATTACTTTAGTCTAGGAAAAACGATTAATACAGTTGCATTTTCTTAATCCTCGCTCACAGTCGTAGGACCCTAACAATTGCAACACGCCAACACGTGATCTTTATGCAATTTTTTTTTTCTGGTACAATTATTTGCTTGCTTTTTGTGCTTATTTGCAGTTGCTCTCAATACAACCAATTTTGTATTTTACAAAAATACTATATTCGTACATCAAAATCAACTAATAAAATTAAATTAATCACTAATATATTTATATATAAATATATATAAAATTTAATTTAATTTTAATATATATTTATATTTTAATATATATTTTATACTATTAGTTAACTTTGATAATTAATTTTGATGTATAAATAATATAATCGATATTTTATTATATGTAACTATGCAAGAGCAAAAAGACATTTTAGAAAAATTTGATAATTAACTTGAGCTCCCATGACTCAACATCTTTATTAATTATGAGTCAAACTAATTAGTTAACAATCTATTCTAAAAAAAATTTATTTTAAGTTTAAGTAGTATATGAAGGGTATTTACAAATTTGATTAATTAATATTATTAATATTATTAATATTATTAATATTAATAAATGATTACTAACCGTTTTGTATCATTTGGTTGAAGAGACACAACCTTTTAAGGATTGTGTATGTTCAAAACATTGTGTTTATTGGCTAAAGGGACACAACTCTTTAAGAGTTGTATATGTTCAAAACATTGTATCTATTGGCAATAGAAATGACACAACCATTTGTATACGTAACTAATCATAATTGCTACGTGCAATATGTATAAATAAGTCCTTGTCCACTATTTCAGATATGAAGTACTAAGCGTACAATTTACACTACTATTAAGAGATTTTCTTTGTTCAAGAGAGTTGAGAATTTCTTACTATTGCTAATTAAGAAATTCTTAGGTTTCATTGTATCCTGGGAGAGTATTGTCATCAACCCTATAGCAACTAAGTGTGGGGAGAAATATCTCTCTAAAGAAAGCGATTTAATCGTGCCTTGAAACCACTACACAAATATAAGATTTTGTCATCTTCTCATACAATATACACAACAATTTTAGAGAGATACTTCTTGAAGATGGCACAGGATCAAAACACTACATTCAAGGTCATGAATCAAGAGTTTGTCAAATTAGATCGCTTTGATGGAACGAACTTCAACCGTTGGAAAGACAAGATGATGTTTCTTCTTTCAGTTCTCAATCTTGCATATGTGATTGACCCAAAGACTACACCAATTGCCGATGCCGCTGAAAATTCCACACCGGAAGAGAAAGAAAAGATTGTTCAATTGAAAAAGAAACGTGATGAAGATACTTTTGCATGTCGAGGTCATATTCTCAATACTTTATCCGACCGACTCTATGATCTCTACATGTCAATTCAATCACCATTAGAGATTTGAAAATCTCTGGAAGAAAAGTACAATACCGAATGACAAGGAACAGATAAGTTTATTATGATGAAATATTTTGAATTTATTATGAATGATACTATGCCTGTCATGGATCAAATTCATGAATTACAAATCCTTGTAAGTAGACTTCGTGATCTACAAGTGGTTATCCCTGAATCATTACAAGTTGGAGCAATTATTTCAAAATTGCCTTCATCTTGGAATGGTTATAGGAAGAAACTTTTACATCTTGGTGAGGACTTCACAATTACTAAGGCATATACGTATAGAGGAGGAAACTCGAAAACGTGATGTTGTGTATCTTTCTCAAAGTTCTAAAGTGAATCATATTGGTGAAAACAACACCAATAAGAAGAAAAGAAAGCTCTCTAAAGATTCAAAGCAAGATAAGAAGAGACAAAGAGAGTGTTATCATTGTCACAAGAAATGACACTATATCAAAGAATGTAGACTTCTGAAAAGGGAAGCACCAAAGACCAACTTAGTGGAAGAGAAGAATCTAATTGCTATGGTTGTAGAAAAAGTACAAAACATGCATATTGGCATGGTTACCGAAGTCAACATAGCAACACAAGGAAAATCACTTGAGTGGTGGTTAGATTCTGGGGTTACTGTTCACGTTTGCAATGATCGCAACCAATTCAAAACATATGAAGAAGTGAACAATAGAGAAGTCTTGATGGGCAATGACAACTCAGCCAAAGTTTGTGGTCAAGGAAGTGTGGAATTAAATTTTACATCTGGAAAGAAATTAAGTTTAATAAATATACTTCATGTTCCAGATTTGAGAAAAAAAATTTAGTTTCTGTTAGTTTCTTGTGTAAGAAAGGATGCAAAGTTGTAATGGAATCCGATAAAGTGATTTTGCTTAAGAATGATGTATTCATAGGAAAAGGATATTGTACTGAAGGCATGTTTAAACTTAGTATTAATAAAGTGAATGTTTCCTTGTATGTTGTTGATTCTTGTGATTTATGGCATAGTAGATTAGCACACTTAAATTACAAATCAATTGAATATATGCAAAAGAATAACTATATTGATCTTAGTAACAAGGATTTTAATAAGAAATGTGATATTTGCATACAATCTAAAATTACCAAGAAACCTTTTCCTAAGGTTGAAAGAATACACATTTATTAGAATTGATTCATAGTGATATTTGTGAGCTAAATGGCAATATTACTAGAGGAGGAAAAAGATACTTTATAACCTTCATTGATGATTGTTCTAGATTTACTTATGTGTATTTGCTTAGAAATAAAGATGAAACTTTTGAAATGTTTAAGAAATATAAAATGGAAGTAGAAAATATGCATGATAAGAAAATAAAAGTTCTTCGTAGTGATCGAGGTGGAGAATATTTTTCTAATGAATTTGATCACTTTTGTGAATTACATGGTATTGTGCATGAATCTTCCGCTCCATATACTCCGCAACAAAATGGTTTGGCAGAAAGAAAGAACCGTACCTTAGTGGATATGGTTAATTCAATGTTACTAAATGCAAAATTGCCTTACAATTTGTGGGGTGAAGCATTATTGACATCATGTCATATCCATAATAGGATACCATCAAGACATAGAAAGGTTTCTCCTTATGAAATTTGGAAAGGAAGGAAACCTAATTTAAATTATCTTAAAGTGTGGGGGTGTTTAGTCTTTTATCGAGTTCCTGATCAAAAGAGAACCAAATTGGGGCCAAGAGCCATAAAAGGCACTTTTATAGGATATGCTCAAAATTCTAAAGCATATAGAATATTAGACTTAGTGTCTAATGTAGTTGTTAAATCAAGAGAAGTAGAATTTATTGAAAATAAATTTATCAATGATTCAACTTCTAATTCAGAGTATCCCCAAAATGATACTAATATTTCACAAGAAATTTATATGGAGCAACCGGAAGGCTATGTGCTACCCGAAAATGAAAAGAAAGTTTGCAAATTAATTAAGTCTTTGTATGGGCTAAAACAAGCGCCTAAACAATGGCATGAGAAGTTTAATTCAGTGGTGTTATCAAATGGCTTCTCACATAATAGTGCGGATAAATGTATTTACTCAAAATTTACTAAAGATTATGGAGTTATCATTTGTTTATATGTTGATGATATGTTAATCATCGGAATAAATTTAGAAGGAATTCGTATAACGAAGGAGTATCTAACTTCTAAATTCAAGATGAAGGATTTGAATGAAGTTGATACAATATTAGGCATAAAGGTGCATAAGAATGAAGTTGGCTTTACTTTAAGTCAATCTCATTATATTAAAAAGGTATTGGAAAAGTTTGATCATCTCACAATTAAAGAATCCAATACGCCGTATGATCCTAATCTTAAATTAGAAGGAAACATGGGAAGACCTATAGCACAATTAGAATATGCTAGTGCTATAGGAAGTTTAATGTATGCAATGCATTGTACTAGACCTGATATAGCATTTGCTGTGTGCAAACTATCAAGATTTACAGAAAAGCCTAGCAATCAACATTGGAAAGCTATAACAAGAGTTCTTGGTTATCTCAAGAAAACCATAAACTTGGGATTACATTATAGTGATTATCCCGTAGTTTTAGAAGGTTATTCCGACGCAAGTTGGATTACAAATCTTAGTGATAACAAATCCACTTCAGGATGATTTTCACCATAGGTGGTGGAGCAATAAGTTGGGCCTCAAAGAAACAAACATGTATTACACATTCTACTATGGAGGCTGAGTTTGTAGCTTTATCAGCCGCAGGTAAAGAAGCGGAATGGTTAAGAAATTTGTTATATGATATAAAGCTGTGGCCACAGCAGACGACAGCCATTTCAATCTTCTGTGATAGTGAATCAACCATGTCTCGAGCATATAATAAGGTTTATAATGGAAAGTCTAGACATATAAGTTTGAGACATGAATTTGTGAGGCAACTAATAGATGATGGTGTAATTACCATCACTTATGTAAGATCTCAAGAAAATTTAGCAGACCTTTTGACTAAAGGTTTGTCAAGGGATAAAATCAAAAAAACTGCTGCTAAAATGGGATTAAAACCTATTATTGCTAAATGATGGGAACCCAACCTTATTCTAGTAGACCACTAGTTTCAAGGTTTAATGGGTAATAACAAGTTATTTAGCAATTGGAGCACTAAGGTATAGGATTTAGTGCTATTTACAATAAATTAGGAGGGTGAGTTTAAATTCTTAATGGAATGATAATATTATCTATCAAAAGATTCCACCTATATGAATATAAGAGTGGTGCCGCTCTAATCGAGAATTTTAGAGGTTTTATTCTCGTAAATATTCATGAAACCAGGATGAGCACAAGGCCATATAAGTGCTTAAAATTGTAAACTCTTGAACTTGGAGGGTATAAGTAATGTGTGTGATTTTTGGTACTAGCATATGGAGTATAGGTTTAATCGATTAGACACCTATTACTTCGTTAGAACTTTAAAATTTACACTAAAAGAATGTTTAATCTTAGTGACACATTCTTTATGCATGTACTTGTATGACATTTAAATTTTGTAAATAGTGGAGAATTGAAGGGTATTTACAAATTTGATTAATTAATATTATTAATATTATTAATATTAATAAATGATTACTAACCATTTTATACCATTTGGTTGAAGGGACACAACCTTTTAAAGATTGTGTATGTTCAAAACACTGTGTCTATTGGCTAAAGGGACACAACTCTTTAAGAGTTGTATATGTTCAAAACATTGTATCTATTGGCAATAGAAATGACACAACCATTTGTATACGTAACTAATCATAATTGCTACGTGCAATATGTATAAATAAGTCCTTGTCCACTATTTCAGATATGAAGTACTAAGCGTACAATTTACACTACTATTAAGAGATTTTCTTTGTTCAAGAGAGTTGAGAATTTCTTACTATTGCTAATTAAGAAATTCTTAGGTTTCATTGTATCCTGGGAGAGTATTGTCATCAACCCTATAGCAACTAAGTGTGGGGACAAATATCTCTCTAAAGAAAGCGATTTAATCGTGCCTTGAAATCACTACACAAATATAATATTTTGTCATCTTCTCATACAATATACACAACAGTATACATGCATGAGACAGATTCTAAATTCTAAGTTTAGATGATTTCATTATGGTCTTGTAAAATGTAAATAATAATAATATTTATGTACCATGCAAAGTTGGAGCACCACATGCTAGTAACAGTAAGTAATAATGTAATATATATATAGTGTATCGATAGTCCAACGAGTTAAGAATCACGGCAAAGTATTCTCTTTTATTTTCTCACTCATCTCTTGATTTTTTTTTCTTTTGGTCATAACTCCTCTCTTAATTAATTAGCTTGCCTTACATTTCCAAGGCTATGACTTGTGAGTGCCACTGCGAGTTGCCTATTTAAGAAAAAAAAATATTCAAAGAGTTTTCAATAAATTTTTGTTGGATAATTTAGTTGAAAATGATTTTGCCTTAAGGTAAAGAAAATCTTTTTTCTTTGATTTTCTCTTTAATGTGCAAATCCTAGTTTGAATTGTTAAAATAATTGATATAATTAGATAATATGAGATAATTTGGATGTTTGATTGATCCTGCTTTAAATTTTAGTGTTTAGATTGATTGCAGAGCATTTGGTGGAGATTTGGTGTCATTGATTGAGGTTTGAGTAGTTTGATCGAGAAGAGAATTTAAGTGTTAACAAATTGCCGTTAATAAGATACGGGTTTTGATTTCAATAGATATTATGTAAGATTATGTGAAAACCTAAGTTAATTGTCCTTAGGATAGAATTGAATGGAAATAATGGTTGTTATGAATAATATGGATGTATTAGTGTGAATGATTGATTATATGATGTGGTATAAATTGTAAAATGAGTTTTGATGAGTTATATGTATGAACTGTGATCGAGTGCATATAATGGCTACTAGTATAAAAACTTGGGCCAGAGACTGTGTTTGGGATAATACGCACCCTTTTGGTAAGTTATAAGTCTCAATAGAGGTAATGATCATGATGGATAAAGTTGTGATTTTTGAATTGTAAATGGTATAGCTACATGATTGTGATGGAACGGATATTGTAAATTAAATTGCCTCTTAATGATTATTGAGTAGTGAGTTAGGCCAGAGGCCGTGATGGAAAGCATTCCAGTAAATTTATTGAATATTGTTTAGTGAATCTTGTGGCCAGAGGCCTTAATTGACTAAATTGTGTGAATTATTATGTTTGAGTGTTGGTTGATGTTGTTGTCGAATAATGAGAGGGTGAATTGAATTGGAAATGGTGGTTTGGATTTGAATAGTTATGAAGAGACTGAGAATTGATATATGAGTGTTGAGGATGCTTAGGAATGGTTTAGGGTGGTTTGAAATGAAATGAATTGAGAATTTGTAAAAAAATGATACTATGCAGAAATTGTGTAAAAGTGAGTTTTTGACCAATTTCGATGGGTCATAACTTGGCGTTTGGAACTTGAATTTGAGTAAAACTTATTTTAAATTAAAATTGGTAATGAGAGCTTTAAAACTGTCTATGAACAGATGCAAAATGAATTTTGTAGCAAAAGTTATGAACATTTAAAAATTGGGGTTAAGAACTGAATTATGCAGAGTTTGTAGAACTTGGGGCAGTAGCAACTTCTGCCCATACGCACGAATGGTGCATACGCATGTCCCTAGATATGTGCGTATACACGAGGTATGCGTATACACGAATGTGAATTTTTGCAAAACCAGAACTCAAGTTTCGCATGTATGCCCAAGGTGTGCGTACGCACAACTACCCAGTTTTGGCCAAAATGCTGCTTTGAACTATTTACCCTTCCCAACATGTTTATAACCCCCCCTTAACCTCTGTATAGAGTCGAATAACTAAGTGATAGGCCTTGAATAAACTGAAAAGGGATATAATGAAATAAATGATTAATTCCCAGATAAACACTTAGTTAAGCGGATGAAAATACTGCGGGGATAGAGGTTTGTCCTGCCCGCGGTGACGAGGGTAGTTTCATCCTGCTCACGGAATAATGGGGTTTATTGTTAATGAATGAATGGGTTAATAAATCTAATAAGTTGTGAAATTGATTAAAGTTAATGATTATTGATTAATTACTTAAGTAAGATGCAAGGATTGTGGTTTGTCTCACTTACTCTAAGTTGAGAGTTAAAACACCTAGGTAAGATGCAAAGGTTGTAATTTGTTCCACTTACTCCGGGTTGAGAGTTGAAATACCTGGATAAGATGTATGGATTGTGGTTTGTCTCACTTGCTCCGAGTTGAGATTTGAAACACCTGGATAAGATGCAAGGGTTGCGGTTTGTCCCACTTACTCCTAATTGAGAGTTGAAATACTTGGGTAAGATATAAAGATTGTGGTTTGTCCCACTTGCTCTGGGTTAAGTGAAAATGGTGGCCTTGTCCCACCCACAATGAGGATGGTGGTGTTATCTCACTCACGAGAAAATGAAATTAATTACTTGATAAAGAATTGAGATTAATGAATCTAAGTTTGATAAAATTAATGAAGGATTGTGGTTAATAAATATAATAACTTGTGAAATTAGTTAAAGACATTGTTATTGACTGATTGTTGCCTGAATGACTGGATTGACAAGGTCGGAAGTTGTCTTGCTTGCGTGGCAAGGTTTGGGTGTTATCCCGCTTGTGTGTTTGAGAATTGATAAGATTCTCGATTGGCGAAGATGGTGGTCTTATCCCGCTTGCGTATTGATTTGGTACCTGCACCTTGTAAGAACGGTAGTTCCATCCTGCTTGTTTCATGGTTGCGGTGTGACGTGAAGAAGGTGACAGGGCACTCTCCCTCTAAGACAAGTGATAGGTCACTCTTCTTCTGAGACAAGTGATAGTGTACTATCCCTTTGAGACAGAATGATACCCCAATGAGACAAGTGACAGAGCACTTGTAAAATCCGGTTAATTAATGGCTAATTAACCCATAAATGAGTATTTATTCTAGAAAGCCAAAAATGTGATTTTATGCCTTAATATGATAGAGGAGATTGAGACGAGAATTTTGGTACCAATTTTGTAGAAATCGGACCAAGATTGGACCGAACAGGCCAAACCGGGCCAATCGGATCCAAAGTGGGCCCTTGGCCCAACTAAACTAAACCAAAATTCTAGTTTTTAACACTCTCTCTCCTCCTCACACTCTCATTCACGCTGAAAATTAGAAGGAAGGGGGGAAGAACACTCTCTCAAGTTCTTTCTCTCCTTTGATCTTCAAACCACCATAACTTTTGATCTAGAGCTCCGATTGCCGCACCGTTTACTACCACGCGTTCACCCCGGAGAGCTCTACAAAACTCATACAATCAATCTTGAGGTAAGCCACAGTTTTCTCTTTGAAATTCCATCTTTGATTTCAAGTTTATTGGGTAAAATATTGAGATTTGGGGGTTCCTTTGTGTTATAGGACCAAATTAGCTTGAAGAGAAGGCTTGCTTTAGCTCCCTTGGTTCTTGAGTAAGGTAAGATATCTCAAACCCTAGTGAGAATATTGAATTTGTGGTTGTGGATATTGAGCTCTTGTGTTTTAGTATGATATTGTGGCTTAGCCATTTTATATATGTGTATTGGAGCTTGATTGGTGATTTTGGAAAGCTTGGAAGAGGGTTTTGTATGAAAAAATCTGTTCTTGGAGGTGTTGAGGCCTTGAGAGCTTGAGGAAAAGTGGTTGGAAGTGCTCCGGTTGAGCTTGTAAAATTGGCTAAGGTATGGTCTCGGTTTCTCATATCTAAAATATAATGTGGTGAGAAATACTTAGGCTAGGGGTGCTAAGATAGGCATTGAGTTTTTAATGTTGTTGAATGGTTGAAATATATGATGTGGTCATATATCTGATTATGAATATTGATGCCTTGATGGTGTGATATATGAGAAAATGCATGTTGTGATATATGCTTGATGAATGATTAAGGTTGAATTGTGGTGGAACCATGTTAATGGTGAGTATGCCATTGTTTATGTATAAAGGTGGTTGATTGGAAATGTTATTATTGGAAATTGGGATGAGCAAGGATGTATGACATGTTAATGTGTTTGTCTCTTAGCCATTTGATTGAGAAGTGTTAAAATGGTGGGATGATGTTTTGTGAATTGTGGTGAAGTGTTAATGTGTGAGTTGAGGAGGCTTGATGTTTACTTTGGTATACTTTGATTGATTTCAAAAAGGGATGAAATTGGTATGTTTTGGTTGATTTTGAAAAGGGGTGGAAATGGCACTTGTGGTTTTGTATGAAAATATGGTTTTCGTACATACTTTGATAGGACATAACTTAGACTCTGGATCCCCGTTTTGTGCCAAATTTGTTTAGAAATGAAATTGGATCCGGGATGTCCATGTCGTTCGAAGAACGGGCGAAAAATGATTTAAAATGAGAAAGTTATGTTCGTCGGAAGATTGGGGGTTGAATTTGGGAATTATGCAGGTTTTAACTTAGAAAAATTTTTAGCAGAATGACCACCCACGCATAGGCGTGCCTAACGCATAAGCGTCGTTTTTTAAAGAGGCACGCGCACGCGTCCGCGTCGATGTGCTGCACCTAATGCCCAGCCATTCTTCCCGAGAGTTGTGCCAATTTTGTGCGTAGGGCACAAACGCATCCACGCGTACGCGTGGCTGGCGCGTACGCATCGATTGGATGTTTTTCAATTCACGCGTCTGCGTGAATGACACATACGCGTCGATGAACTGTAAGGCCATCCACGCGTGCGCGTGGAGGACGCGTACGCGTGGCCCTGTTTTCATTCCAAAGTTTATTTTTGAGTTTTAAAAGCCAAATTTCATACTTCTAAGCCTTCGATCTCACCACCTGTGTCTTAAATCATTATGATATGCCTAGCAATAAAAAAATTGGCTAGGGGATATGGTAACTTGCGAGTGAAGCAAGGGAGAAATGATCGATGAGGATCAAAGATGATTATATGAGATGCGGATGATGGCGGTGGAAGTGCTGTATGTGCCATGAACCGATGGGCTAAATTGTTTATGAATTGGATGGTTATGGATTTAACCGTGAGCCGGATGGCTGGATTATTGACGTGTTACGTCGGAGCCATGATTATGGCTAAGTATAAATGCATATATGCCGTTGAATGAATTGTGAATGTTGCACTTCCACTATCGGAGATACGAGTTTCTCTGGGAGAAAGCAGTGGCTAGCCACCACGTGCTCCAGGTGGAGACTCGAAGCTCTGTTGACCCTATGTCGTCAGGGTGGCCGGGTACTGTGAAAGCCCCGTATGTGCTCGCCCCCATGAATATTCATTAGTGAGGGTGATGGATATGGATCATGATTATGATCACGATTATGTTGAGTATAACTCGAGTTGGGGAGACACGACAGAGGGACAGTCCAATGGTTAGCTACCAGGACTTGTCGGGTTGGCTATATAACCGACAGATGATATCATCAACCATTAGGAACAGGCATTCATCATATGTATACTATGTCAATTGTTTGAGATTGCCTATTTGACTGCATATTACTTGCTAATTGTCTAAATGCCTTATTTGTTCCTATTTGTATATCCCTTGTCTGATATAACTGTGTTTGCTATACTGTACTCCTGTTGGCGGTTGGGAGGTCTGAAGGATTTGGAAAGGAAAGTATTAGTTAGACTGAAGAATCTTTAGTCAGTTGCCATTTATGGTTTAGCTTGTTTATAAGCTTTGATTTTATCTAAAGGAAGTTTTAGGATTTCCTTTGGCTTTCCTCTGATATTACATGTTATATATGTGGGAACTGTTACCATGCTGGGAACCTCTGGTTCTCACCCATGTGGATTTTGTGATTTTCAGATGCAGGAAGTGAGGTTTCTCGCTGAGGCATGCTGGAGACTTCCAGATTAGCGAAGATCCTTTGTTCTTGGGGCTCTTTTTTGGTTTATATGTCTTGCTTAGACCCTTTTATCTCCATTGAATAATACAAACTGTGATGACTCCTCTTATAGGAGATTTTGGAGACTAGGTTTTCTGTATTTATGTCCCTTTGGGTTTTCCTTGGGGTTTCCGATTTTATATACATGTAAATATTGCTATGCTCGGACTGGTCACCTTCGCAACCGGTTTTTTAGTCTTGATATTCCTGTTTTTTGACACTCCTTTGTATATATATAATCTCGCATTGTTTTATCCTTGTTCCTTACGTTATCGATCGAAGTGTTACGCTTTTCGAGTTACGATTTTTGTTTTACCCCTTTTTCTTCAAAGGCTCATAGTTATAATCATTATTCACACTACTACATGTACTAAATTTATATTTTAGAGGTCGTAATGCCTTGCCATCTCTGAATTATGACTTAAGCATAAGACTCTGTATGGTAGGGTATTACAACACTCTCCCTCTGAGACCAGCTTGTGATAAGCTAAGAATGTTACTTTCGGGGATGTGGTAGGTTATTTTTCCCACATTTTCTCTTATTGCAAGTCGATAGGACACTCTCCCTCTAAGACAAGTGACAGACACTCTTTCTCTGAGACAGAATAATACTTCTAGTGAGAAGATGACAGGACACTCTCCCTCTAAGATCGGCTTGTGATAAGATTAGATAGTTTTTCTCCTGGGGATGCGCAATCGAGAGACAATGTCCAAGTTAGCTACCAGATATGTCAGGTTTTGGCAGTTTAACCGACACGTAAACTCATGGCCAATAGGAAAGACATGCATTATGTGCATTTGTTTGCAATTATTTGGTGTGCATAAATGTTTGTTTGATTACTTGTTCATCTATTTGCTACCTGTACTACTTGAACTAATTGCACTTTGTTGTAATTGACTTGTTTGTTTTGTTTGTGTTTGAATTTATTTAGATTATTGAGATTTGTAGAGACTATTAAGACTATTGAGATTTACTGAGACTGATGAGGCTAAAAGTATTGATAAGGATCATTGCTTAGTACTGATGGGACTAGTAACGGAAATGGTATAATTACTGTAGATGAATTGAATCCTGTTGGGATTAGTTAAACCCTAGGATTGAACCTTGTATGTTTGGAGATTAGGATTGCTTAGTGGGTTCATGTAGTTTTACATAGTCTCTACTTGGAACTATTATCCTACTGAAAATCTTCGAGTTCTCACCCGTTGTGGAAATTATTGATTTTTCAGATAACAGGATGTGACGAATCTCGCTGAGAGTGTAAGACTCGTTGGTGAAGTGAAGAAGATTTTATTTTGGAAGTTTATCCAGTATTTGGCATATTTCTCCAATGTTAAACATGTATTTGTATACTTTCCTATTAAAAGTTTTATTTTGGAGAAAAAAAATGTATTTTGTATCTTTTTTTTGCAAGTTGAGACTAGTACTATTTATGTATCTAACTCTGGATCTTTTATATATATATATATATATATATATATATATATATATATGTTGTTTCTGTATGCGAAGTTTTCTCGCTTTAACGTTTCGAGTGTGATAATGGTTGTCGCTTTGGTTTATCTTTCTTTCACAGGCTCCTAGTTAAACTATATTCCTTCAAATACTATGTATGTATCTTTGTTTTTAGATGTCATAATGTCTCACCACTTTTAACTTACAACTGCACCGTAAGGCCTTGTGTGGTAGGATGTTACAGTGTCGACATTGTTGAA
This sequence comes from Arachis stenosperma, assembly GCF_014773155.1. Lineage (NCBI taxonomy): Eukaryota > Viridiplantae > Streptophyta > Magnoliopsida > Fabales > Fabaceae > Arachis > Arachis stenosperma. The sequence continues at coordinate 142,221,550 of NC_080385.1, forward strand.
CTGACTTGAGATGATGTTGAAGATGCGGTATTAAAATTGGTAGGAGAATTGAATCTTGAATTTTTATTTTAAGACGAAGGGGTATCTCTTGATAAAATCTATGAAAACAATGTCAAGCAATATGTCCAATGCGGCCACATATCTGACATTAAGACTTAGGATTTTGATAAAAGCTCTGCTCCTCGAGAATTCCTACCTCCGCCTCTAGCTCTACCACGAAATTGATTGCCTCCAAAATTGTTGGAAAGGGATGGAAAAGAACCTTGACAAAAGTTAGCTTGAATCACAATATTATCAGATTTCTTAAATTTCTCCAACAAATCATCATGAGTAAGTAAAAGAGTTTCAACTTCAGAAAGACTAAACAATTCAGGTTTAGAATTAAGCATGATCTTCATTAAGACCTTCTTTAATAGTTTCAATATGCTGCTCAGTTGATAATGACTTTTCAGTGCAGCTAAAAAATCTGCAATATGCTTGATCTTTGCTATGTACTTTATTGTTGTTAAACATTGTTTTTTTATTGTCTTTTATTGTACCTTTAACTGTGTGATTTTATATTTGGTTGATTTGGAAAAGTACTATTCAATTTGGTCCCAGCAGATCTGGTAATTGAATATGCAGCCCACCATTTTGTTCTTGAACATCAAATCTATTGAAGTTAGTAGCCATATACTAAGATAGATTATAATCATCTTGCCTCCACTGTTTGTACCATTGTGATTCAATTTAAACTTTTTGATTATGAGAAAAATCAAATTGTGTTAGAATTTTATCTTTATAAAAATGATTTTTAAGATCCTGGATGACCCTTTATTGCAAAAAGAACTTGTTACGCCAAATTTTGTGGTTGTTCTCTCCAAATTTGTCACTGATAGAGTTAAAGGGACTTGAATTGAAGAAATTGAGTGGAAAGAAATTGAATATTATTTATAGTAAGTTTACAATAGAGTCAGAGTTTGTATATAACTCATTTGCTCATCTATGCATGCATTAATTTTTGTTTAATTATTCTGTCACTCTTTATATTTTTATTAAATTTATAATTAAATTTTTTTATTTATTTACCTTTTTAGTTTAGTCAAAATATTGCCTGTACCAAAACCTAATCAGCTGAAGCTGAAACTAACCATGATTAACCAATTGTAACTAATTACAATTAACTAGCAACTAATTAATCTTGATTTTCTTGTTTTTTGGTAAAATAATTCTACTGCTTAAGTACACTGTCACTAACACAAGTTATATATTCCAGTATTATGTAATCGGAATGCGCATTTAATACACTTTTTCTTTCTGTATCTGGGATATGACTGATAGCGTATTTTTGTAATTTTTTCATTAAATATATTTTCATAATTATTATATTTATTTAATTTAAATAAAAAAAAATCTACTAAAAACATGTATCACTTGTAATTGTCAAACGGAAAAATGCAGGATACTTCCGGAATAAAAACTCTGTTTGATTTTATTTGGTTTTGGCCGACAAAAGTACGTGTTTTCCAGCTAAGACAACAAAAAAAATGGACGCATCTTTATACGAAGGGAAGGTGCTCCAAACTTGGTGGCTCGAAAGAACTTTAATTTAAACCATATAAATATCAATCGCTATCTGCCTTTGCTTATTAATCAATCAACTTCCTTTTCACGAAAGTGTAAAATCATGATAATTAACAAGTAGTTTTTTGAGTGTTCATCTTATTTATTTGTCGTAAATGGTAATCCAAACTGAATTTTGTATGTTTTTGTCAAATAGAAATAATATGTAATTTATTGACTAATAGCTAAAATAGAAAATGCATATAGTGTGATAATAAGTTCTTATTAAAGAGATTGCCCAAAGATAAATGCCTCGTAAAGTAATAAACTCTTCTAAATTAGTAAAAAGAATTTTGGGAATTAATGCGTAAAAATGATACTTTTAGTCACTTCATAAGACGTTAATTAACCTTTAAATAAGATGAGAATATAATGATTTTGGTATAAAATAAAAACGTAATATATATTTTTGGTCTCTCATGCTAATAATTCGTTTTCGAGAAATTCTTTTTTTTAAATCTGTTTCACTCTTTGATTTACTGTCAATTAATATAGCTGTTAAAGCTTTTCTTACTTCTTCATTACTGATTTTGTTTATTTTTTCTTCTATTTTATAGTTATTGGCATAATGACCTAATTTTTTACACTTTCAGCAAATTATTTGCTTTTTATTAATTTTCTTTTGATTATTCCACTTTTGTTTTTTTCTATAATATTCTTTTGGCTTATTTCTTGTTGTATAAGATTCTTTTGATTGATACCTGTACCTATTTCCAAAAGTTTTGTATTTCTTTTATTAATGACTCTATTTTGATTGCTATGTGTTTTTTCAGTTGTAATGCCATATTGTTGATAAAAATTTTCTAATTCTTGTTTATTACTCATATTCTCTCTTCGCATTTTCTCTTGTAATCTAGTGTCAGTGCATATTTCTACTCCGGTTTGTACTACTATATTATGTATTTGGCATGAACAAAAAAATTATAATTTTATTCATATACGACCTATCCAAGTAGCAACCAAACCTAACTTTAGACTAGGGATTAACATACCAATTCTAATGGTATTAGAGACACAAGGTTTAAAAAATTTAAAGACTCACTGATAACTATATTAAAAAGTAATTGTCATGATAGTCCAGTATTTTTTAATTATTATCCAAATTTTTTCATGAGTCTTAAAAATGAATACACCTCTAAAGTTCTCAAGTTATATATTAAAACACCTAAAGACATCATTGATGAAAAATATGACCTTTTTGAAGTAATTTATAGGATATATTATAAAATTACTAGGGTAAATTATAACTTTAGGGCTAAAAGAGAATCATCAAAAGATGAAACTATTATTATTCATGCTAATTTACGAAAGTCTTTTGTTCAAACACTTAAAAAACTTTAACATAAAGAGCTAATGAGGAATATCCCTGAAGAATGGATTTTAGAAGATATAGTAGAAGAGAAAAAAATAGAAAATACAAAAATTAGGGATATTATTAGAGAAGGTCCACATATTAGACTAAGAATTAACAGGTATCATTCAGTTAGAATACCAAATTATCAGAATAAAGAAAAAATTTCATCAAGACATTCTATAGATAATTCCTTCATAAACGATGGAGTTATAGGAATAAATAACAACAGACCACATATAGCAACTCCTTTATATGGAACAGAGAATAATTATTCGCCAACTACCTCTCAAATCCTAGGAGTTATAATGAAAAAAGAACCTTTTGAGATTGATAAAAATTGGATTAGTAAAGATTTTTATGAAGAATATAATACAGGATTAAGAAACTGGTATTTTACTAGATATTCCGAAAAAGAAACTATCAAAATAAGAAGAGAATTTTATGATTATTTAATAAAAAATAAAATCAATTTATACTTCTTCTACTAGTTAAAAACCTATTTTCATGATTTCAAAAAAGAATTTTGTCCTTTAACTAAGACAACCACTACTTTGAAAATAAGTACAGGACAAACCGTAGAATCCCAATATCCACCAAAAGAAACCATAAAACTACAGGTAGCTCACAATTTAGAACTAGAAACCACCCCCTATAAAGATAGTAGAATAGAAGGAAGTGTAGACAAAAGAAACATTAAAAAGGTACATCAACAACTTAATTACACCAACACAGTCCTAGATATTATGAAAAACCGGTTAGAAAGAATTGAACATAAACATGAACAACTTAAGCCCATTGAAAAACCTATATATAAGTTTCAAAGTCCAAATATAATCAAACTTAGAATAAATGTGGAAGCAGACATTGATGAGTTAAAAGAAAAACTTAAATCCATAAGTTTAGAAAAAACATATGTTAATACAATAGAAATCAACAAAATGACACACAAAAATCAATATTATCCAAAATTAAGAAATTATTATCCAAGACCAACCCCAACTGACGTAAGTCTTGAAGAAAGAACACAGTTAGTACATAATACTTTTATCGGATCCGAATTAGTAGAATGGAATTTAGATAGGTTAAGTGAACAAGCCATTTTAGACCTAATGTGTAGTATGACCATGGCAGCCACTGCTTATAAGGCAAAACGAGCTACTGATAGAGAAGCAGCAGTCATGATCACACAAGGATTTACGGGACAATTAAAAGGATGGTGGGATAACTTTTTAACTTTACCAGAAAGAGAATTAATCCTAAGTAGTATAAAACCAGAAGATCAATCACAAGATGCCACAGCAACCTTAATTTTTACAATTATAAAAAACTTCCTAGGAGACCCAAATATTTTTAAAGATAGAATAGGAACCCAACTAATGAACTTACGATGCCCTACTATATCTGACTACTGATGGTATAAAGATATTTTTATTTCTAAAGTTATGATGAGAGATGATGCAGCAGCCCCTTTTTGGAAAGAAAGGTTCATAGCTGCCCTACCCAAACTCTTTTCAAAAAAGGTTTTACAAAAACTACAATCTTTATTTGGTACTCAAATACCATATGAAGGCCTAACTTTTGGCCAAATACATAATATAGTAGTACAAACCGGAGTAGAAATATGCACTGACACTAGATTACAAGAGAAAATGCAAAGAGAGAATATGAGTAATAAACGAGAATTAGAAAACTTTTGTCAACAATATGGCATTACAACTGAAAAAGCACCTAGCAATCAAAATAGAGTCATTAAGAAAAGAAATACAAAAACTTTTGGGAATAGGTATAAGTAACAATTAAAAGAATCTTATACAACAAGAAATAAGCCAAAAGAATATTATATAAAAAAAAAGTGGAATAATCAAAAGAAAAATAATAAATAGCAAATAGTTTGCTAGAAGTGTAAAAAATCAGTCATTATGCCAATAACTGCAAAACAGAAGAAAAAATAAACAAAATCAGTAATGAAGAAGTAAGAAAAGCTTTAACGGCTATATTAATTGACAATGAATCAGAGAGCGAAACAGAAAAAGAATATTCTTCTGATGATTCAAATAATTTTATTCAGCAATTAGATATACTGTCTTTTTCTGAGTCTTCTGAAATAGATGAAGATTCGTGTCTAGGACCAGGAATATGTAACTGTGATAGTTGTGTAAAATCCTTGAATGTAATTACGAGAACTCAAAAGTCAATTAATACTTTAACGAGGGAACAAACAAACACTCTAATTTCTATAATAGATAAATTAGGAGATTCTCCCTTAAAAGATGAATTCTTATTTCAATTAAATGATCTAATTAGAAAAGAAGAAAAATCTAAAGAAGAAATAAGGTCAGTAGAAATTAAAGAAATATATAATAAGTTTAGAATACCTAAAGAAGAAACTTCTTTAAAACATTTACCAGAAGAGATAAAAATATTAAAATTGAAAATTTCTGAATTAAAACAACAAAATATATCTCTTGATTATAGAATACTAAAATTAGAAGGCAAACACATAGTAAGATTATAAAAAGGAAAAGAAAAATTAGAATCTATAGAAGAAGAAGGAGAAGAAATTATAAATCCGATTAATTATATTAATGAATTATCATTATTAATTAACCAAAAATGGTATACCCCTATAGTCATAATAATCAAAACAGAGAAATTTGAATTTATAGCTAAGATAGATTCAGAAACAGATGTAAATTGTATCCAAGAAGAATTAATACCTACCAAGTACTATGAAAAAATAACTGAAACTATTATCAAAGCAGAAAATGACAAAATGACTATAAACTATAAGGCTTCTAAAGCAAAAATCTGTAAAGGAAGTGTATGCTTTTCAACTACCTTTTTCTTAGCAAAAAAAATATCTCAATAGGTTATATTAGGAAATCTATTCACTCTACTATTATACCCTTTTATAGTAAATGTAGATGGTGTAATCAGCTATTGTATACCAAACCAACCTATTCTATTCGAATTTATATAAATACCAATAAGGAAAGACTAAATTTACTACAAGAAATGGTTACTTCACAAATCAATATAATAGAAAGAAAAAAGAAACAAGTTAATTTCCTGAACCAAGAAATTGCATATAAAAAAATAGAGCAATAATTAGAAAGTCAAAAAATTCAGACTCTAATAAAAGGAATAAAAGACAGAATAAAAAAGGGCTTGTGTAGTCTAAACCCAAAAGCTTTTCATCATAGAAAGTTACATGAAATATCTTTACCCTATGAAGATGACTTTAATGAAAAAGATATCCCCACTAAAGTCAAACCAATACAAATGAACAAAGAGTTATTGACATATTATAAAAAAAAATCCAAGAATACTTAGATAAAGGACTAATCAGGCCATCAAAATCTCCTTGGAGTTGCATAGGATTCTATGTAATGAAAGACTCAGAAATCGAAAGAGGAGCTCCAAGGTTAGTAATTAATTATAAGCCTTTAAATAAAGTCTTAAAATGGATAAGATATCCCTTACCAAATAAAAATGACTTAATTAAAAGACTAAGTAAGGCTACTATATTCTCTAAATTTGATTTAAAATCTGGATACTACCAAATCTCAGTAAAAGAAGAAGATCGATATGAAACAGCTTTTATATTACCCTTTGGACATTATGAATGGAATGTAATGCCCCAAGGATTAAAAAATGCACCAAGTGAATTTCAAGAAATTATGAATAATATTTTTTATGCATATGTAAATTTTACCATAGTCTATCTAGATGATGTTCTTGTATATTCTAAAGGAATAAACCAGCATATTCAACACCTAGAAAAATTTATTAATATTATAAAAGAAAATGGTCTTGTCCTATCTGAAAAGAAAATGAACATATTTATAACGAAAGTAAGGTTTCTAGGATATGAAATTTCCAAGGAACAATTACTCCGATTAAAAGATCTGTTGAATTTACAGAAAAATTTCCAAATGAAATTGTCGACAAAAGATAATTACAAAGATTTTTAGGATGTCTTAATTATGTAGCTGAATTTCTACCAGGAATAAGAACTTTATGTGAACCTTTGTATAAAAGACTAAGAAAACAGCCTCCTATTTGGACAGAAGACATGTCTAAAATAGTTCAAAAAATTAAATATTTAGTAAAAGAAATTCCTTGTTTAAGTATACTAGACCCTAAGGCAAGTCTAATCGTAGAAACAGATGCCTCTGAATTAGGGTATGGAGGAATACTTAAACAAGTTCTTCTAAACTCCTCAAAAGAACAAATAGTCAAATATCATTCGGGTGTATGGAATTCAGCCCAGAAAAATTATGCTACTATTAAAAAAGAAATATTAGCCATTGTCTTATGTGTTTCACATTTTCAAGAAGACTTATTCAATAGAACCTTCTTAATCAGGACTGATTGCAAAGCAGCCCCTAGTGTATTAAAAAATGATGTTAAAAATCTAGTTTCTAAACAAATATTTGCTAGATGAAAAGCTATATTATCATGCTTTGATTTCTCTATTGAGCATATTAAAGGAGAATCAAATGCATTACCTGATTTTCTAACAAGAGAATATTTGCAAGGTAAAAATGAACAAGAAACAAGCAAGCAGTGAAGATTATGGTCAACCTCTTGACCAACCAGCAACTCCAATACAAGCTAAACAATTATCTATCAAACCCTTGACGATGTCACAGGTTGTTAAAAGTGAAAAATCATCAGCATCAACTAAAAGCTTATATGAGGTCCCTACAGTTAACAGATATACATTATTGCAGTCATCAGATTTGTTTAAAACTAAACTATTATATGAAGAACATCCTTATCATGAAAAACCCATACCCCTAAAAATAATGGCTTTAGAGAAAGAATCGTTTAAGATGGATAGAAGAATCCTTTATAAAATAGTTTTTTCAAACACTTTTCATTATTTTCCAACAAACATCCAAAAAACCCGAACCTTTTATGAATTTATCTTAGTAGACACAGGATCAACTGAATTAACTCATAATAAGGACCATACCACAAAAGATACAATATTCTCAAAAATTAAGATTATGAAAGTAATCACATTATCAGAATGGGAAAGCCCTCCTTTTCATTATAAAAGTTTTACTAAAAAATTTGAACCACAGTACTACTCCTATTATGATTATATAGATGCCTGGTGGAACACCTTATATCTTTCTCCAAATCCCCACTCTTGATTCATTTGGTTTCGAAAAGAGATTTCTCTACAGTTTTTCAAATGGTTCCAGATATGGTTTCAAGAGTTTGGACCAATGGAAGCAATTTTTCTAAAAGAAGCCAGTATGGCTTATGAATATTTCAAAAATAAAACATCATTTTTAGATGGGTATAAGCTGATCTCCTTCATTCCCACTATGGGAATATGCTGGATAATGACCTGGGAATATGATTCCGCAGGATAGGAAGATACTCCAAGTGTACAATATTTAATTAGAAACATAAAAGTGAAATGGTGGAATAAATTCGATCTGAACCTAATTAGTAAAAGAGCAATTGATAATTGGATGACTATATCCCAAAAAAGAGCAAAACCCCCAAGCCACAGTTCAGGATTCGAAAAAATATCATTTGAAAAAGACACTCACTTTCTAGCCCATAAAAAACAAATGATGGCGGCCCTTGCAGCGGCCACCTCAAAAGAAGAGATTCATAATTCTTTAAAAGTAATAAAAGCAGAACCAACAAACGAAGATGAAGAAGTCCAATAAAGCCCAAGACTGTACATACAAGATACCCAAGATCCATTTGAAGACTAAAAAAAAAAGAGTCCCGAAATCAGAAAACAGACACATGTACAAAGTTGAGAAAGAAAGTGTCAAGACAATCTCAGAAAACAATAAAAGCATCTCATGCAGAAAAGAACAAAAGTCATCAGTAGAATTTCAACTGAATCATAGCAGAAAGAACAAAACCAGCTACTAATTTACAGAAAACTATACCAGAAGACATTAACTCGAAGACAAAACCTCTGAATCAGCCCACAGCAAGAGCAAACGGATTTGCGAAACCAAGGGTTAAAATGTAAAATAATAAAGAGCTTAGCCTACAATAAAAAGGGAAGGGGAGGGAGTTGTAAATCATCCGCAATTCTAGACACATCCTCTCAAACTTTCAAAACACAAAACACTTTTAAGCTTTCATTGCAATCTTTGTATTTAGAAGTTTCGTCCTTTGTATTTTGGTTCAAGCCTCTGAATTATAATACAAGTACATATTACTCCATCATCAAGTGAGTATTAATATTTAGTTCATTATTGATATATTAGATTTTATTATTATATTGATAGTACTTTTTAGTACTCTATTTATCATTAATTTTAATATTTTTATGGTACTCATACTAGTTGATATCAGAGCCAGGTGAAAGCCTGGTTCTGGTATCTTCTCATGAGACCACCATATAAACATAATATCATGAGAAGATCAACTAAACTTTGTCCTTACTGTTATCCATATGTAACGAACTATATTATCAGAAACGAGGAGATCCTTTATAATCAATTGCGGATGATCTACAACTCCCTCTTAGGGAGTTTGGAAGAACTTGTTTAAGTATTCCTCCATACCCTAATTCAGAGGCTTCTGTTTCTACGATTAGACTTACCTTAGGGTCTGGTATACTTAAACAAGGAATTTTTTTACTAAATATTTAATTTTTTAACTATTTTAGACATGTCTTATGTCCAAAGAGGAGGTTGTTTTCTTAGTCTTTTATACAAAGGTTAACATAAAGTTCTTATTCCTGGTAGAAATTCAGCTACATAATTAAGACATCCTAAAAATCCTTGTAATTGTTTTTTGTCGACAATTTTATTTGGAAATTTTTCTGCAAATTCAACAGATCTTTTAATCGGAGTAATTGTTCCTTGAAAAATTTCATATCCTAGAAACCTTACTTTCGTTATAAATATGTTCATTTTCTTTTCAGATAGGACAAGACCATTTTCTTTTATAATATTAATAAATTTTTCTAGGTGTTGAATATGCTGGTTTATTCCTTTAGAATATACAAGAACATCATCTAGATAGACTATGGTAAAATTTACATATGCATAAAAAATATTATTCATAATTTCTTGAAATTCACTTGGTGCATTTTTTAATCCTTGGGGCATTACATTCCATTCATAATGTCCAAAGGGTAATATAAAAGCTGTTTCATATCGATCTTCTTCTTTTACTGAGATTTGGTAGTATCCGGATTTTAAATCAAATTTAGAGAATATAGTAGCCTTACTTAGTCTTTTAATTAAGTCATTTCTATTTGGTAAGGGATATCTTATCCATTTTAAGGCTTTATTTAAAGGCTTATAATTAATTACTAACCTTGGAGCTCCTCTTTCAATTTCTGAGTCTTTCATTACATAGAATCCTATGCAACTCCAAGGAAATTTTGATGGCCTGATTAGTCCTTTATCTAAGTATTCTTGGATTTTTTTTTATAATATGTCAATAACTCTTTGTTCATTTGTATTGGTTTGACTTTAGTGGGGATATCTTTTTCATTAAAGTCGTCTTCATAGGGTAAAGATATTTCATGTAACTTTCTATGATGAAAAGCTTTTGGGTTTAAACTACACAAGCCCTTTTTTATTCTGTCTTTTATTCCTTTTATTAGAGTCTGAATTTTTTGACTTTCTAATTATTGCTTTATTTTTTTATATGCAATTTCTTGGTTCAGGAAATTAACTTGTTTCTTTTTTCTTTCTATTATATTGATTTGTGAAGTAACCATTTCTTGTAGTAAATTTAGTCTTTCCTTATTGGTTTTTATATAAATTCGAATAGAATAGGTTGGTTTGGTATACAATAGCTGATTACACCATCTACATCTACTATAAAAGGGTATAATAGTAGAGTGAATAGATTTCCTAATATAACCTATTGAGATATTCTTTTTGCTAAGAAAAAGGTAGTTGAAAAGCATACACTTCCTTTACAGATTTTTGCTTTAGAAGCCTTATAGTTTATAGTCATTTTGTCATTTTCTGCTTTGACAATAGTTTTAGTTATTTTTTCATAGTACTTGGTAGGTATTAATCCTTCTTGGATACAATTTACATCTGCTCCTGAATCTATCATAGCTATAAATTCAAATTTCTCTGTTCCGATTATTATGACTATAGGGGTATACTATTTTTGGTTAATTAATAATGATAATTCATTAATATAATTAATTGAATTTATAATTTCTTCTTCTTCTATAGATTCTAATTCTTCTTTTCCTTTTTGTAATCTTACTATGTGTTCGCCTTCTAATTTTAGTATTCTATAATCAAGAGATATATTTTGTTGTTTTAATTTAGAAATTTTTAATTTTAACATTTTTATCTCTTCTTGTAAATGTTTTAAAGAAGTTTCTTTTTTAGGTGTTCTAAACGTATTATATATTTCTTTAATTTCTACTGGCCTTATTTTTTTTTTGATTTTTCTTCTTTCCTAATTAGATCATTTAATTGAGATAAGAAATCATCTTTTAAGGGAGAATCTCCTAATTTATCTATTATAGAAATTAGAGTGTTTGTTTGTTCCCTCGTTAAAGTATTAATTGACTTTTGAGTTCTCGTAATTACGTTCAAGGATTTTACACAACTATCACAGTTACATATTCCTGGTCCTAGACACGAATCTTAATTTATTTCAGAAGACTCAGAAGAAGACGGTATATCTAATTGCTGAATAAAATTATTTGAATCATCAGAATAATATTCTTTTTCTGTTTCACTCTCTGATTCACTGTCAATTAATATAGCTGTCAAAGCTTTTCTTACTTCTTCATTACTGATTTTGTTTATTTTTTCTTCTGTTTTGCAGTTATTGGCATAATGACATGGTTTTTTACACTTCCAGCAAACTATTTACTTTTTATTATTTTTCTTTTGATTATTCCACTTTTATTTTTTCCTATAATATTCTTTTGGCTTATTTCTTGTTGTATAAGATTCTTTTAATTGTTACTTATACCTATTCCCAAAAGTTTTTGTATTTCTTTTCTCAATGACTCTATTTTGATTGCTAGGTGCTTTTTCAATTGTAATGCCATATTATTGACAAAAGTTTTCTAATTCTCGTTTATTACTCATATTCTCTCTTTGCATTTTCTCTTGTAATCTAGTGTCAGTGCATATTTCTACTCCGGTTTATACTACTATATTATGTATTTTGCCAAAAGTTAGGCCTTCATATGGTATTTGAGTACCAAATAAAGATTGTAGTTTTTGTAAAACCTTTTCTGAAAAGAGTTTGGGTAGGGCAGCTATGAACCTTTCTTTCCAAAAAGGGGCTGCTGCATCATCTCTCATCATAAATTTAGAAATAAAAATATCTTTATACCATCGGTAGTCAGATATAGTAGGGCATCGTAAGTTCATTAGTTGGGTTCCTATTCTATCTTTAAAAATATTTGGGTCTCCTAGGAAGTTTTTTATAATTGTAAAAATTAAGGTTGCTGTGGCATCTTGTGATTGATCTTCTAGTTTTATACTACTTAGGATTAATTCTCTTTCTGGTAAAGTTAAAAAGTTATCCCACCATCCTTTTAATTGTTCCGTAAATCCTTGTGTGATCATGACTGCTGCTTCTCTATCAGTAGCTCGTTTTGCCTTATAAGCAGTGGCTGCCATGGTCATACTACACATTAGGTCTAAAATGGCTTGTTCACTTAACCTATCTAAATTCGATTCTACTAATTCGGATCCGGTAAAACTATTCTGTACTAGCCGTGTTCTTTCTTCAAGGCTTACGTCAGCTGGGGTTGGTCTTGGATAATAATTTCTTAGTTTTGGATAATACTGATTCTTGTGTGTCATTTTGTTGATTTCTATTGTATTAACAGCTGTTTTTTCTAAACTTATGTATTTAAGTTTTTCCTTTAACTCATCAATGTCTGCTTTCTCATTTGTTCTAAGTTTGATTATATCTGAACTTTAAAACTTATATATAGGTTTTTCAATGGGCTTAGGTTGTTCATGTTTATGTTCAATTCTTTCTAAATGATTTTTCATAATATCTAGGACTGTGTTGGTGTAGTTAAGTTGTTGATGTACCTTTTTAATGTCTCTTTTGTCTACACTTCCTTCTATTCCACTATCTTTATATGGGGTGGCTTCTAGTTCTAAATTGTGAGCTACCTGTAGTTTTATGGTTTCTTTTGGTGGATATTGGGATTCTACGATTTGCCCTGTACTTGTTTTCCAAGTAGTGGTTGTCTTAGTTAACGGACAAAATTCTTTTTTGAAATCATGAAAATAGGTTTTTAATCAGTAGAAGAAGTATAAATTGATTTTATTTTTTATTAAATAATCATAAAACTCTCTTCTTATTTTGATAGTTTCTTTTTTGGAATATCTAGTAAAATACCAGTTTCTTAATCCTGTATTATATTCTGCATAAAAATCTTTACTAATCTAATTTTTATCAATCTCAAAAGGTTCTTCTTTTATTATAACTCCTAGGATTTGAGAGGTAGTTGGCGAATAATTATTCTCTGTTCTATATAAAGGAGTTGCTATATGCGGTCTGTTGTTATTTATTCCTATAACTCCATCGTTTATGAAGGAATTATCTATAGAATGTCTTGGAGAAATTTCTTCTTTATTCTGTTAATTTGGTATTCTAACTGAATGAGACCTATTAATTCATAGTCTAATATGTGGACCTTCTCTAATAATATCCCTAATTTCTGTATTTTCTATTTTTTTCTCTTCTACTATATCTTCTAAAATCCATTCTTCAGGGATATTCCCCATTAGTTCTTCATGTTGAAGTTTTTTAGGTGTTTGAATAAAAGACCTTCATAAATTAGCATGAATAATAATAGTTTCATCTTTTGATGATTCTCTTTTAGCCCTAAAGTTATAATTTACCCTAGTAATTTTATAATATATCCTATAAATTACTTCAAAAGGGTCATATTTTTCATCAATGATGTCTTTAGGTGTTTTAATATATAACTTGAGAGCTTTAGAGGTGTATTCATTTTTAAAACTCATGAAAAAATTTGGATAACAATTGAAAAATATTGGACCATCATGACAATTACTTTCTAATATAGCTATTAGTGATTCTTTAAATTTTTTAAACCTTGTGTCTCGTAATACCATTAGAATTGGTATGTTAATCCCTAGTCTAAAGTTAGATTTGGCTGCTACTTGGATAGGTCCTATATGAATAAAATTATAACTTTTTTGTTCATGCTCTTTTATTTTTTGTTCCTCTAGTATGTTTATAATGTGATTATTACTAGTTCCTGGATAACTGTATTCTAGCATGTGTATTTCGTTATCTTTTTGTTCCCAGAAAGCTTATCTTTTATAAACTTTGTTTTTACTTATAAGAGGTACAGACCAGTTATGAAACTTTTCTTCTAATTTTATTACTTGTAATTCTGAAGATGAACTTGAAACTTCAGTATCATTATCCAGCATATTCTCATAGTAGGAATGAAGGAGATCAGCTTAAAATACAAATGAAGAATATAATACATGATTAAGAAACTGGTATTTTACTAGATATTTCGAAAAAGAAATTATCGAAATAAGAAGAGAATTTTATGATTATTTAATAAAAAATAAAATCAATTTATACTTCTTCTACTAGTTAAAAACCTATTTTCATGATTTCAAAAAAGAATTTTGTCCTTTAACTAAGACAACAACAACTTGGAAAATAAGTACAGGGCAAATCGTAGAATCCCAATATCTACAAAGAAAAACAAAAAAACTACAGGTAGCTCACAATTTAGAACTAGAAGCCACCCCCTATAAAGATAGTGGAATAGAAGGAAGTGTAGACAAAAGAGACATTAAAAAGGTACATCAACAACTTAACTACACCAACACAGTCCTAGATATTATAAAAACCAGTTAGAAAGAATTGAACATAAACATAAAGAACTTAAGCCCATTGAAAAACCTATATATAAGTTTCAAAGTCCAGATATAATCAAACTTAGAACAAATGTGGAAGCAGACATTGATGAGTTAAAGGAAAAACTTAAATCCATAAGCTTAGAAAAAAAATATATGTTAATAAAATAGAAATCAACAAAATGACACACAAGAATCAGTATTATCCAAAACTAAGAAATTATTATCCAAGACCAACCCCAGCTGACGTAAGCCTTGAATAAAGAACACAGCTAGTACAGAATAGTTTTACCGGATCCGAATTAGTAGAATAGAATTTAGATGGGTTAAGTGAACAAGCCATTTTAGACCTAATGTGTAGTATGACCATGGCAGCCACTGCTT
This sequence comes from Arachis stenosperma, assembly GCF_014773155.1. NCBI lineage: Eukaryota > Viridiplantae > Streptophyta > Magnoliopsida > Fabales > Fabaceae > Arachis > Arachis stenosperma. The sequence continues at coordinate 142,236,745 of NC_080385.1, forward strand.
ATAAGGCAAAACGATCTACTGATAGAGAAGCAGCAGTCATGATCACACAAGGGTTTACGGGACAATTAAAAGGATGGTGAGATAACTTTTTAACTTTACCAGAAAGAGATTTAATCCTAAGTAGTATAAAACCAAAAGATCAATCACAAGATGCCACAGCAACCTTAATTTTTACAATTATAAAAAACTTCCTAGGAGACCCAAATATTTTTAAAGATAGAATAAGAACCCAACTAATGAACTTACGATGCCCTACTATATCTGACTACCGATGGTATAAAGATATTTTTATTTCTAAAGTTATGATGAGAGATGATGCAGCAGCCCCTTTTTGGAAAGAAAGGTTCATAGTTGCCCTACCCAAACTCTTTTTAGAAAAGGTTTTATAAAAACTACAATCTTTATTTGGTATTCAAATACCATATGAAGGCCTAACTTTTGGCCAAATACATAATATAGTAGTACAAATCGGAGTAGAAATATGCACTGACACTAGATTACAAGAGAAAATGCAAAGAGAGAATATGAGTAATAAACGAGAATTAGAAAACTTTTGTCAATAATATGGCATTACAACTGAAAAAGCACCTAGCAATCAAAATAGAGCCATTAAGAAAAGAAATACAAAATTTTTTTAGAATAAGTATAGGTATCAATCAAAAGAATCTTATACAACAAAAAATAAGCCAAAAGAATATTATAGGAAAAAACAAAAGTGGAATAATCAAAAGAAAAATAATAAAAAGCAAATAGTTTGCTGAAAGTGTAAAAAATCAGGTCATTATGCCAATAACTACAAAACAGAAGAAAAAATAAACAAAATCAGTAATGAAGAAGTAAGAAAAGCTTTAACGGTTATATTAATTGACATTGAATCAGAGAGCGAAACAGAAAAAAAAATATTCTTCTGATGATTCAGATAATTTTATTCAGTAATTAGATATACCGTCTTCTTCTGAGTCTTCTGAAATAGATGAAGATTCGTGTCGAGGACCAGGAATATGTAACTGTGATAGTTGTGTAAAATCCTTGAATGTAATTACGAGAACTCAAAAGTCAATTAATACTTTAACGAGGGAACAAACAAACACTCTAATTTCTATAATAGATAAATTAGGAGATTCTTCCTTAAAAGATGAATTCTTATTTCAATTAAATGATCTAATTAGGAAAGAAGAAAAATCCAAAGAAAAAATAAGGCCAGTAGAAATTAAAGAAATATATAATAGGTTTAGAACACCTAAAGAAGAAACTTCTTTAAAATATTTACAAGAAGAGATAAAAATATTAAAATTTGAAATTTCTGAATTAAAATAACAAAATATATCTTTTGATTATAAAATACTAAAATTAGAAGGCGAACACATAGTAAGATTACAAAAAGGAAAAGAAAAATTAGAATCTATAGAAGAAGAAGAAGAAATTATAAATCCAATTAATTATATTAATGAATTATCATTATTAATTAACCAAAAATAGTATACCCCTATAGTCATAATAATTGGAACAGAGAAATTTGAATTTATAGCTATGATAGATTTAGGAGTAGATGTAAATTGTATCCAAGAAGGATTAATACCTACCAAGTACTATGAAAAAATAACTGAAACTATTGTCAAAGCATAAAATGACAAAATGATTATAAACTATAAGACTTCTAAAGCAAAAATCTGTAAAGGAAATGTATGCTTTTCAACTACTTTTTTCTTAGCAAAAAGAATATCTCAACAGGTTATATTAGGAAACCCATTCACTCTACTATTATACCCTTTTACAGTAGATGTAGATGGTGTAACCAGCTATTGTATATCAAACCAACCTATTCTATTCGAATTTATACAAAAACCAAAAAGAAAAGAACTAAATTTACTTCAAGAAATGGCTACTTCACAAATCAATATAATAGAAAGAAAAAAGAAACAAGTTAGTTTCCTGAAGCAAGAAATTGCATATTAAAAATAGAGCAACAATTAGAAAGTCAAAAAATTCATACTCTAATAAAAGGAATAGAAGACAGAATAAAAAAAGACTTGTGTAGTCTAAACCCAAAAGCTTTTCATCATAGAAAGTTACATGAAATATCTTTACTCTATAAAGATGACTTTAATGAAAAATATATCCCCACTAAAGCTAAACCAATACAAATGAATAAAGAGTTTTTGACATATTGTAAAAAAAAATCCAGGAATACTTAGATAAAGGACTAATCAGGCCATCAAAATCTCCTTAGAGTTGCACAAGATTCTATGTAATGAAAGCCTCAGAAATCGAAAGACGAGCTCCAAGGTTAGTAATTAATTATAAGCCTTTAAATAAAGCCTTAAAATGGATAAGATATCCCTTACCAAATAAAAATGACTTAATTAAAAGACTAAGTAAGGCTACTATATTCTCTAAATTTGATTTAAAATTCGGATACTACCAAATCTCAGTAAAAGAAGAAAATAGATATAAAACAGCTTTTATATTACTCTTTGGACATTATGAATGGAATGTAATGCCCCAAGGATTAAAAAATGCACCAAGTAAATTTTAAAAAATTATGAATAATATTTTTTATGCATATGTAGATTTTATCATAGTCTATCTCGATAATATTCTTGTATATTCTAAAAGAATAAATCAGCATATTCAACACCTAAAAAAATTTATTACTATTTAGTTCATTATTGATATATTAGATTTTATTATTATATTGATAGTACTTTTTAGTATTCTATTCATCATTAACATACTAGTTATATATATATATATATATATATATATATATATATATATATATATATATATATATATATATATATATATAAAACTCATTTGCTCATCTATGCATGCATTAATTTTTGTTTAATTATTCTGTTGTTCTTTATATTTTTATTAAATTTATAATTAAATTTTTTATTTGTTTACCTTTTTAGTTTAGTCTATATATTATTTTTAGTTTTATAATTAAGTTTTTATTAGTATAAAAAAATTAGAACTAACAAAATATTTTTATCCAAATTAAATATATTCATAATTAATAATCTAATTAAATATTTGATTACATATTTTTTTAAAAAAAATATTCTATTAAAAATAGCGTAAAAATTTAATTTAAAAATATAAAAATTTAATTACAAATTTGATGATATTATAAAAATTAACAAAATAATTAAACTTTAATTTTTTTATTTATAGATTTTGGGAATGATTGAATTAGGGCAAGTTACGTAAATAAATTGTTACACATTTAAAATTACGCAAATACATTGTTTCTAAAATAAAGACGCAAATGCATTGTTTCACGTATCTATATAAATCGCTACTGGCAGTAGCAGTTTACGAATACACAGAATTCGCTGCTGTTAGCCGCGATTTACGAGCAAACGTGGCATTACAGAAACTGCTAGTGCCTGTCGCAGTTTCTATTTGATTTGGCTTCTTCATAAACTGCTTCTGTCAGTAGCGGTTTATGTGCGTTGGTGTTCATGCGTAAACCACTAGAGCCTATAGCGGTTTACGTGGAGGGTGGCTGCCTATATAAACGGGGGAAGGCAACCGCGAATTATTCATTTGGAGTGTTTGTGAGGTTGGTTAGAGAGAGAAAATTCTAGTGAGAGGTTAGAGGAACTTGAGAGCGGGTCCGAGTTATCTGAGTGGCGACCTCCGGCGGGATATCATGGTAGATCGAAGGAGCTTGTACCAACTGAACGGTGTTGCACATATTGCCAATTCCATTAGTGACGAGGTAAGTTAATTTTTTTTAGCGTTAGAATTTGTTAATTAGAAGAATGGTATGTAAGGTAGATGAACTAGAATTTATATATTAATCCCTCTAGTTTGAAATTAGACTTCGCGTGTTAGGATGTTAGTTTACTCGGTTTGGGTTGGTTTTTTTTTTTCCGTTAGTTTATAAATATGATTAGTTATCTGAATATAGTTCCATCCCTTCGATGAATGTTATTCTACATGTTATTGGTTTATTTTATGATTTGTCCCTTTTTTATAATTATTTTGTTGAACATATTTTTGTTTTTAGTTGCCAAAGTTTGACAGTCGTGCTTGTTATTTATTTTATTTCGGTTAATATATTTGTATGATATGAAGTTTTATATTCGGGTTAATATATATGTTATCTTTACTATTGCAATAAGTTTCTATAATATGAAGCTTTAAGGTCATTTGACGACTGAGTTATAGGTTCATATTATCATATATTAATTTGTTCATTGGTTCCTTGTTTGTTGATGGTTTAAGATATTTGTTATTGTTAGATAGGGAGATTTGTTGTGGATAGTAGAATTTAATTGTTTCCTGTATATCTTTCATGTTCTGTGCAGACAACTAGGTGTATATACAGTGTGAGATGGCAACAAAATATGCCCATGCATGAAAGGATCATCCCGTATTTAAAGAGGGCAGGATTGTACCATTTGGCCAGGCTAAACAGCCACTGGTTCTGGTTGGATAAGCTGTTGGTTAGTGCATTCGTTGAGAGGTGACGTCTTGAGATGCACACATTTCACATGCTTTTCAGGGAGTGCACAGTGACATTGCAAGACGTGGCCTTTCAGCTAGGGTTGCCTATCGATGGGGAGGCTGTGAGTGGTTGCCTTTGTGAGTTTGAGAATTTCATGGAGAGTGGCCGACCAGCTTGGGAGTGGTTTCAGAACCTATTCGGTGAGCTTCCACCACCGAATAAGGTCAAGCAGATGACGGTATACTTTACATGGTTCCACGAGAGATTTAGGGTGTTACCACTAGATGCAACCGAGGAGACTGTCCGCATTTACGCATGTGCCTACATCATGATGATGTTATCCACTCAGTTATTTGGGGACAAGAGTGCGAACCGGGTACATATTCGGTGGTTGCCATTTGTGGCGAATCTTCATGACATGGTAGAACCTCGCTGAGGGAAACCCCTTCAGGTGTGACCTGGCTGCCTGCACAGGTCACACCGCTTCGGTCGACTGGTGTCAGCTTCGTCCATGTTGTTGCGGATGCGGGTGGACCGTGGTCGTCCCTCTCTTGCTCGTCTCATGCTCGAGTTGGGAATGACAGTTGGACCATCATACGGGGGCCAAAGCCCCTCTGGAATGCAAGGTGAAAAGGACATCTGATAGTCCTTAAATACCTTAGACATGTTGTAGACTTCATCGACGTAAATGGCCCAATCTAGTCATGACTGCACACAACATACGATGGCATGGCAACAGGGGTAGTGCAGCGCCTGGAAGTATCCACAATCGCAGGTGCGATCTCTTAGGGAATCCCGATAGCTACCCAGCGAGAATTTGCCTGTGGGGGTAGTCTCTACCACTGTGTAGTCAAGCTGATGCCTGTCGAACACGATCACGATGAAGCAACTCGAATCCTTCAAGTTCCACTTAATGGCCTTAACAAGTGCCTACGAATACCGGTGCCCAGACCCTAACTATGCCTCTGCTGTCTGCCCCCGGACAACAAACAACTCAGCCAGCCAGAGATAGGTTGACTTCACCAAGGACGTCATTGGTAGATTTCTTGTGCCCTTCAAAACAGAGTTCACACACTCAGAAATGTTGGTCGTCATGTGACCATATCGTCTCCCCCCATCCTTGTGCTGTGTCCACCTCTCATACTCCATCCTGTTTGTCCAATCACACATGGCCGGGTTCTCTATCCTTATTATATCAAACCAATAGTCAAATTCTGCTTCTATCTTCGCATAAGCGGCATTTACCAGCCACCTCCTCGCATCCTGCCCTTTGAAAGTAAGGGCAAAATTTGTAGCAACATGCCGAATATAGAAGGCCCGATAAGTATGGGGAGGTCGCCAACCACTATCTAGGGACTCCAGTGCATCCTTGATGCCGTTGTATCTATCAAAAATCTCGAGAATACCTTGCTGTGGAGTAACATGTCTTCTAAGATTGGTTATAAAGTATGACCAAGACTCTGCATTCCCCCCCCCTCTACGAGTGCAAACGCAACAGGCAATATATTCGAGTTTCCATCCTGAGCAATCGCCAGCAACAACATCCCTCCATAATTGCCATATAGGTGTGTTCCGTCGATACTGACGAGCAGCTTACAGTGTCGGAATGCCTCAATACATGGAGGGAATGTCCAGAACATGCGATGAAAGTAGACTCTATCTTCATCAACTTGATCACCCACTCTAATCGGGGAGGTCTTCAGCAGAGCAACAGAACCATCCATGGTGGATGTGATCCCAAGGATCCTGTGGGGCAGATCCCCATATGACCCTTCCAGTCGCCATAGATCAGTGCTACTGCCTTCTGCTTCGCCAACAACACCTTCCGATAACTGGGCCTGAAACCATATGTCGCCTCCGTTGCCTCTTGTAGCACCTTAATCGACACCGACGCATCATCTCTAACCAATAGAAAGATCCTCGCACATATGACATGATAATCAAACTGCTTGTGGTCGTTCAATATCGATGTGGCCATACACGTGTGTGGTCCGTTGTAGCTCCTAACTTCCTATGTGATCTTCCTCTTTCGCATGACTATACGAATCAACCACGTGCACCTATTACCAAACTCCTTGCATCTCCCCTGGTATTTCAGATTGTCTGACTCCATAACTCTATACTCAACTCCACGCCGAATGTTGTAATCTTTTACACTCAGCACGACTTTCTCCTTACTCTGGAACCATTGGCCAATCTGGAATTCCGTCAAAGGATTCCCATCATGCATACCCTGTCCCACGAAGGTTGCCTCTACATTCCGATGTTGGCCGATGGCTTCCAAGTTCAAGGACGACAGGTGCGGAGGGTACTCTTGTGTTCCAGAACCGGAACCTCCATGTGCTGTAGATGTACTTCTTGGAATATCATCATCACTGTCCCCACCAATATCGACCGGCTCCTCATCCGAATCATCGTCACGCAACGCATTCTCAACTCAATCCGGTCCAGCTTCAAATTCAAAATCAGGCACAACAGGAGGCACAGTAGCATGAACAGCCCCGGCACGTTGGGGCTTAGGAATTAGAACTGCAGTTGCTACCACAGGCATCGATGTTGAGGCACCACCGACCGTGGTCGACTGAGGATTCAGTGCCGATGTCCCAGAGCTGTCGACACCATCTTCCAATTTCGCAAACAGCTCAGGTATACTCACCTCCGAAAAACTACACCTGCAGTGAAACAAAACCTGCAGGTCTTCATCCGACCCTATCTCAAAGGTCTCATATCTCACACCAGTTGGCACAACTGCAATGGAAATCTTGTAAAACAACTTTTTTACCCACTTCGTCTCACACGCACCGAGCTTCCATAATATGCTGAGCTTAATATCTGCCAACGTACTCGAAGATCGGATAAAAATACTAAGCGGTTCTCTATCCGTGAATTTCACACCATGCCTTTTGCTCTTTTGAATTTTTCCAGAGTAGTGGACCAGAGCCACAAAACTATCCTCCCCCTCCATTTTTGATTAACACTCTTCCTCCACATTTGGCCCCTCCACAGTTTATATAGGCAGCCCCTTTCCCACATATTTAACGTAAACCGCTATAGCCACTAGCAGTTTACTCACAACCCACAATACACATAAACCGCTACAGGCAATAGCTGTTTATGACCAAACATAATTATGCATAAATCGCGACAGGCAACAGCGGTTTCCAAGCATTCACACATCAACGTAATCCGCGGCTAGCAGCAGCGATTTCCATAGATATGTGAAACAATGCATTTGCGTAATTTTAATAGTGAAACAATTTATTAACATGAATTGCCCTGAATTACATGTGGTGATTATATTATTTTTTTCAGGGCAATTTACGTAAATAAAATGTTTAAATTCTAATTTTACGCAAATACAAACTTTTGAAATACGAAGACGCAAATGCATTTTTTCATATTTTTATAGAAATCGTTACTGCCAATAGCAGTTTACAGAAGAACATAATTCGCTATAGGTAGCCGCGGATTACGTGGTTAGGATGCAACACAGAAACTGCTATACGCGGCGGTGGTTTCTGTTGATGGACAATGTATGTGTTTGGGGACGTGCGTGTAAACTGCTGGAGGCAGTAGCGGTTTTCTTATGATATAACGAGGACAGGGAATCCAGCTAAGTGATACAATCCAGCCCTCTCTAAATAAGGGATAATCTTGTCATGCATGGGTATATTTTATTGCCGCCTCACACTGTAGATACACTTAGGGTGTATTTGGTAAACGCCTTGGGGAAGAGAGAAGCGCGTTTGATTCCTTTGAAAGTTTCACTTTTATGTTTGGCCAGGAGAAGCTAAAATCTGTAGTTTCTTTTTTACCAATCCTACCCTTTATTTTCTTTTATAAAAAAGATACCATCATATCAGTAATATTATAGTTCTTTGTAGTTCTTCCTACTTCTTCGTAGTTCTTCATTCCAATTTTTTTTTTTTACCAAAATCATTCAGATTTGTTTCAATCACTAGCAAATTGAATATTTAATTTTCTTATTTTTTGTAGTACTCATTTTTATATTTTAATGTTTATGTTTTTTATATTATTTTTATTTATATGATAAATATTTTTATATTATTTGTATAGTGTTCTTATTTCTCATATTATATTTTTATATGAGTTTTTTTATCATTTACTATACTATTTTTTATATGTCTGTTTTGTATGAAATCTTTTTTTATTTTTGTTTGGCTTTGTTCATATGATTTTTTATTTATTTTATTGTATTTATTTTATTCATATGACAAATGTTGTTGACTTTTTTTATTTTTTATAGTGCTCTAATTTTTTAAGTATTTTATTAATTTTTATGATATTTTTATTATTTTTTGTTCATATAAATTCTTTTTTTATCCTTTACTACATTGTATTTATGTTGTGTATGAAATTTTTTTATTTGATTTTATTAATATGAATTTTATTTACTTTTTATTATGTTTTTTTTCATATGATATATGTTATTGGTTTTATGAAATTTTTATTATTTCTTATCTGTATGATTTTTTTATTTCTTTGATGTACTCTATAAAAAAGATAAAATAAATAAAAAATTAATTATAACTAACAATGTAGCCATAAATAATAAAAATTTATAGTTCAAAATAATACTAAATTAAAGAGTACTAACAGTGCTAGAAAAATTATAGAATATTTTTTTTGTTTGAAATTATAAAATTAATAGTACTCCCTTTCATATTTTTATTTTTTATTGTATTCATTTTATTTATATGATAAATATTTTTTATATTATTTTTGTTAGTGTTCTGATTTTGCATGCATATAAAAATTTTATTTAAATTGATGTCTCTTTTAATAATTTTTCATCTAAAAGTGATTTTGAGTAGTATAATCCAAACAATATTTATTTTACTATAATCAATTTTGATATAAACATAAATCACGTTATATAGACACTCACCCTCAACGTAAATTGCTACTGCCACCAGCAATTTACGCACAAGTCCCCAAACACATAAACCGCTACTGCCAAAATAGCGGTTTATACATGTTCTCCATCAATCCGCGACTATCTATAGTGGATTATGTTCTTTTGTAAACCGTTGCCAGTAGCAATTTCTATAGAAATATAAAAAAAATACATTTGCGTTTTCGTATTTCAAAAGTTGTATTTGCGTAAAATTAGAATCCAAACATTTTATTTACGTAAATTGCCATTTTTTTATGTATGTGTACATTGAATATGAATAATGAATACGGTTTAGGGCTCTAGGTCTTAGACCATCTCTAATACAAAAATTTATCCCAATCTTTATTTATGACTCATCTGTCATAAAAAATAATTTTACATCAACTTTTGCGTTATAAACAATAAATAAGAATTCAAATCATCTCTCTCATCTCTGTTAAAAAGAACTAATTTTAATTCCTATTGTGATCACACTTAATTAATTAATTAATTAATTAATTAATTAAAATAATTAAAATTAATATAATTACTATTTTTTATAATAATATTATTAAAATTTATAAATTCAAAAATAAATCAATATTATTAAAAAATATTAAAATAGATCACTTAAATTTGGTTAGTATTTTAAATTTTACAAATAAAAATAAATAATCCAACCAAAAATTATTTTATAAGATGTAAAAATTATTTTTTTATGTAAATAAATTTAAGGGCAATTTACTTAAATAAATAGAATGGGAGAATTGTTTACCTAAATGTGCAAATCTGTTTGTTGTTACGTTTATGTGCAAAACCGGAATTATATGTAAACCGTGGCAACCCACCACGGTTTCTAAACAAGCATAAACCGTGGGAGGTCACCACGGATTAGGAGCAATTCGATTTGTATGTAAACCGTGGTAGGTCATCACGGTTTACGAAGAGAAATGGGTGTGCATAAACCGTGGGGAGTCACCACGGTTTATGAAGAAAGAATGTTGAACGTAAAACCCGGTAACCCACCGCGGTTTACGTGTGTCTATATATATTGATAATCCGCTGAAGGCAGGGACGGATTCATTTGGCACTTCAGGAGAGAGAGTGTTGGTGGGTTGTAGAGAGAATTTGGAAAAAGTTTGGTGGTTGAAGGAGAAGTGGGTGGTGGGGCCAATGGAGGATGAGGATCGATTGTACCGACTAAATGGCATCGCTCACGTGGCAGGATTTATCGACGAAGAGGTTAGTTTATGTTATTGTTATTATTATTGTTATTAAATTTAATTCTAATATAGCAATTGATATTATTAGGAATATTGCTAGTAAAAATATTTTATTACGTTTATTTGTTTTGTGACTCTGATTAATATTATTTACATAAATATTAATGTTATTATCGGTACTGTTAGTAATGCATATTTTATTACGCTTATTTAGCTTCTTAGTGTGGTTAATAGTATTTTTGTAGAATATTTTATTATAAATATTTATATTATATTCAAAGATATTTTTTCTGTATTTATATTGTTAATTTGTTGTAATGAGTGCACATTTTTCTTAGCTTCAGTATTATACACAATATGAGAATAAATGAATTTAATGTGAGCAGTCTAATAAATTCTACGAAAACTATTTGTTGTTCTCTGTAATGGTTGTATGTTAAGGGATTTTGTTACCGACGTTTTGCAGCCTAGTAGGGTTATTACCGCCGTTAGGCGGCAGCAGAATATGCCCTTACATGACCGGATTATACCGTATCTGGAGACTGCGGGCTTGTATCATCTTGCTAGGCTAAACAGTCAATGGTTCTGGGTTGATGAGCCTCTGCTTAGCGCATTTATTGAGCGGTGGCGTCCGGAGACCCACACGTTCCATATGCCGTTTGGTGAGTGCACTATTACTTTACAGGATGTTGCGTATCAGCTGGGCTTGCCGATTGATGGTGCACCCGTTAGTGGGTGCTTGACTGAGTTTGAGAATCTGATGAAACACGGTAGACCAGCATGGGTGTGGTTCCAGGAGTTGTTCAGGGAGTTACCTCCACAGAGTAAAGTGAAGCAGATGACAGTGTGTTACACATGGTTCCACGAGAGGTTCCGAGTTCTCCCTGCAGATGCTACTGATGAGACCGTGCGTGTATACGCACGCGCTTATATCCTGATGCTGTTGTCGTCTCAGCTGTTTGCGGACAAGAATGCAAACAGGGTACACCTTCGCTGGTTGCCTTATTTGGCATCGCTGGATGTCTTGGGCAGATATAGCTGGGGCTCCGCTGCACTTGCCTGGTTGTATAGGTGTCTTTGTCGTGGTACAAACCGAAACGTCGTTAACTTGGCTGGGCCGCTACAGCTACTACAGTCTTGAATTTTCTGGAGGTTTCCCACTTTGAGGCCCACTGGTTTTGACCGGTTCGGTTTTCCGCTTGCTTCTAGGTATGGTTTAAAAATATGCGTTCATAAATTGTAAAAAATGCATGTGTTATGGTTTGTTTTGACATCATTTCAATTTAAATTGTAGGTGGGCCGAGTTTGTTCCCAGGAACGATGCAGGGGCACAGAGATTAGTTTCCGCACGCCTTGCACTTGATCGACTGCGTGTCCATGATGTGAGTGATTTATTTATTACTGATAGTTGTACTAGTTTTTCTTACATGCCACTGCCTCATGAAAGTCTTACTGTTTCCATGCAGTTTGTGTGGGAGCCTTATTCTTCTGCTGATGTTGCTGTTGTCATTCATCCGGAGATACTAGCTGACGAGCACCGACGGCTATGGACGGCCCTCACTAGCCTGATATATTTTGCTGCGATCGAGTGGCACCAGGTGGATAGGGTTCTACCCCAGTTCGGCGGTGTTCAGCATCTCCCAGATGTAGCTCTAAACATAGATTGGCTACATGCGAAGGATGGTAGGGGTGGGGACCGGTGGTTTCCTACATATTATCGGGAGTGGCACTAGTATTGGGAGAACAGGCATCAGTCAGTCATATGGGTCGATCGAGTACTCGACCCTGGTCCATCAGCAGATTACCTAGAGTGGTGGTGCCGTGTGGCGCACAGGTTCCTATCCCCAGATGTAGCATTTCAGGATCCGAGGCCGATTGTGTTGACTGAGGAGGCGCGTCACAGAGGGTCGTCCCAGGCACCTCCTAGAGTGCACGTTTATGACAGACCAGATAACAGACGCGTCGATCGGCGTCGCCGTATTGGGACCCGGACCACCGATCACGAGTGGAGGGAGTTTGCCGACCGATTGGAGCAGGACGTTCCTGGAGCTGAGGCTGGGGATCCAGTGGACTTCCGTGTTCCTCGACGCAGAGGCAGACGGCCACCTGCGTGGCCTGACCGTCGAGGTGCGCCTGAGGGAGGACCATCCGAGCAGGGGGTTGGTTCTAGTCACGTGGCCTCTCAGGATGTAGTTGGATCAGCAGTAGCTATGGATCAGCCGACGTTCGACGTGGGTTCTAGCTCACAGCTGTTTGGGAACGTGAGCCTATATGGTTTTGCCGAGTTTACTACCGCGGCTGTTGGGGTGGACGTTGCCGATCCTGTTACTGAGTCCGAGTTTTACAGAGACATAGCTGACATGCTTAGGGATGATGATCAGACCCATTATAGACCACAGATGCCTAAGGAGCATGCCCAGTTTACTGCTCAGCAGCCACGCAGTGACGATGTTCAGGCTCAGTTGGCAGTTGACCTGAACAAGCCGGCCGTTTCGCCGTCTGACCCATGGTTTGCGTTAGGAGGGACACCTGCCTCCGCTTTCAGCGTGGCTCCCGCACACCCCACAGCACCAGCGGCAGATCACAGACCTAGGCGGGTGAGGCGTCCTCCTTTGTATGGCACCGGAGGCCACTTGCTTGGCCAGTTCGAGGATGATGACAGTGACACCATCGAGGATTCTGATTAGTTATGTTATATGTTCCAGTCCAGTACTGTCTTTGTTTATTTATGTATTGATCATGCTAGTTAGTTTATGTATCATCTTGCTAGTTAGTTTATGTATTGGGCATGCTAGTTAGTAGTTATATTTATGGCTTTCGGACTTATGTTAAATATTATTTATCTTTTGACCACTTACTTTAACCTGCTTCAGATTATTTTATGTGTTCCTCTATTCTTTATATTATAATGCACATTATGAAAGAAGTCTAAAGGGGTTTAATGAAACAGATAAAATAACAGGAGTTTATATTATATCTGAGATTTTATAGTTGATGAAACATGTTGACAGTGACATACTTAACCCTCGATGCATTACTAGCATTATGTAGACCATTGAACAAATGAGACATCATAGAAGGGGGTTACACGACATGAGATCTACGCATCCCCTCCACCACTTTGTGTTCGCTGGTGACAGTTCCTTCGCGTATGCCCAGGCTGACGGCATAGCCCACAATGCTTCGGCTGATTTCCTTGAGACTGATCCATGCTTCCACGGATCCTGGTTGCCTTTGGACGACCTTCCTTTGCACGCCGCAGATTAGGGTCAGGAATGATCGTTGGGCCAGCATATGGAGGCCATAGGCCTTCAGGTATAGGTGGGAGAAACCCCTGCTTGTAAACATTGAACACCTCACTCATACGATACACTTCGTGAACATATGACGCCCAGTTTAGCCGGGAGTAGGCGCAACAGGCAATGGAGTGGCAACATGGATAATGAAGCGCCTGGAAGTGGCCACAGTCGCATCGGTGATCTTTAAGGGAAACCCTATAGCTACCAAGAGAGAATGTCCCCGTTGGTGTTGTCTCAGCCACGGTGTACTCGGACTGATGCCTGTCATATAATGTCACAGTGAAGCACCTAGAGTCTCTTAGATTCCGATCAATAGCCTTGACCAACGCCTGACAGAATTCATGGCCGGATCCGAGTTGTGCCTCTGCTGTCTGTCCCCGGACCACAAATAGCTGAGCAAGCCTCCCGTAAGTTGACTTAACCAACGATGTCACCGGCAGGTTGCGAGTTCCCTTTAGCACGGAGTTCACACATTCACTGATGTTTGTGGTCATGTGACCGAACCGTCGACCAGCATCCTCATGTTGGGTCCATTTGTCATACTCCATACGGTTGGCCCAGTCACACATTGCTGGATTCTCAGTCCGCATGATGTCGAACCAGTAGTAAAACTCTGCCTCAGTCTTGGCGTAGGCAGCATTGACCAGTAACCGCCTTGAGTCCTTACCTTTGAACGTTAGGGCGAAATTCGCTGCCACATGCCTTATACAGTAGGCCCGGAATGCACGAGGAGGCAGCCATCCAGTCTCAGGTGCCTCAAGCGCTGCCTTGATCCCATTATGCCTATCTGAGATAACAAGGATACCCACCTGAGGAGTCACATGCTCTCGGAGATTGGACAAGAAGAATGACCACGACTCTGCATTTTCCCCCTCCACAAGGGCAAATGCTATCGGCAGGATGTTGGAGTTCCCGTCCTGAGCAATCGCCAACAGCAGCGTCCCTCCATACTTCCCATACAAGTGGGTACCATCGATACTGACGAGGGGCTTGCAATGCCGGAATGCCTCGATACACGGTGGAAATGTCCAGAAAAGTCGGTGGAAGTACACCGCGGACTCGTCAACCACACCACCATTCTGAACAGGAGACGTCTTCAGCAACGTGATTGTTCCCGGTAGTGTCGCCTGGATCCCTAGCATCCAACGTGGCAACTCCGCGTAAGACTCTTCCCAATCTCCATATATTTGTGCCACTGCCTTCTGCTTAGCCATCCAAACCTTCCTATAACTAGGCCTGAAACCGTAATCAGCTTCTGTTGCTTGTTGAAGTACCTTTACCGTAACCGCAGCATCCGCCCTAACCATGGGAAGAATCCTCGCACATATAACGTGATAATCCAGCTGACGGTGATCACTTGAAATAGAAGTTGCGAGGCACGTATGTGGCCCGTTGTACCTCCTAACCTCCCAAGTCCCCTTTCGTGCACGAAGCGCTACACGAATCAACCAAGTACAACCCTTGCCGAATTCCTTGCATTTTCCATGATACTTCAAATGATCCGATTCGATGACTCTGTACTCAACACCTCGCCGGATGCTATAGTCCTTTACACTCAGCACAGCTTCATCTTTACTCTGGAATGACTGCCCAATCTCAAATTCTGAAGAAGATCTCCCCACTCTGTTACCACTGTCATCCTGTGGACCAAGAGCTTCCAAGTTTAGTGTGGAGAAGTGTGGAGGGTACTGATGAGAACCAGAACTTGAAGGCCGATTCTGCGCATGTGGATCGCCACCTATGTCATCGTCGCTGTCACCATCTATGTGGACAGGCTCCTGGTCAGACTCATCGTCACGCATTGCATTCTCTACTTGATCAGGACCACCAAAGTCTTCAATATAAGGTACGAGCCCACCACCGGTGCCCACAACGTTGGGAGGCTCAATGACTGCTGCATTCTCCAAAGGTACAGAACCAACAACCTCCAGTCGGTCTAAATCAGCCGCAAACGAAGGTGATTGAACCGGCGGAAGATATGGTCTGACCGCAGGCATCGAACTAGATGCACCACCCGCGGAAGCTGGGCAAGGAACTGTCGCGGATGCCCCAGAACTATCGACACCAACCTCCAACTTCGCGAACAACTCATGGATTCTGATCTCCGAAAAACTCCTTACACAGTAGAACAGAACCCTAATATCTTCATCAGCCTTAACCGCAAAGGTTTCATACTGAACACCGGTCGAGACAACCACCATGGGAATCTTGTAGAATAGTTTCTTCACCCACTTGCAACCCAACACGCCAAGCTTCTCCAAGATGCTGTTCTTCAAGTCTGACAAACTCATCGACGAACTGATAAAAATACTTAGTGGTTCTCTGTCGGTGAACTTCACACCTTGGCTTTTGCTTTTTTTTATTTTCCCAGAGCAGTGCACCAGGGCAAGAAAACTCTCTTCCTCACTAGCCATTGTGACAATGATCTCTTATGAAGCTTGAATCACCCACATATATATAGACTTCCCGTCAGAGTAAACCGTGGAAACCTACCAGGTTTTCTGCCCATTATTCTACATAAACCGTGGTAACCCACAACGGTTTCACTTTTTGCAAACTTTGCTCATAAACCGTGGTGACTCCACACGGTTTATGCTTCGCATTTATCCTACGTAAACCGTGGTGACCTACCACGGTTTACACTCACCACAATTTGCTCATAATCCGTGGTGACCTCCCACGGTTTATGCATGTTTAGAAACCGTGGTGGGTTGCCACGGTTTACATATAAATCGAGTTTTGCACATACACGTAACAAGATACAGTTTTGCACATTTAGGTAAAGAAATCTCTCAAACTATTTATTTAAGTAAATTGCCCTAAATTTAATTAATTATGATTTAATGTATATTTGATATTGATTTAATATAATTATTTATATTAATTATGATTTAATAAAACTAATTATTAACTAATTAATATAAATAATTAATTAATTAGATATATAATTATTGAATATAATAAATTATTATAATATTAATAAATTAATTATGATTAATTATTTAATATAACTATTTAATTAATTATGATTTTATATAAATATTTATTTTTATAATAACTAATTAAATAATTATATTAATTTATTATAATTATTAATAAATTAATTAGGATTTAATTATTTAATTAATTATAGTTTAATATAATTATTTATTTTAAAGATAACTTGCCACTCATTGGCATTCACAAATTTCTCTGAGGAGGGACTCCTTCCCCTCAAAATATGAGCAGGAACCCAACTTTTCTCCTCTCCAACAGTTGAACATGCATTATGTTAGAAAAAGAGAAAATAGAACGTTGGAAGGCTCCTCCATTGGAGATGTTCTTATAAGCATGGTTCTAAAAATGAACTGGACCAGTCAATCCAACTGATTCAACCACAAAATCGGACGTCTTTATAATTTTGGCTCAATCTATAAAACCATCAATCACAAAATTGCTTGGAAACCTTTTGAACCGGCTAAAAATTGACCGGTCGGATCAAACTAGAACTCGGTCGATTTTTTTTTGAAACATTGTCGTTTTGCGTTTTGTATAAAAAAACAAAAAAAAATCCAGGTTCAGACGTTCAGTAGCCTCCTTCTCCTCTCAACTCTCACTCTTTCAAACGAAGCTCCTTTCTCCCCCAAAAAATCCTAGTAGTAGCCTCCACTGTCGCCGCAAAGAGGGAGATACTGCTGCCGTCCGTCGCACCATTGTTGTTCTTGAGCTCTCTAACCCTGTTCACTCTAACTCCTCTCAACTCTCACTCTCTCAAACGAAGCTCTCTTTTCCCAAAAATATCCTAGCTTACAGTAGCCTCTATCGCCGCCACAAGGAGGGAGACACTGTCGCCATTCGTCGCGCTGTCGTCATTCTTTAGCTCTCCAACCCCCTATTCACTCCAACCGCAGCTTCTTCGTTGAGCTCGGCTTTCGTCTTGTTTACATCTGCTCAGCCACGCTTCCACCGCTATTTGTCGTGCTCATGAGCTTCTGTCCTCGTCTGGTCGTCGTCGTACTCCAAGTCTCCAATTCCTCTCCTTATTCACCAATCATAGGTTCTTCATCATTTTCCAACTCCTCTGCTCAGTCACGCTTCTGCCGCTGTCTGTCGTCATGTTTGTTGCCTGGTCGCTGGCTGTTGCACTCAACCACTTTCTCTCATACTCTGCATAGAATGCTTAGATCGAAGAAGGCAATGGCTTCTCTGTTCATTGCTAGTGCTTAATCTTTTTTTTTTCATTCATAAGTTATATTGATTATTGAATAATTAATTTATTAATTGATTATTGATTAGCTCTGCTCATTACTGTTGTGATGTACTGTACTATTTTGTGCTCCATTGTTATGTGTTTTTGTGTTCAATTAAATTTTTCTCTTTGAGAACTTAATTTTGACATGCTTGATAAATTTTGCCAATTATGCATTTTTTGAAATTGGTATGAGTTTGTAGATTCTAAATAGTGTCTCTCATGTTTCTAATTTAGACAATTTGAGTTGTTTATGAAGCATAGTTCACTGTTATTGTAAATGATTTGGGACCGCTTTTAAAAAGTGTATGAAGCAAATTACTTGCTGTGTTTTGGAGTTGTGTATTAATTAAATTGGTTAATTTGTTATTTGGGATATGTTACAACTTGTTGTTCAATAGAGTTTAAGACTCCAATATCTATTTATTAGTTGGCAATGCTAATATTATCACTAAACAATTTATAAATCATTCAATTTTATGAATTTGAGACTATTACTTGTTTATTATAATCAGTCTTGTGTTTATACTTATTAATCTTTATTAACTTTTGTGCTAACAATTTTGTTAAAATTGTACATAAATTGTGACCATCTTAATAATATAATGAGTATTTAGTGCACGAAATTGTGATACACAATGGCGCCAACAACTTGGTCATACAATTGTAATCTCACTTCTTTGTCACAACTTCGCACAACTAACCAGCAAGTGCACTGGGTCATCCAAGTAATACCTTATGTGAGTAAGGATCGATCCCACGGAGATTGTCGGCTTGAAGCAAGTTTTGGTCACCTTGTAAATCTTAGTCAGGCAGATTCAAATGGGTTATGGAGTTTTCATAATTAAAAGATAAATAAAACATAAAGTAAAGATAGAGATACTTATGTAATTCATTGGTAAGAATTTCAGATAAGTGCATAGAGATGCGTTGTCCCTTCTGAATCTCTGCTTTCCTACTGTCTTCATCCAATCCTTCATACTCCCTTCCATGGCAAGCTGTATGTTGGGTTTCACTGGCGTCAATGGCTACCTCCCGTCCTCTCAGTGAAAAAGGTTCTCTACGGTTTCTCGCATGGCTAATCAGCTGTTGGTTCTCGATCATGTAGGAATAGGATTTACTATCCTTTTGCGTCTGTCACTACGCCCTACAGTCGCGAGTTTGAAGCTCGTCACAGTCATCCCATCTCAGATCCTACTCGGAATACCACAGACAAGGTTTAGACTTTCCGGATCTTAAGAATGGCCACCAATAATTCTAGCTTATACCACAAAGACTCTGATCTCACGGAATGGAAGGCTCGGTTGTCAGGCGAGGCAACCATGCGTTGTGGACCAGGAATCCAAGAGATACATGCTCAATCTTAAGTAGAATGGAAGTGATTGTCAAGCATGCATTCATAGGTGAGAATGATGATGAGTGTCACGGATCATCACATTCATCAGGTTGAAGTGCAGCGAATATCTTAGAATAAGAATAAGCTTGACTTGAATAGAAGAACAATAGTAATTGCATTAATACTCGAGGAACAGCAGAGCTCCACACCTTAATCTATGTTGTGTAGAAACTCCACCGTTGAAAATACATAAGAACAAGGTCCAGGCATGGCCGTGAGGCCAGCCCCAAAAATGTGATCAAGAGATCAAAAGATGATCAAAAGATTCCAAGATTCCAAGATGAAAATACAATAGTAAGAGGTCCTATTTATAATGAAACTAGCTACTAGGATTTACAGAATTAAGTGAATGATGCAGAAATCCACTTCCGGGCCCACTTGGTGTGCGCTTGGGCTGAGCATTGAGTTTCACACGTGTAGAGGCTTTTCTTGGAGTTAAACGCCAGCTTTGGTGCCATTTTGGGCGTTTAACTCTAACTTTTATGCCAGTTCTGGCGTTTTGACTTCAGAATAAGGCTGAGAAGGGGCGTTTGAACGCCAGTTTGCGTCGTCAAAACTCGAGCAAAGTATGGACTATTATAGATTGCTGGAAAGCTCTGGATGTCTACTTTCCAACGCAGTTGAGAGAGCACCATTTGGAGTTCTGTAGCTCTAGAAAATCCACTTCGAGTGCAGGGAGGTTAGAATCCAACAGCATCAGCAGTCCATTGTCAGCCTCTGAATCAGATTTTTGCTCAGGTCCCTCAATTTCAGCCAGAAAATACCTGAAATCACATAAAAACACAAAAACTCATAGTAAAGTCTAGAAATGTGAATTTTGCATAAAAACTAATAAAAACATCCCAAAAAGTAGCTAGATCCTACTAAAAACTACCTAAAAACAATGCCAAAAAGCGTATAAATTATCTGCTCATCAGTATTATATTGTTATTAATTGATGGGATCAAATGTTATTTAACTTTTGAATTCGTACTTTGACAAGATTCAATACTTTGGTTGATGTAGTATTTTAAATTGGGATGATAATTTAAATTTTATATTAAACTTTAATTATATTTTAGTGTGTTTAATTGTATTTTATTTATTATTTTATTATCAAATGGTTATTTTGGTTGAACCACAATTAAATTAATTGGACCAATAAACCAATAAACTAGTGACTAAAATGGTTCAATAACCGATTCGATTTTTAAAACCTTGCTTATAAGTGAAGACCCAAGGATACCATATATGCTATGAAGAACGGACAAATTAGTCCATAATTAATTAATATTTTTTACTATTTAAAATGCTAGACACATTTTTTTGAGAAATTTTTGGAGTCATTAATTTTAGTATTTTGGCTTTTATTTGAACAACATAAATACTAAATTATTTTTAACAAATAAATTTTACTAATTTAAACACATTTAAATATATTTAAATAAATATTCTATTATTTTAATGTGATTATTTATATTTTATTATTATTTTATTATAAAATGATTATTCCAATTAAACCACAGTTGAATCGATTAGACTACTAAACTAATAAACTAATGACTAAAACGGTTTAATGACCGGTCTAATTTTCAGAACCTTGCTTATAAGTGAATCCCCGACGATACCATATATGTTATGAAAAATGAAAAAATTAATCTCTAATTAATTAATATTTTTTACTATTTAGAATGCGAGACACATTTTTTTGTGAAAAATTTTTGGAGTAATTAATTTTAGTATTTTGGTTATTATTAGAACAGTATAAGTACTAAATTATTTTTAACAAATAAATTTTATTAATTTAGACATATTTAAACAAATATTCTATTATTTTAGTGTGTTTATTTATATTTTATTTATTATTTTATTATAAAACAGTTATTTCAGTTGAACCACAGTGAATCATTGGATCAATAAACTAATAAAATAGTGACTAAAACAGTTTGATAACTGATCTAATTTTTAAAACCTTGCTTATAAATAAAGACTCGACGATACCATATATGTTATAAAAAAATGGACAAAATAGTCCCTAATTAATTAATATTTTTGACTAATGCGAGACACATTTTTTTGCGAGAAATTTTTGGAGTCATTAATTTTAGTATTTTGGCTATTATTTGAACAACATAAATACTAAATTATTTTTAACAAATAAATTTTACTAATTTAAGTACATTTAAACAAATATTTTATTATATTTACAAACTCTAAAAAATATAAATAAAAATTGTATTAATTTATGTGTACAAATTCTGATAAATTAAATAAAACTCTAAATAATACTTCTTATATACAAAATTCTTATAAATATAAATATAAATTATTATTGATTAAATACTAATTAAAAATAATAATATTTATTGGTTATATAATATTAATTTTTTTTTCCTCTGTAAATTGTAACAGCATGGACTAACGTCGCAGCTAGAATAGTGATGTGTCGATAATAACGCACATGTAGTAGGGACAAAAAAAGTAAGACGACATTAGTCCTTAGAACACAAAACGACGTTGCTGCATTCTAAGGCGGTAAGGCCTAAACGTCTTCAGTTTAATAGCAAGGATGGAGCATTCATTGAAGTGTGTCCTTTACAATGCCAATAACACCCATCACATACTGATACAGCTACAGAAAATCTTAACACTTGATCAGAACACACTGGATCAAAATATACCGTGCCCCTCAAAGAAAAATGTCTTCAACTGCATAATCTATTATATTGTTGTACTATATTTGTGGTTGCTGAAACTGAAATAAGGTTCGTTGACGTAGTTGTTGCTCTTATCCATGAAGGTAAATTTTTTGTTTCTGAAAAATGTGTTTTCACTTTTCAGGTTCAAGGGTTAATGGCTAAGAAGGGTCATTGATATGATCATATAAATATGATGTTGCATCTTCTTTTATGGGCAAAAATGAAAAAATGTTGTTAAGCAAGGGATTAAAAGATTTTGAAGTTGGATTTATTGATTAAATAATCTATAGAGCACCGTTAGGGAGACAATGAGATATGTATACAATGTATACAATGGGCCGTTTATTAGGTCCAGTTAATATTAATAGAAAGAATTAACCCATTAATAACCCTAATCCTATTTTAGCTGTTTAATTTAACATACTACACAATTTCTTGTATTTGCGATTTTTCCCCAAATCACCCAATCCTTTGTTTCGTCCTTATTCCCCACCCCCCAAACCCAAACCCTTGCTATGTTTGAACACTACACTAACGCCGCATAACCCAACCACTCCCAAACCTTGCTCACACACGGTCCCTTTTGAAATTGAGAAAAGCCACCCATCAATTCATTACTCCTCCTCGGTGGTATAACGAACGGCGCTCTCCTGGTCTTGATCACCCCGCTGTCTCTGCAATGGAGGAGCTTGGTGCGACGCCGAAGATCGGAAACGCCTACAACGTGCCGTCACCCAGGAACCTTGAAGCAGCCGACTTCTCCTCGCCTCGGCGCTTTCAGCTCCTATCATCGGAGCAGCGGACCACGGAAGAAACCCCCACCTGCTCACCAATGTACAGTTCACCCGAAGCTCAAAGAACATCACCCCTATAGGAATCATAATAATCCAATGTAAGTGGGTTTTGTTGTTCGTTTTTGGAATTATAATCGCTGTTGCATGTTTGAATGTATGTATATGCTGTTGATTCAATCCCTGATGACACATGGTGAGAAAGCCGTGGTTGCTGTTTGTTATCGCAGAGACTATTATGTAGTTAGCTTAGGATCTTGATATCCATGTTGATTTAATTTTGGAGCGGGAAAGGTCAGAAATATTTGGGATTGTGGTTATATAGTGGTCAATTTTAAATCTTTTTTGTCTCTTTCCGTGTGGACCATGTGCATGCAACGTGACGTATACTGGCAACTCATTGTTGAAAATGGGTTGACTTTTGTTGGATGGTTACTTTAATAGTATATTGGATGGTTATTCTCCAATTTTTTATTCAAATGTGGTCAATTTTTACTTATTGCTGTGTTCCTTATTGCCACTGTCACCACAGAATTTGATGAAAATTGTTGTTATTGGTTTGTGACCACTGTGACAACATGAGGATTGGTGTTATATGCACCGGAAAGTATTTAAATAAGTAATAATAATGTGTAGAGTGTTTTCAAGTCATCAATCTTTCAAAGTGGAGATAGTCGTTATAAATTGGCCTAACTTACTTAAAAGGTCTGGTACACTAGTTTAATAAAGAAAAGCTTTTTTCAAAACTGCATGATTTGGCCAGCTTGATGTATAGTCTTATGTAATATTGTAACAGAAACTGCATAATTTTTTCAAAACTGCATAATTTGGCCAGCTTGAAGAATGCTTTAACTAAGTAATGAGAAACAGAAACCTGTAACATTGTTTCATGTTCATATGGTTTATAGGTGGATTCAACTAGATCATTCATTCAGGTGGGTGAAGTCACCCCTATATAATAGCCACATTTTAATATGCTTTATCGCCTTAATTAGCTTTCTGTTTCATCACATTAAATAAGGGTTTTTTTAAAAAAAATTAAATAAATATTAAATTTCCAGATGTAATCACGGATACATTATTCTTCAATTTTTTATCCTAGTGTGGGCAATTTTTACTTATTGATGTGTTCCTATTGCCACTGTGACCACAGAATTTGATGAAAATTGTTGTTATTGGTGTGTGATAAAGTTAATTAAATTTTCATAACATGCCTGGATAGTTAGATTTTTAGGCGCGGACGACAAAATTGCATTTACGACACTCTAACAAGGTATTATATGCGGTATGGATCTAAGGATAGGTTTGATGCACTTGAGGTGCAACTTGTGTGGTATGCTGTTTTCTGCAAAGTAAATTTGATTATGTGTTAATTTGTTGTATCTTTCATCAGTTTCTAAAATTGACATCATTGTTAATAGATTTGGATGGTCGCCTTGATAGGGAATTAGATGGTTGGATTACGTATTTGATGATATGTATTCATGAGCTAGTTTTCCAATCTCATTCAGGGAAGGTGGCAAAAGGGAAATTGTGAGGTTCGATCTTTATATGAAATAGGCTATAATTTTTCTGGCATGGATACATATGTATGATATTGTTGTGCCATATAGCGTCCAATGATTAAGTTTACATCAATTGCAATGTAATATAATGCTATTATTTACCTTATTTGTCTTCATTTTTCAGCCTTTTTCTGTAAGACGTTACGACTGAGGTTGCTGGCTGAAATTTGTGTGGGTAAATTAGCACGGTGCTCGATCAAAACTAATCCCTAAACCGGCCGACGACACACTCAGATGGGTAAAAAGGTATCATATTGGTTAGATGAATAATTGAACATACTTGCTTATTTTTTATGAAAATATGCTGATCCTTTTTTGTTGTGGTCAACAGAAACTAGTTGAGACGCGATGCTCACCCTGCTACATTAACAACTTATTTACCCATTTCGAACGACATAATGAGCAGGCTAAGTTAGCGGAGATTGAGGCCATTGGATTTGACTACCTGCGCCGGGTACCACAATGGCATGTGAAGCAGAGCATCATGATCCAGTTAGCCAGGGCCTATGACGTGGAGACAAACACTCTGAGGGTCGACGCCGGGGATATTCGCATTACCGCCGAACTAATCGGCAATATATTCGGCATACCTTCACAAGGTTAGTGTAAATTATGTAATGTGTAAAAATCCCGGTGCGTGGTTATGCTTTTATCCATGTTGACATGTACTTATCATGGTAAACTGTTTCGCTTCGCGCAGGTGACCCAATACCGGTATATCAAAAACAAAATGAATCGCATTTGGCGATAAAGATGGAATTTCAAAAGAAAACTACAACCCAGTTGCGGGACTTTCTCTTCGCCTGTCCGATGGAAACCGAGCAAGAAAGACTGAGCTTTAAAAGATACTTTATCATGATTGTTTTGAAGATGTTTCTTAACCCTACAAGCCAGCAGACTGTTTCTCCATGGCACCTCCCTCCGATATTGGACGTATCTAACCCAAGAAGATTTCATTGGCCATATCAGATACTAAAGTGGCTGCGAGATGCGATACGGAAATTCCAAGACGAGAATCGGGAAACATGTGGCGGGTGCATGTTTGTGTTGCTGGTATTGCAAATAAATTACGTAACTTTAATAACGATCTATTGCTTTGTATAGGCTTTGTATAGGTTTAAGTCCTAATATTCAAATTACTTGTGTATAGGTTCTGTACTTTTACCGCTTAAAGCATGGCCTGTTGCATGCATGTCGTGTACCTGAGCCTTGGATTATTGAATGGACCACTGATGAACTTGACAAGAAGGCCGACCATGTTATCTCACAGGTACAATCTCTAATAACCTCTTTTTAACATTACAGTGGAACACAAATGCAAACGGAAGTTTTCACGGTGATGTTTTTGATCTATTTGTTGTCCCATGCTGAACACACAGGGTTGCATAGTCAACAATGAAAGAAAACAGAAGAAAAGGAGAAAACAGACTCCCAAGGAAGCAGTTGTCGAGAAGGGAAGGAGTAAAAGGCCCCGCAGGGACGCTGACTACTCACCGACTAGCAAAAGCAGAACTACATCTCAGCCAATCTACAAGGAGTCGGATAAGGTGATCTGCTTTATGTATGATATGCTGTGCGCCTATTTAATTGGATCCTTACTTATCCGATCGGATGGTTGATTCTTACCATATATTTTGCGTTCACAATTTTCGGAAATTACTTCAGTTTGTGCCTACATGGTTGGTTTTAATGTTTGGTGTTTATGAATGAAAAATTCGGATTGCCACTTTAGTGACCGTGAATCCATTTACATGGTTTTATTTTTAATGCTAGTTTGTATACATGCCCAACTGAGGTTCTGATCTGAAATAGATATTTAACCTGTTTGTTATTTATTTCTATTGTTGTTCCTGTGTGAAATAGTTGATTTATGCAGCTGCCAGTTTGATGTATTGTCTTAAAGTAGTTTTAGCGCATTGTTAAGTACAAGTGAATTAATTAGATAATTACAGCACATCAATCACGGGGTGCATCCACTTTTATTTGTTTGGTTCGGGAATTAGGGGAAAAGATAAAAACAGAAAAGGAAAAAATTATTGGTTAACTATCTATACCTTTTGCCAACTTGTTTTGACAAATTGTGAAAAGTGGAAAAAAGGACAATTCATGTGCAGACACGATTACAAGATACAAAAGTACTTTACATTTTGTTTTGCCCGTGCATTATTATTATTGCATAGTAAAAATGACCATTGTTTTGGCACCATTTATTTGCTACCTAGCTACTATAATATATACTTACACTATTAAATTACAAAATTAATAATTTTTAATAAATAAATTTTTATTTATTATAATATAACTATTAAGAGATTCAAGCTCCTTTCTGAACTTTAATTTTTTTTCTTATAAAAAATATTGTAAGTTCTTAAACCGCCACATGATAAACGCATATATTATTTTAATTAATAACTTATAATTTGGATTTAATTAGAATAGTCGCATGATGTACAATATCTTAATTTAAAGTAGTTTGCATTGATGATTGATAGGATTGTATTGGAGGATTTTATCGGGAATGATGAATTGAATACATTCATTGTGTGTTACTTTTGTTGGGTATTTATTTTGGGTTGAGTCTGGTAATTAAACAGATGCGGCTAATATGCTCAACCTAGTTTCTGATCTGAGCTATGAATATAAATTATGATTTATTTATTTCCATGGGTTTTCGTTTATGAGATAATCGAATTTATGCGGCTGCCAGGATGATGGACCGTTTGAAAATAGTTTTGGATGTTCACTTTAGTACTGTTGCTGATGTTCGCTTTAGTAGGGCTGTTGGATGTTCACTTTAGTATTGTTGCTGATGTTCACTTTAGTAGGGCTGTTGGATGTTCACTTTTATATTTGACGACATGTATGAATATACACCACAGGAGTACAGGATTGGTACAAGGAGAAAGGTGATTGCCCGCAAAAGCCGATCTAGAATTGGCACCAAAAAAGGCATTCCAAGGGAAAAAAACATAGTAAACAATGCTGCACCATTGGCAATCCCAGACTCTGATGAGGATGACCACATGCCGCTTGCTAGAAGGATACGATTATTCCACACACGCCACAAGCAGCACATGTCCAGCTCAGTGACTATGACTTTGACCGGTTAGTAGTTTCTAGCTAACCATATTGCATAAGTTTCTTATGTATTTGTCATACACTGCCTTGTAACTAGCCGTCTTCCTAATCATAAATTGTTGTCTTAGCTAACTTCACATCGCATTCCTTTGCAGCGAATTCGACATCTCGATCATTCACTGTCCTGAATTTGAGGAAGTTCTGAATAATGTTGAAAAGGGGTGCGAATCAAAGGCCATAGTCATGCAGCCCATACAAACTGTGTTGCCAAACAAATCAGGCTACCATACACCGAGTCCGGGGAGGCCCAGCTTTTCACTCGGGTTAACGCAGTTTGAGAAGACTCCAACCCCTTCCCCGATTCAATCAATTCATCCAAGCCTTAAAAAAATAAAGTTGGGGGAGATTAAGGAGGAACAAATCAGATCTTGGATAGTGGACTCGTCCTTGAACAAAAAACAAGATTTAGCTAAGTACGAAGGACGGGAATACATGGTATTACAAAGGAAGGACTTCTGGTCCTTGAAACCCCGCAATTGGGTCAACAGCTTCGTAAGTATATGAACCTATTCATTCACTTTAATTTCATATCTTTATATCGGTATATAGTTTACAATTGCCAGATAAATTGTTTAGGTAATTCAATGGATGTGCTACTCTTTCAACGACATCGAATCATCAAGGTTCAAGCGAGATTTCTATTGCGTGTCTCCAGGCATCTTGGTAATTACATTCTTCTGATTACGCAGTGGAGTAGTTTTCGTTTGGATTCTGACTGTGTGTGAGTCTGCAGGAATCAGTGACACGAGATGAGCATCTGGCGTCATTTATTGATGGTGTGAGGCCAATTTATACCGGTCTTAGCCCAAGCTTCGGCGAGGATACAAGGTTCTTTGACAAAGTAGTGGCAGCAAAGAGAAAATGGGTAAGTTGCTTTTTCCGATATGAAAAATCTTACCACATGTTGTGTTTGTGGCCTCACGCAGTCTTTGGATTCGAATATTAAATAGATGGTTAGAGTTCATTGAGTTTATTCGACTATGATGTTGGAAGTGGGTTATCCTATGATGTGAGTATGTTGTGGTTCTAGAATGCTTGAGGGAGGTCAATATTATTTTTTTTTATCTTTTTGCTTATTTCTTCTAACGAGATGGACTCATTCATATGCACTGTTTGCTGCAGTGGTTATTTCCTTATTGTCGGGGAGGTCATTGGTGGTTATATGCATTTGAGGTGAATGCGAAGCGAATGGCTATACTCGACAGTTTGCATTCTGCACCAGTACATGATGAACGAGATAAGCTCGATGCACTTGTGGTAATATGATGTACTTATTTTATTTAGTACACAGCTATATTATGTAATACGATAGCATGTTATTCGAGATTGTTCGTTCCATGATTTTCAGGGGAGACTATGTGAGGATATGGCAAGCATTGCGATTCTTGCCTTCGTTCGGAGTACGTACGGCCCAGCTCGTTCCTATGCCAAGGTCCCAATCCAACCGAACAAGTGAGATAAAATTATAACCTAAAACTGAGAATTTTTAAGTTTTCTTTGACTAATGTGGGATAGCACGTAGCAGGTTTTTGACTTCCTAATTGTGAGTGTTTTATTTTTCCGTAGCTTTGACTGTGGCATGTGCGTTATTAAACTAATGGAAAGGTGGACAGAAGAGCATGAACTCTACGCATGGGACGAGGTTTGTTATTGTAAACATTTGGCAGGATTTCATTATTCATGTTGTATGAATATCAATGTAACGGTTCGTAATACAAAATCGCCTGATAAATGTTCTATCAGGATTCACTCAGATCACACCGGATGGAGTTGATGCTGGATATTATTTGTGGCCAACACAATGCATTGATTCACCAGATTATTTCATTGTTGGAGGAAAAGGGTAAACCTGTTCGGCGCAATGCGCCACGGAACAAGAAGAAGGACGTTAG
The DNA here is from genome assembly GCF_014773155.1 of Arachis stenosperma. Taxonomy (NCBI): domain Eukaryota; kingdom Viridiplantae; phylum Streptophyta; class Magnoliopsida; order Fabales; family Fabaceae; genus Arachis; species Arachis stenosperma. Next base: position 142,266,314 of record NC_080385.1, read on the forward strand.
TTCACCATACACTGCACCTAGCACGAGGTCATTGATTGAACGTGCGGAAGGATTACCGAAGGGGGCACTGCGCAAAGGGAGGAAGAAGTTGCTTACTTAGGATTAGATCCAGTGAATTAAACTACCAAATAGTGATTATTATACTTGCTAATGATATGCTTACGGATTTATTTATTGCACATTAGAGTTACATGATTCCGGTTAGAATTTTTTTAGTGTATACATTAAAATGATATGTTGGTTACGTTAACAGGTAAGGGTCTTTGTTTTTTGGCAGCTTAGCTTCTCGGACTTATCAATGCTGTACAGTAAAGTAGTCATATTTATTCATATTGGACTATGGGGACAATGACCATCTACTGTAATAATCAAACTGAACATCCTACAAGGTACTATAATGAACATCCAGGAATAGTTGGCAAAATTTAAAACATAAAACTTTGCGGCATACACAAATAACTACCAAAGAAATCCATTCGAGAGTGAAAATGAACATCCGCTGTTTGGTAAGAAATTGTAATTTCTAAATTTGATTGTAAGTCTTAACCAAATTCCAACAATCTCAAGTCACCCCCGAGTGTAAACACAAAAAGTAAAGAATTTTTTTATATAATTTTTTATTTCTCTTGCAGCTTAGATTCATGTGCTTATTAAACTTGTTTAGTAAAGTAACTACAAAAGAAATCCATTCGAAAAGTGAAAATGAACATCCGCTCATTGATAAGAAATTGTAATTTCTAAATTTGATTAGAAGTCTTAACCAAATTCCAACAATTTATAGTCACCCCCGAGTGTAGAGACAAAAAGTAAAGAATTTTTTTATATAATGTTTTACTTCTCTTGCAGCTTAGATTTATGTGGTTATTAAACTTGTTTAGTAAAGTATGCATGTGTGTGCATATTGGAGTAGATGATGAATGACCATCCTTGAATACAGTTAGAGTAAACATCCTATACTTTAGTGTAATGAACATCCATTGTAACTTGGTCAGAAATTAATCAAAACAACAAATCGCTGGACAATGAAATACCCATGGATACCCAACCATGTTTAGGGTGAATACCGATAATCCAAAGTAAAAGGAAAACTATGATGTAAATTCAGTATGCTTTCAATTCATTGGAATAAAATAACGCAAAAGGTTTCACTCGGGTGACATTAACATGCTTCATGTAAGCAATCCAACCTTACTCTCTGATCAACTGCATAGCAATTTAAAACCTATATGATTAGCCATGAAACCAGCCTCTTCCACTAATCTTAAAAAAAAAAGAAAAAAATGGGCTAAATAACAAATCTTAATTTTTGTTAAAGGAGCTTAACAAAGACATGAAGCCACCAACTTGTTCGGGATTAGCATGGCCTACAACACCACCGAATCTTACATCTTGAGTTGGCTTCGGACAAACCACCTGGTTAACAAAACAAAAGGTCAACAGTTAACTTTTTTCATAGTACAATACCAAATAAAGATACTGGGTCGATGTTGATAGACACATTTACCGGTGGGTCAGGCTTGTTTCTCTTCCGGGCAGATTTTTTAATTGACTTCTCCAGGGCAGCGCCGAGCCTCTTACTCTTTGGGCGGCCCTTTGTGTTGACCTTCGATGGGGCTTGGATGTCCATCACTGTGGCAACATTCAAACTTGTCGAGCCAATATTGTTGTTGGAGTCCGCCACACTCTCGGACCTCTTCTTGGCACGGTGAGCAGTCAGCTTAGCTCTCGTTTCTTCTAGAGCAGCATGAAGCAAGGCCGTTTCTTCGTCATCGTTTACAAAATCCTGAGCAACATTGTAGAAGTGTGCACATAGTCCCCTGAATGCAACATGACTCTCATCCGACCGGCTGACATCGTGACTACTCTTTACATAAGTATGCTTGCGCTTTATGTTCTTACTCCAACGAGAGAGAACATATCGATTAGGTACTTTATACACCTTGTAATAATGGAAGACTGCAAGACAATGACAGCATAACACTCCTGAACTCTCAAATAGATTGCACTCACAACGAACCTCCTGCGTGGATCGTTCGAAGTGGACGTCGTACGGAACGCAAAGAATAGCTTCATTCACTAGTATTTCCTCTTCAACCTTCATGCATGCACCTGGCCCCTCTTCAGCAACAACAGAGACCCTACAATTAGCCTTCTTGACAAACTCTATTTGAACATCCCTAAACATGCAGGTAGTGTACTCCTGCTGAAATTGTTTCTCCATAGGTGAGGTCGTTGCACAAGGGATAACCCCCTCGAGTCTGCTGCGTCATCCTCCAGTTCCCTTTGCTCCTTAATTCCAAGCACATTGTCATATTCGTGAACAAATTGGACCAAGCTAGTCCGACTGTGTAAGAAATTTCCATAGAATGAGTGCATGCTCTCACTCCTTTGCGTGCTCCTCATGGCAGCCCAAAATTCACCCTTGAAGTATATTGGGACCCACATGCGTCGATCATCAAAGAGGTCTACATAAAGAAAAAGAAACTTCTTATTAAATCATATATAGCCACCTAACAAAAAGATTTCAACCATCGAGCAAAAAATAAGTGCACACTAACAGACCTGACAGCCATGTGTTGTTATGTAAGTTGTGCTCGTCTATTAATTCATACCAGTTATCCTCAAATGACTGCTCGGTTCGAGAGTTCCACACAATATCATTGAACTCATCATACAACTCTCTGTACCGGCGATAACCTCCAAGCTTGTGCGGTAACTTTTTCGTAATGTGCCAGATGCACCACCGGTGGCGTGTATCGGGGAACACATTTTTTATTGCACGAAAAATGGATTTGCATTGATCGGTGATGATCCGCTGTGGAGCAGTTCCCATGCACTTGACCCATTGGCGGAAAACCCACTCATAACTTGGGATTTCCTCATTTCCAAGGAGAACACAACCAAGGATGGTTGACTTACCATGGTGGTTGACACCGACGAAGGACGCAAACGGTAATCCATGCCTACATACAAATACAGCGACAAAAAACAAACGTCAATCACGACCAAACTATGAAAAAAAAAAGAAAGAAAAATAATTCCACAGTAAATGCTCCATACTTGTTTGTGCTGTATGTGCTATCAAGTGACACAACATCTCCATAATATTCGAACGACGCCCTACACCTTGCATCCACCCATACTGCACCCCGAAATTTACAGTCATCATCCAAATTCACCGCGTAGAAGAAGTTGGGATTGATGTCCTTCATTCTCATGAAATAGTTCATCATCTCTCTGACATCAACGTTGACGTTGCTGGTTCGGAGCCTAGCTGTAATATAGTTTCGTAAATCCTTTTCTGAGTATCCCAGATTAGATGGGCCCCCAGACTCATTTGCCAAAGCTAGGAAAGTCTTGTTTGGTCGAATCCCAGCCTCATCATTATCCTCGATCACGCACTTCGCATGCATGGTCAGCTGCCTATACTCATGGTAATGCACCGCTTTCCTCGCTGAACATGGGTGCGAGTGACTCAGCTCTACCTTGAACAAAACCCAATCATGCGCCTCCTTGTCAAACTTCACGTATATCCTTGCCTTGCACCCAGCGGCTGAGATCCTATTCTTCCGCGTTGACGCTTTGACACGAGACACACGGAACCCATCCCTATTACAGTGAATAGCTTGGTTAATGGGTTGATTTGTGAGCTTATCACAGGTTGTCGTCCGTATCTTAGTGGCAAACCCGACTTTCTTTGCGTATGTCACATAGAATTCGTGAGCCATTTGCAATTGATCAAACCGCATTCCAACACAAGGTATTTCATCTTCCCGAAAGCCATCATGATCCGGTACCTAAGTATCAAATTTAAAAAAAACAAAAACAAAAACGTTAATGTTTAAATCAACCCTACAGTTTCAAGACACCGAAAAAAAATTAAATTTGGGAACAAACCTGGTGACCAGGATCCATCTCTTCACTTCCAACCTGGGAGAGATCCAAAAGCGGCATCTCCTATAATCGCAAAATAAACGAACAAATGTACATTCAGGATGGTTACTGTCCCAAGCATCATAATACAGGACAAAACTAAAATGCAAACCTCGTAACAAGTATCCATTTCTTCACTTCCAACCTCAGTAACATCCAATCTTGGCATGGCCTATAATCACAAAAAAAAACACCGAAAACTAGATTCATGTAAACTATTTAAATAATCAACTAGCAAATGAGATTTAACAAAATCCTAACCAAACTCCATAAATAAGGATACAGATGTATAACTGGACCGCATCATTCTACCCATATTAATTAGGAAAAAAATGCATCGATATTGATAGAAACTGAAATTATTATTTTATTTAACCTATTATATCATTACTTAGTTTATGAATCTAATGTCACTAAATTAGCATTTTTAATGCATATGGCATCTATGATTTATATTCATGCATGTATTCGGAATCTAATCATGAATAACTCTTATTATTCTATTCACCTTACATCTACAAGAAAAGACTTACCAATACCAATCCAGTTAGTTTTATGTTATTATATTTCACAATATAATGAACTAATAATATTATACTGTATGCATCAAGCACTTCATGGGGGAAAGCCTCTAAACTAACCACTCATCACGTGTACCAAATACATTGCCTATACATGCGTGTTCAATTTTGCATATTACTAATCCCTAACTAATTAACGCATTCATATCCTATGCAAAGATGAACATCTAAAACATATATAAATAAGCATCCATGGTGATATATTAAACAAACCATTCTCACCTTACACGCCATCAACTCACTGGCACGCGGTGGATGAACGTTCCAAAACAGAGACACTATTAACTCCTTTAACTTGTATGGTGAATAAACCGATTAGACGACGGGAGGAGCCACACGCAGGGAAGGACGTGATGCGGTGCCGCCAGCAGGAGTCACACAATCGGAATGCGCTTATGGGCGTTCATCGGTGCGGAACTCGACTTCTCCGGGAGAGACTATAGTTGATCACACACGAGTCAGTGAGAAACTGAGATATTAACGTGGGGTGATATGGGTTGCGTCCTTGCTACTGACGGCGCCGCTCAAATAGGAATGATCATGGGTCATGTTATTGTCAAACTGAATCCTAATTTTTAAACCATTCAAATGAGTAAATCTTCATAATTACTAATTGTAACCATCATTCAAATTTAATTTCAATTAAACCCTCGTAACCCATAATTAAATTTTAATTTCAATTACACCCCTATTGTATGCATTGTATAATAAGAGTATTGGTTCCTCATACTTTTCCTAATCTATATTATGACTCATGTATTTGTTAAAGTACCGTTAATGTGAGTTAAAATTATTGTTAGAGAAAATAAATTTTCTATTTAAAGCATTGTTTTTATGGTGACCGTTTTGGCATTTGAACCAACGGAAACGCATGGTGGCATGGTGGCATGCTTGGTGCCACATCCAAAAATCCGTGCGGACGGGTCGAAAATACACGTGTACTCAAGTAGGTGCATAAAATGTAACTCGGGTGCTTGTGTACGTCGTCTCATCTGACAACAATATAAAAGATTCTTTGACTAGGCTTCTGGACAATGCGAGACTCAACTTAAGGGGCTTTTGAAATTAAAGTTTAATTACTCTTTCTGTCTTTTTAGTTTTACTAAATTTTTAATTAAATTTTATTTTTTTAATTAAATTTTATATTATATATTTTTTTACTTAAATTTTTTCTTTAACAAAAACGTATAAAATAATAAAATATTTTATTTAAAAAACAAATATTCCAAAGTTAGTGTAAGAGACTTAATTAAAATCGCTTCAATATTTTTTAAATTCCAAAAGCATCTTTGTTCCTTTTTCAAACTCTTTCATTTTCGTTGAATTCTGTTGGAGTTTTCAATAACCTCTGTAGATCACCTTGCCACTCATTTTGTAAAAACTCATTCTCTATTGTTGAAGGCACCATGCTGTCGGAGGCACCTAGTCGCTACTGCTCGAAAGTATATATTGTGCTATCTTTTACTTATTGTTATTATAGTGATAGAATGAATCTGTTACTGAAAATATCTTTAAGGATGAAATTTTTTAGCTTTAAAAAGGTATTTATTTATTTTCTTTCCTTTTTTTTTCTTTTGGTGTAGTGATAGGGATTATGATTTCACTATAGATCTACATCATGATAAAAAAATTTATGATACATAGCACGATTTAGAGTATTTGGAAGGGAGAATATTGAAAGACTTGCTCTTTGAGCTTGATGAATTGAGTTTGTAAAAAATACTTAATGAATTAAAAAGGTTAGGGTATAAAGGTTATACCAAGATATGGTATTATAAACTAAGCTGTCAATTAAATTCATATCCTAGAGAATTGATGAGTAATGGAGATATCATGAGAATGGGTAGGTTATTAGTGTCACAAATCGTTAAACATTGTTCGGTTTATATTGTTCATAGATGTAGAAAAGGTAATGGTGTTGAGATAACTTCAAATGATGAGAATTATGTGCCTTCAAAAATTAGAATAATATGTCAAGAATTAACCAATTATAATTAATAGAATATAATCAACGACAATCAAGAATTAACTGAATTAGTTAAAAAACATACTTGATGATAAGAAAGCAAAACGCGAGCAGAGAAGAGGGAAGTAATAATATAGAACAATACCAACACTATAAAAACATCACTCAGTTCAGAGAGTCTATTCACTATCCAATAATATAAATTTACAGAACAATATAAAAACCACACTAATACTATAAAACAATAGCTCAATTCGCCATAATCATATAAAAATAGCAACAAATCAACATATTATAATCCAATAACTAAATGACTAAAAAATTAAAAAACTTGCCCGATGATGTGAAGGCAGAATGGAGGGGGAGAATAGGAAGACCAAGCACGACGATGCAGAGACTAACAAGAGAGAGGCAACAGTGATGCAAGCCCCGCCAGATGAGGACGTGACGACGATGAGAGACACATAGAGGCACAAGAGTAAGAAGACACGACGACATAGTGAAGGTGAACCACGGATAAAGGCAACGACGTTGTGTTGAAGATGCACATGAGCTGGGACGAGATGCAGAGGAGCCAGCGATGTGGAAGGAATCGTGCAATAGCAGTGGGCGGTGGCAGATTCGTGTGTGTGAAAGAGTGAGAGGGAGGCTCTACCTCTGGAGTGAGTTTCGAAGTTCTAAGAGAGTGAGGGATAATGGGATTGGGGTAGAATTTTTTTTAAGCATAAAACAACGTCATTTTAGGAGTAGAAACAAAAACAAAATTCTTAAACTGATACGGATTTTTCTTATTCTCAGTTCACTGATTTTCATGAAAACCTTCCGGGTTTGTTCTCATTATAAATGATTTTTTTATTCTTATAAATTGGCCAACAAAAACTAAATTACATGCAAAGAATTCAAATTAACAAAAACAATTATCTGTAATAAGAGTGAACGGCCAAATAAAATTCTAATTAGTGAAATGTTCTAAATACAATAACGCATCATTGCACGCAATTTCTTTAAAGTAAAGGACTCGTACTATCTGATCTTGATGTAATACACTGAAAAACACAATTTTAATTTTCGCGGTTACTGTAATATATATATATATATATATATATATATATATATATTAAAAATTCAATTCAATAGATTACTCCTTCTTACTTAAATTAATTTATTTTTTAATTTTTTGAATTTAGTAAAATTATTTGCTTGTTTATTATAAAATAATAGTTATATATATTCTATAGACTAACTTATTATCCGACCTACTAGGTCAGATTTTTGTAAAAATTTTATGATCGGTTGATCGGTTCGCACGATAATTAAATAACTCTGGGAGCATTGGCGCAACCAACGAGCCGATGTGAGTAAGGCGAAAGCTAATTTCTCCATTTTTTGAATACCGGAGTTCAGGTCCTTGAAGAACTTTACTAACAAAATACACATGATATTGATGTCTATCCTTATTTTCTAAAACTAAAGTCGAGACCAAAGTTTCTTCAGTTACGGATAGGTACAGGTACAGGGGTTGACCATATTCCGGCTTTGCTAAGATGGGAGGAGATGTCAGCAAGTTTTTAAAATGTTGAAAAGCTACCTCACACTCTTCCGTCCATGCAAACTCCACATCTCTCCTCATCAATTTAAAAAATGGTTTTGCTTTTACTGCAAAAATTCCTAGGAACCTTGATAATGCAGCTAAGCGACCTAGGAGTCTTTATACCTCTTTGAGATTTCGAAAACTCGACATGTCTAAAACAGCTTGGCATTTTTCAGGGTTAGCTTTTATACCGCTTTGAGTGACTATAAAGCCCAAGAGCTTACCTCTCCATACTGCAAATGCCCACTTTGCTGGGTTCAGCCTCATTTGATAAAGTCGGAGGCAACTAAAAATCTCCTGTAAGTTAGCAATTAAGTCAGAATTGTCTTTAGTTTTTATCAACATACAGTCAATATAGACCTCCACATTCTTTTTGATCTGACGCTTGAAGACTTTAGCCATCAACTTTTGATAAGTGGCCCTGCATTGTTTAAACCAAAGAACATTACAGTATAATAGTAAACCCCTTCAGAGGTGATAAGGGATATCTTATCTTTGCCAGCTTTGTGCATCGGAATTTGATTATACCCACTATAAGCATCCAAGAAACTTAAAATATGATATCCTTAGAATGAATCAATCATGTTATCAATATTAGGTAAAGAAAAACAGTCTTTCAGGTAAGCTTTGTTTGAATCTGTGTAGTCTACACATATTCACCATTTTTCATTAGACTTTTTCACCAAGACCATATTAGACAACCATGTTAAATAAGTTAATTCTCGAATAAATCGGGCATCCAATAACTCTTGAAATTGTTTCTTAACCTCGGCGACTTAGTCAGGCGACATTTTTCGACGTCACTGTGCAACCGATGTAAATTCAAGATTAATGGCAAGTTGATGGGACATGAATGCGAGATCAACTGGACATATTGAAAGGTTCCCAGGTAAATAAATCTATGTTACCTCTAAAAAAATTTGAAGTTCAGACTTAAAGGGGTAAGGTAGTTCTTTATTGATCATGGTATACTTTTCTACAATGTCATCAATCTGGAATTTCTCCAAATTCCATCGGGTTCTGGCCTCGGTTTCTCCTAAACTCGGGAGTCCAAATCAACAAGAAACACCTCGGTAGAAATCTTGGCTTTATCCCTGAGTGTTAGACTGACCTTGTCACATTTAATAGCAGATACTCTATCTCCTCAGATAGTTGCGGCTCATCCTTCTGTGGTCAAGAACTTCATACCCAAAAATTGTGTTGATATGAATGCACACACATTAAGTGTCTTCCTTCTTAGGATCACATTATAAGCTGTGGAATCTTGAAGGACAACAAATTGGATTTCTACTACTCACACATTGACGCCCTCTCCTACTGTAAAGAGGAGGTCGACAGCTCCGTCGAGTTTGATATAATGATCTCCAAGCCTGACAACTCCAGGGAGATGAGACTCTAAATGTTGATCTTGTAAACCCAAGGTATCAAAGGCATTTCTGAAAAGGAGGTTTGAATTTGTGCATGTGTTAATCAAAAATATTTTCACAATGCCATTACCTAATTTTGCAATAATCACCAGGGGCTAATCATATTCGGATACGGCAATCTGAAAATCCTCTGTCGTGAACTGTACTATTGGAATGCTAGTCACCTTGAGAACTTCCAAAGTTGCGGCTTTAGCATCCTTTTTTATTGCATTGTTGGATCTAGGCAATCCATTCCTTCCTACAACCACATGAACCACGACTTGAGCAATTTTTTCTGGGTTCTCCGGGGGTCTCGTGTTTCTAGAATTTTTGGCTTCTTGATCTTCGTCATCGTTATGTTGTCTAGGCAGCCTTACATATTGAACGAACTTAGCTTGCTTACCATCCTGGATTGCTTGCTCTAAGGTATTCTTCAAATCAATACAATTTTCTGTCTTGTGACCATAGAACTTATGATAGTCACAATATTGAGATTTATTCAAAGAGGCGCTAGGTCGAATTTGTCTTGCCCTTGAGAGGATACCTCTTTGAGAGACCTATTGGTATACCTCAGTGAGTGAGGCAACGAAAGGCATATACAAGGAGAACTTCCCGACTCGAGGAGTTGATGGCTTTGGAGCTGAGGACTGTCCCGTGCCTCCAACCTTGTTAGGTGAAGGAGCCGGGTTCTTTCTTTTTGTGAAAACCATTTTTGTCACGTCCTCATCTCGCATGTATTTTAGGACGATCTCATGAATTTCTTCCATGGATTTTACATCCTTGAAAGTCAAATGTCTTCGGAAGTCTTCTTCCAACAAGCTGATAATCAAGCATAAACATACAACTTCTGGAGCTCGCGTGTTTACTTCCAAAAGTGCTTTATTGAAGTGATCCAAATAATCTCAGATGCTCTCTTCTACCCGTTGTTCTACTCTAAGCAAGGAGATTGGGTGCTTAGCCTGGATCCTTCTCATGGTAAAATGGACTAAGAACTTAACCTTGACATTGGCAAATGAGAAGATAGACCCAGAAGGGGGCATGTTAAACCATGTCATAGCCGGACTTGACATGGTTACCAGAAAGACTTTACATCGGATCATATCTCCTACATCTTCTAGATTCATTCTTGCCTCAAAAGCATCAATGTGCTCTTGGAGATCCGTCTTTCTGTCATACTTCAAGTCGGTGGGCTTATCGAAGTGCTTTGGTAAGCATACTTGAAGAATGTTAGAAGCAAATAGTGTTTAACCCATTATCACGTGTTCCCGAATTTTCCTATATCTTTTAGGACTTTGACTCCTTTGCGGAGTCCATAGCCTTTTTAATTGGATAGATCGAGATTCTTCTCTTGCCCACCTTTCCGATTCTCGAAGTTCAGCATGATGTCAGAGTGACCTCCTTTCATCCCTTTGACGCTGCGGCGAGCGTGAATCCCGTCGATTAAGATTCTGCTGTTTCTCGGGAATCTCATGGTTATGTTCATCATGTCTCCTGATTGGATGACATCAGGAACGAGATTGCCTAGATTGTGAGCGAGCGTTCGGCCAACCGTCGCTCCAATTCCAGACGATGACGTTCTAGCTCATGTACTCGATGACGCATGTCTTGCATGGTGTGGTGGTAATCATCTCTTAACCCTGCAAAATGGCGGGCTCTAACGTGGCGAGCCTCCAAGTTAGGCGCTTCTTGGTTCTCATATTCGGGAGGAACTTTTTCACGTGTAGGAGTAACATTAGTCTCGTGTCCATGTTCTTGATGTTGCTCTTTCAAAGGTGTTTTGAGATTGACTGTAGAGTAAATTATGTGCTCGGCCATGATTCCTAACGAAGTAGGATCGCTACTGATAGCACCAAATATTTGTACCAAAAACTGAGGTCACAAACTGAAAGTGAGAAGATCGAAGATCCTAACTTGGGCGGGTATGAAACTAGGCTTGGAGGGTAACCTACAAAACACTCCAGTGCTTAAGTTAGCTTAATATATCTTATTCTGGGTTTACCTGCTGAGTTTTCTCTCCTTTTATCCCTATATTATGAGTTTGTCGTTTTTCTAGCATTTAGTGTCTTTATGTCGTGCCCTTAATGTCGCAATTTAGCGGTTTCATGGCTTTAATGGTGTAGTTGTTGCACTGTATCCGACGCTATTTTGTGACGTCGAATTTGCCGGATGCTCATTTAATTGTTATTTCATCACATTATTATTTGTCTAGAACAACTTAAAAATTAAATTCTATATTAATTTAATTTAATTTGATTCAAGAAATTAAATTTATTATATTATTTAAATTTACTTTTAATTAATTTAATTTATACGATTTTTTAAAATTAAAAAACCGATATAATTCAAATTTTAATAACTTTAAAAAATAAAACTGCATAAATATTAAATTTATTTTTGAAAAATCCTTTTTTAATGCATAGAAAAAGATAAATTATTAATTTCTACAACATAGTTATTATTATACGAGGAGTCATTTATGATGCACGGATATGAATACAGATATGGGATACGTCATGATTAGGGGTGTAAGTTATCGAACTGGATCGAAATTTACCACAAAACTGAAACAAAATTTACAACAACCGAATAAAAAACTGAAAAACTATTTTTTTGTTTTTTTCGAATTAAACCGATCGGTTCGACTCGATTTTCGATTGACTCAACAGAAATCGAACCGAATCGAAAAAGTGGCTTAGTAATACATTGAAATGGAAATTTTAGACTTAACAAATGTGTTTGTTTTATGTTTAGTTGTTTGAATGAGTTGAAATTTTGTTGAATTTGATTGTAATGTAATGTTATTTCAATTTATTAATTGTTTTGAACATCATTTTATTGGGAGTAATTTTCTGTTAGTTAGGATTTAAAAACTAAAAAAACTAACCTAACCATTTTTGGTTTGGTCCGGTTCGGTTATTGCACAGACAACAAACTAATTGGTTGGTATTCTGTCAAAACCGAACAGATCGGTTCGGTTGGTTTTTGATCCAAAACCGAATCAAACTGAATCGATAACACTCTTAGTCATGATATGAGACACGTCAACACACAAATTTTAAAATTTTATAAGATATAGGAACGTGCGCGCGCGCATACACGCACGCACACGCATGCACACGCACGTACACATATATCGTAATAATATTTTGATATTTTATTGATATTAAAATGCAAATTAATTTTTTAGATGTTTTTAATGTCTTATTTTAATTATATAAAAAATTTAAAATATTTTTTATTTTAATAAATAATAATATATAATATTTTAAAATTTATTTTAAAAATATATATTAAAAATAAAATTAAATACGTTGATGCGTAATAATATTTAAATGTGTTTAAATATATTTAAAAAATTTTTTATTTTTTATTTTTTATTAAATACTATTAAACCCAATAAATACGCGTATCGACACCAAAAAATCGGTGGTATAGAAGCGCGAGAAGAATATTGTGCAGAATGCAGAGGAGACGGCACCGTAAGCAATTAGATGTATCATGCTCCTAAACGGTGCATGCATGACACGTGCAATATTTGCTGGCTCTTGCTACTTTCTCCATGTATCAAACTTCAATTGCACTTGTTACTCCTCTTTAATTTCTCAAATAATATAAGTATGTGTAGTTGTAGAAGTTGGGTGGAGAAGAGAACTTGGAAGATTACTAGTCTTAGAAACGCAAATGGCTGCAGAGTTTGAGAAGGAGTCACTCGTAACTGAGGCGTATTATGCAGATGTTACTGTAGAAAGAAGGGTCAGAAATGACTTGGAGGACTCTCTTCCAAAGCCATGTAAGTCAATAATAGTAAGTTTTTAATTGATTTTTGAGTAAAGAATACGTCTTGTTTGTTGTTTTTTGAAAAACTTTAAAAATATTATTGATGTTTAATTTATTTTAATTTTATTTTTAATATTTTAAATATATTTTAATTATATTTTTGAGAATTAATATTGTTAATAGAGGCTAATGTATGTGATAATGGACTGACCTATTATTGATATGTGATAATCATAAATTAGTGATGAATCCATTTTAGTTATGAGTAAAAAATATATTAAAATAAATTTTACTAAATATTGATATATTTATATTTTAAAATTAAAATTATATACATAAATACTCAAAAAACTAAATCTATATATAAAAATTGAAAAATATATTAATTTAAAATAATAAAAAATCAATTGAAATAATTTTTTCTCTTTATTTTAAAATAATTAAATATTATATTTTATATACATTTTCAAATTTAATTTTGATATATTATTAATTTAAAAATATTAATTAATAAATAAATAACATTTTTTTAATTCTTATCTTAACTATTTTTTTAAAAAAATTAATAATTTTACTTATGCTTAGAAAATTAAGTTTTCGCTTAGTAATTAATTATTTGATTAATTTTAAAAATATATTATTAATATTAAATTTGTTTATTTATTTATTTATTTTTAATTTTGATATTTATAATAAAATAAATATTGAAATTTTAATATAAATTTTTATGAGGACAAAGATAATAGAATAATAGAATAAAATAAATTCGTCTATATGTAGTTATGTTCTTATAAATTTGTTTGGTAAACTTCTAGTGGGTAAGTGCTCTCCTCTTTTCACCTAGGTCCGTCCTCTTTCTTTACCTAGATCCGTCCCTGATTCATAGCTGAAGTGTTAATGGCAATTATATCTTGGATTGGATAATGAATGAAATACAATTGTTATGTTAGTATTTTCATTAACGATATTAATCTTTAAACGTATAATTAAAATATATTAAAATTTTTAAAAAGTTGAGAATAAAAAAATATTTTATTAATTTTGTGATGAGATGATAGATATGTTATGTGTGATGGTGGTGTGTGTGAGTTAGACATGGCTCGAGCACTGACAGCACCAGATACAAAGCACCCAGATGGAACAGTAGGGCACAGGCACAACAACATGAGTGTTCTACAGCAACATTGTGCTTTCTTTGACCAAGATGACAATGGAATTGTTTATCCTTGGGAAACATTCGTAGGCCTCCGTGCGATTGGCTTTAATTTCATTGCTTCTATTATCATGGCTGTTGGAATCAATCTCGCTATGAGTTATCCCACTCTCCCTGTAAGTCTCTCTTCTCTTCTCCACCTTGTTCATTAAAATCCAATATCCATCTACTTGAGTTATTTTTTGGTATTTTAAAGTTATTTTATTTTAACATTTTTGCTCCCTCTTTTGCGTTGTGAAAATTTAGTAGGTAAGACCACACCCCAAAGAGTGGGTGTAACCAAAGAATGGGTCTTAAATAAACGCATTACGGAGAGGTAGAAATATAGCAGGCTGGACCAAGAAATCCGAAAAATAAGCCCATCAAATCCACGGGTCCAAAAAACCAAAGCCGGACAGGCTAATAAGATCGTAGTATTTTTGTGTTGTTGAGTGCATAGTAGCTAGAATCTCGATTTAACTCTTAAAATCTTCCGATATTACGATTTTAAATGAGTCAATTGATTTTACGAAATTTATACTAGGTCTGACGATTTTACGATTTAAATCTTATTAAGATTTTACGTTTTACGTACTTAATTTACTTTTTCGATTTTACGTAAAATCTCGATTTTCTCTGTCTTGGTTGAGTGTTATATTTTTATTTTTATAATTTTTCTATATTTTTTATTTAAATAACAATCCAAAATAAATAAATATTTAAAAAAAAAGCACAATTTTTTTTTATAAGAAGCGGTTTTTTTATTTAAAAAAAAAATTTGAAAAATGAAAACGGACTAACTTGGTTACCTTCAAGTAGAAACAATGTCCATAGCTCGTTCTGATTTTGTTTTGACAGTCTGCCTCGAATTCTGACCTCTAGATTTCAACTAGAACTCGAAGAGGAAGCAATATTAAATTTGTAAATGTGTTGAGGAAGGAGAAATGGGGAAGAGAAATCATAGATAATAGAACACAGTAATAATGTTAGAGTTGACGTACCATAATAACCCCACATCGTGCAACAGATTAAGTGGAAACTATATTACATGCTATAAAATTAAGGACCAATAACTTTGCTAATTCACGGAGCCGTGTGTTGAGCACAGAGCGAACTATTCTTTCGCCTTTTACTAAAGAATACCGTGTGTTCTTCACATTTAGCGGCATACGCTAATTTTTGATAGAGTCTTTCCTTTGGAAGACTCTGCAATCATAGTTAAATAATTTTTTTTTTCTATTTACGTTTTATATATTTGTATCAAAATTTTGCAGCACTGGTATCCTTCTTTGCTGTTGCCAATCTACATACACAATATTCACAGAATAAAGCATGGGAGTGATAGTGGAACTTATGACACGGAAGGACGGTTAGCAACTAATTTATTTGATGTAATAACCAATAACCGATGTTTAATTATGTTTCACATTAACAGTCTTAACTAATTAAATGACAGTTATGTACCGGTAAATCTTGAGAACATTTTTAGCAAGTATGCTCGTACAGTACCTGATAAGCTCACACTTGGAGAGATTTGGGACATGACTGAGGGCAACCGAAATGCATTTGATCCATATGGCTGGTAAAATATAATAATATATTGAAAGCATAACAAATCAATACTATGTATTTGAAATTATTTTTAATGTAGTGTATATTAGTAATAAATAAATAACGTGTTTTATTTGTTTGCAGGGCTGCTGCTAAATTTGAATGGGGGGTTCTGTATGTTCTGGCAAGGGATGAGGATGGTTTCTTGTCTAAGGAGGCTGTGAGAAGATGCTTCGATGGCAGCTTATTTGAATACTGTGCTAAGATGAATTATGGATATTATGATGATGCTAAGACGAGTTGAAATATTTGTCTCTCTTGTATGGTATGAGAATAATCATTGCTAAGTGAAATTTCTTTGTTTGTTAATACTGTTAGAAAGATGTTTCAACAATAAAGAAGCAGCAGCATGTGACTATATTTGATGTAATTGAAGAATTTCAAATTTTAGTTGCATTAATTTGTATCACTCCTTATAATATATAATCTATATAGCGCATATATTATCTCCTTTTATTTGCAAGGAAAAACCTCTGGGGTAAATGGGGAATCTTTCTCCACGTAAAGAATGTGCGTGTCACTCAGGTGTATTGGGGGCGTGTCCAATTGCATGATTTTCCATTATGCTATGTGCGGAGAAAGCAGATGGTGGATCCAGTTCTCAAAGTTGGTGTTTGAACGTGAACACACTATCATTAAACACACTATCATTAAGGTAGTATTTGTTTTCGTGTACAGTTCTCAAAGTGGTGTTTGAACGTGAACACACTATCATTAAGGCAGCATTTGTTTTCGTGTACAGAATACACAAACGTGAACAGTAAATATCAAGGGATAGATTATTCTTATTGACATATTTGAACAGTTAAAAAAATACATATAATATTATCAAATTATTTTTTTATTTAGCACTGGTGGATTTTTTTTGGTCACAGTAGACCTGTAAAATATTTAGAAATTTCAAAAAAATCACATTTAGAAATTTCAAAAAAATCACAATTTTTTTTATTCATTTTCAATAAGAGAGATTATGTAAGGTAGTGTTTCTTATCGATTAGGGTTAGTGCAAATTCCTAAAATAAAAAGGGGAAGTGTAAAATATTTAGAAATTCCAAAAAAATCACATTTAATTTTTTTATTCATTTTCAATAAGAGAGATTATAAGGTAGTGTTCCTTATCGATTAAGGTTAGTGTAAATTCCTAAAACAAAAAGGGGAAGTGAGAATTTGGAGAAGGATATAATAGAGGGGCTTTTGGAAATTTTTTAGTAGTTTATTAAGGGGTAGCAGGCACTAAGCATTGTTGAGTCAGCGGTGGCATCGTTGTTGTTAAAGAAAGACATGGTGGTTGTTATTTAGATTATTGTTTTTATTATATTTTTTAGTGAGAGTACATAAAGAATATATGGTATATAAGGTGTAATAACTCAATAAATATTTTCTAAGGCAATTTTTTATTTTCTTTAACAAATGAGAAGAATTTATGTTTCTCTCTTAATCCCTTCTAAATCATCAAATTATCAACATCACATTTTGAATAGCTTAGGGCATGAGATTTCATTCAGTGTTACCTAAATTATTTCTTTATCAATAATAGACTTACCATTGTAATTATTTTTTTAGTGAGAGTACATAAAGAATACATAATATATAAGGTATAATAATTCAACAAATATTTTCTAAGAGGATTTTTTCATTCTCTTCTTTATCAAATAACTCAGAATATATGCCCTTTTCACTTTCATCTCTATTCCACATTCTAAAATACTGGGTAGTCAAGTGCCACTTTATATACAATACACGAGAATCCAGAAAAAAGTCCCTCGAGCACTCTCTATAGATGTTCACAATGGTCCACAACACTAATCTGACCGTCTTTTACTCCGTAGACCAAAACATTTCTAATAAACCCAGCTAAGTTCGTTTTGTCTCTTTGATATCTTTCAAACCGAAGAATATTAAGCAGAGTTTGGTCGTTCAAATTTATTACTCTAGGATGCCAGTCACTAAATTAATAAACAATTATTGATCCAATCCTTATGAATGCCTTATTCAATGCGGAATATCTCAGTTTTTTAAAATCTTCTTGAACCGTAACAAAAAAAATTAGAAACTTCCATTGAAATTAAAATATAGGGATGGAGTAATTGTCTTACTGTTGCTACTTGTGAAGTTAGTTGGTTGTCTTTTTTAATGGATTTTATTGGTTATCTAGATTATTTCTTTATCAATAATGGGCTTACCATTGTATTATTTTTACTGAGAGTACATAAAGAGTACATAGTATATAAGGTGTAATAACTCAACAAATATTTTTTAAGGAGATTTTTCATTCTCTTCTTTAGCAAATAACTTAGAATATATGCCCTTTTTTCACTTTCTTCTCTATTCCACATTCTAAAATATTTTTCTCCTGAGGTAGTCAAGTGACACCTCATATACAATACACGAGAATTCAGGAAAAAATGCCTCGAGCACCTATATTCACAATGGTCCACAGCACTAATGTTTACAATGGTCGACAGCACTAGTCTGACCGTCTTTTACTCCGTGGACCAAAACATTTCTAATAAACCTAGCTAAGTTAGCTTCATCTCTTTGAAATCTTCCAGTCGGAAGAATATTAAGCAGAGTTTGGTCGTTCAAGTTTATTACTTTACGACGCCGGTCACTACAATCATTGATCCAATCCATGTGAATGCCTTATTCAATGTGGAATATCTCAGTTTTTTAAAATCCTTTTGAACCGTAACAAAAAAACTACGAACTTCCATTGAAGTTAAAATATAGGAATGGAGTAATTGTCTTGCTCTTACCACTTGTGAATCTAGTTGGTTATCTTTCTTAATGGATTTCATTGGTTACCTAGATTATTTCTTTATCAATAATAGGCTTACCATTATAATTATTTTTTAGTGAGAGTACATAAAGAGTACATAGTATATAAGGTGTAATAACTCAACAAATATTTTCTAAAGAAATTTTTCATTCTCTTCAACAATGAGAAGAACTTATTTCTCTTCCTCTCTTAATATCTCCTGGTTCACCAAACTATCAACATCACAGCTTGAACAACTTAGGGCATGAGATTTTCTCCCGTAGTTGTCAAAGTCATCGTTAAAAGACATGTCATCGAATAAAGAATTGGATGGAGGGAGAGAGGCAGGGGATTTCCCGACCGAACCGCAAATCCATGGAAAGATAATATTTGTAACATTTTGTAGTTTCAGTTCAAAAGTTTGTTTTGGATGTGTTGATGAATTTAGTAAAAGACAGGGTCAATTTTTAATTCGACGGTAATAGTTAGAATGGTAAGCGTGGGTTGCGTTGTAGTGTCAAAGAATTAAGAGTCATAACCTTTTTATTAGTGTTGTTTACTTAAAAATGATTACATGAGATAAATATGATTATGTGTTTGGGAATATGCATTAGAAATATATATGCGTACGACATGTTTTTTCTTTTATGGAATTGCAATTTATAGTTAACTCTAGTGATGGATTTGGAAGGATTAAAGGTGATTGCAATAGCAATGAAGATATTGAATATGATTATGGAGCTATACCTCGAAGAATTGATGATGACGAAGAGGAAGGTTCAAGTGATGACGTGGAAGAGGAGGATTATACTAATGTCAATTTAGTTGGTAGGATGAGCGCAGAGGATATAATGAAGAAGGTTTGGGTAAGCCAGGAAGATGCATATGATTCTTATAGGGTATATACAAAGTGTAATGAATTTGGGATACGGAAAGGTGACTCTGGTGAGATATCGCTTTTTCTACAATAGGGAAGGTTTGAGATGTAACACTTTACCACACAGAGCTTTACGCTTAAGTCGCAAAGTAGATGTGGTGTAGTATTACGACCTCTAAAATTAAATATGCATACATAATATAGTTGAAAAAATATAATATTCGAGGAGCCTTGAAGGTTGGTTAAACAAAAATGTGAAAAATAAAAGCACAACGCTTAAAATAACATTTATTTGCATACGAAGAAAGTAGAGATACATACATATATAATAAGAGTCAAGAGTCAAGGATACAAAATATTTAAACCTCGGGCTCAACCTGCGAAACTAAGGTTGGCCGGAGAAATATCATATACATACATATACAATCCAAGTCCCAAAATACTCAAAAGGGAAATCTAGTTCTTCATAAAATCTCTATGAGGCACAAAAGATAAACAGAATAAGGGAGAAGTCTACACAATATATATATATATATATATATATATATATATATATATATATATATCAAAATAACCCAAAATACAAAGTCCTAACTCCGCTGTGACAAGAACTCTAGACGCCTAGCGAGGTGCCTCTCAACCTGCATCTGAAAACAATAACATTGTATGGGTGAGAATTGGGGATTCTCAGCATGGTAAAGGTGCCCACATATATAAGATATAAGGTCTCGAAAAAGCCAAAGGCGATCCTAGAACTTCGACACTCAGATTTAAAACTTAAAGATTAAAACCGGAAAACCATAAGCATGGTGATTATCTAAGGTTCTAAATCTTAACTAAACTCTAATAAAGTCCCTCAACATTTTTCGCCTTCCTCCAAAATCCTCCAAAACTCTAGTAGAACCACACAAACAAAAGCAAACACAAATAGAGTACAGCTATTGTAGGTAGCAAGTATGACAAATAGCATGTTGATTCACAAAGGCAATTCCAAATAATGCACAAGCAAACAAAACAAGTATATGCATATGATGCATGCCTGCCCTATGGCTAATGAGTCTTATTTGTCGGTTATAAAGCCAAACCCGACATGTCCGATAGCTAACCCTGACAGAACACCAAACACGGAGCAAGAGGGACAACGCCGCAACCCTTGCATCTTACCCGCGTACCCAAAGTAGGGAAAAACTTCACCCTGCCTATTACCTAGGTGGTATTACAATTCTCAACCTAGAGCAAGCGGTGTCAGAACTCAACCCTTCTATCTTACCTGGAGTCTCGAACTCTTATCTAGAGCAAGTGACATATCACAATCAAATTCAATCTCATTATCATTATAATTAATTCATAATCGTTTAACTTCACAATCAAACTCAATTTTCGTCATTCTTCTCCCTCAACTCTTTTCCGGATCAAGTGGACAACGTCACTGCCTCTTACCCGGGGTCACATATCTCATTCATTTACAAACCATCATTTTCGCACTTCTTCAATCACAATTCATTACTTCAAACCTTTCTTCTCTGCCAAGTTAACTCCTTCTCTAAACTTATCCCTATCCCTATTATTAGAACTAAGTTTCAGGGTCTTAGAGAGTAAAAATAGAAGTTTAGAGGTTCAAAATCATGTTTAAAATCACGAAACTCAGTTGCTCAAAAACAGGGCCCCACGTACGCGAACCATGTTTTGCGTACGCGAAAGTGTTATTTTTTTCCAACTTGTGTACGCGAGTCTCCTTGGCCGAATGGTTGGCTCGCATCGCATGCATGTGCCTGCGTACGCGGCACATAAATTTTCACCTTCTAGCGTACGCAATATACTCCAGCGTACGCGAGCTCGTCTGGCCGAACCAAACGGTTGCGTCGCGTGTGCACTCGCGTACGCGACTCTCTCCAAAATGCCAAAAAGCTGTTAAGTGTTGCATAATTGTCTTTCGCACACCAAACTTTCGACGTGCATAATTTTTTTGTTAAAAATCATTTTTTTCATCCATTCTTTAAAGAGTGTAAACTTCCCGGACCAAATTTTCATATTAAATAAGTTTGAAAAAGTTAGGGGGTCCGGAAAACGAGTTATGGCTCGCTGAAATTTGGTCAAAAAAATCAGATTTTTCATCAAAAACCTCAACCTCTATTTTTACCAAAATTTTCAACTCCAAACCAAATTCCAAGTTTTTAAACAACACCACAACAAACTAAACTCTATCTCAGCCCTTCTCATTCAATCCATAACCTATCAATACACATATTCATCAATTTCAATCCCAAGAATTCACAATCAACATAATCTCATACTTAATTATTAAAGTAGCATTATTATACATTCAATTCATCATCTCATCAACCATCAATCATAAGAATCAAACACCAATCCATTCTCAAACCCATTCAACATTTTTCACCAATTCTACTAAGCATTTAACATAATCATACATTCAAACATATCCTATGGTCATCTAGCCTAAATTTTCACAAAATATTATATATTACATACGAGAAACCAAAATCATACTTTGGTCAATTTCTTTCCAAGCCCAAAGACACCTCAATTTGACAACCTCAACCTCCACCACCAAGATCCCAGCAACCAAAGCACAACCCAAGCTTTCAATTTCCACAAATATGCTCCAATACACATATATACACTACCTACTTCACATCACCACATTCATATACACAAACTTAATGCTCAACCACAACTAATCAAGAAATTCTCTAGAGTTTCAAAATTCTCACCTTATACATGCCTTGATCGAACAAAAGTCTGCTAATTCCTCAAGCTAATTAGACCCTAGAATATCAAAGAATAAAAAATATCAACAACCATACATTGAATTTTCAAAGTTGGGAAAGAGAGAATTGAAACTGAAATTGTGACTTTCTTACCAAATTGATTACTGGGCTTTGTAAAGCTCGACGAGGTAGACGCATGGCCGCAAACGGTGCAGCAATCGGAGCTTGGAGTTGGAAGATATATGGGATTGAATCAAATTCAAGAGTTTGTGTTTTCCTTCATCTTCTTCCCCCTTTCCAACATGTTTCAATGTTTGTGAGGAAAAAATGAGCTTAAGCTCATGAGTATAAGTGGGTTGGGTTGGGCCCCTTGGGCCCGGTTTGCCCGATTCGAGTCGTTTGGGCCAAATTCTTTAAAATTATTATCAAAATTCATGTTTTAATTAATTCTACCTCATTAAAATATAAAATTTATATTTCTAATTTCTTTTATTAATAATTAATTTATTGACTAATTATTTATTAATTACGCGGAGTTTACATGAGAGATACCAAACATTACAACAGAGTTTATAGACGGAGGACTCACAAACTTGAGACACGGACCAATTGGGAAGTGAAGTTGTCAATATATCTTGAAAAAAGTGAACAAACTTAGAAGGTTAGGAAGATCATCTTGGAGCACAACCATGAGTTGACTCCCGTTGGCATGGTTCACATGATTGCAAATCACCGTGGCATGATGGACGTCGTGAAATCTTAGATAGATGGAATGAATACGCATGGGATCCCAACTTCGAAGATAGTTAGTTATATGGTAGGTACAAATGGTGGGTACTCTTTGGTTGGGTTTTTGAAAAAGGATGTGTATAACTATTCTGACAAAAGTCAACGTAAACAGATTGCTGACGGTGATGCAAACACTACTATAAGGTATCTGAAGGGCAAGGCTGTTGCAGATCCCATGTCAATTGTGAGATATAACTTAACTGACAACGGAAGACTAAGGAATATGATTTAGGTTGATGGAGGTGGTAGAGTTGATTACCAATACTTTGGCGACGTACATGCCTTTGACTCAACATACAAGAAGAGCAAGTATAGACGACCGGTTCTAATATTTTCTAGTTCAAATAACCACAAGCAAACACCTAACTTTAGATTTAGGATTGTCATGGATGAAAATATTATGTCATATTGTTGGATGTTAGAGAATTTGTTGGAAGCTAAGTCATGTGTCAAAAATAGCCTTTTGTGGTTATGACAGATGGGAAAAAACTATGATTAAGGCTGTGAAGTCTATTTTTCCTAATGCCACTCATCAGCTATGTGCTTGGCATGCGGAGAAGAATGTGACCTCAAATGTTAAGGATGAGGAATTGCATAAGATATTCTGCCGGTCGTTGTACGCTGACATGCAGATCCAAGATTTTGAAATGCAATGGACTCAGATTGTGGAGGAATATTGTTTGCATGATAAACCATGGGCTGTCCAAACGCATGAAAAGAGGCAGATATGGGCCAATGCGTATCTAGCTGACAAATTTTGTGCGGAGTTTCGTACTACATAGCGTTGTGAAGGGATAAATGCCTTTGTAAACAGGTTGTCAAGGTCAATGTATAGTCTTTTGGAGTTAGTTCAGAACCTAGAACTATTTGTGCAAGAATATAGGAATAGAAAGCTATTATTGCATTTTAGAACAATATATAACCTCCCAGTGATTACTACTTGTCTGAAGTCGATGGAAACCTATGCAGCAAGGGTATACACTAAAGAAATATTTTGTGATGTTAGGAAACAAATAGAGGGCATACGGACCATCAATTTTGTCATAAAAAGACGGTGCTTGAACACGATGGTATACACGTTTGAAGAATATGGAAATTTTGATGTTCATATAATGGCCTTATTTGATAGAAGTTATGGGAAAGTTGATTGCTAGTTCAAGTTGTGGAAGAGAAAGAGTTCCATGCAGCCATATGTTCTTTGTTACGAATGTTGAACATCTTACGGAGATTCTAGAAGGCTTGGTTTTAAAGGGATGGAGAATCGACGCAAAGTTCCTTCAAAGTATGTCGACAATAGAGAGGATGATAGTGAGCAGGGCTTTCTGCTTTGACATGGCGCGTTAAACATGTTTCGGAATGCTATGTCAGGTGTTCATTCCTTGTGTCAGACATTGGAAGAGGAATATCGTGTATTTAATGGTGCATCCACATCCGTTGCTAGCAATGATTCGATCCGGGATCCATTAGTGGTTAAAACTAAGGGTGCCACAAAGCTTCCAAAAAAGGGTTGTGGTGGAAGCGGAGGTGATGCAATTCATGCAAAAGGCTGGCCATATAAAGAGACACAGCCTTGAGGCCAGGGATCACAAACAAAACATGGCTAAATCAGCAGTGGATGAGTTCGATGGGGATGAGCGCCAGGCCAGTGGTGTATATTCACAAGCAGAGAAAAAGGATAGCGTGATTTTCTCGTCTTACCTTTTGTTAACAAAAAATTGTTAGTTTATGTTATTTATGGGTTGTAACGTCTCGAAAATTTTGTTTCTTATGTATTATTTTAGGGTCATACCGAGAAGGATGCACAGTAGGGCTTTGCTAGGACCAAGACCATGTTGTTATCACAAATAGCTGAATCAACTAATGGTGAAAATGTGATGTCTAAATGTCCAAGTACAAAGGGCAACCATTGGTCAACAGTGGTGAGTTAACAAATAATATTCTTGCATGCTTGACAGTGTCCTTAGTAGTTTAGTGTGAGGGAACTTACTGTGATTGCTCATTTCATATGTGCCTATTTGGCAGCTACTGGACCTACTTAGGGACATAGAGAGCAACATGTCTCGACCATGGATAAGTAAGGGCTAAGGGGAAGAA
The DNA here is from genome assembly GCF_014773155.1 of Arachis stenosperma. Taxonomy (NCBI): domain Eukaryota; kingdom Viridiplantae; phylum Streptophyta; class Magnoliopsida; order Fabales; family Fabaceae; genus Arachis; species Arachis stenosperma. The sequence goes on from NC_080385.1 coordinate 142,291,621, forward strand.
GAGTTCTTTTCAACCAAGGGCCTCCTTTAATGACTATGTTATATTGTTATGTCCATACCATGATGATAGTTAGGTGTGTATCTATCATATGATAAAAATTGTTGTCCCTAGAAGGTTGTTAGGAAGTCTTGTTTGTAATTTATAAGAATCGGCTTAACCGCTTTAATAAAATAATAATTTTTAACTGCCCAGAATAGATTTGAAAATATAGAAATAATATTTTGAAAATAAAAAGGTGAAATTTGAATTCAGTGAATTTTTTTGAGTGGAAAAATGTATCTTTTGTGAAAATTTTTCGTAAAAATACGTACCGGTGTTTAAGCCGGCAGTATCGGCTCTAGTCTGTCCAGTACTATGTATTGAGGAAAATAAGATTTTGAAAATTGAATTTATTGTTTTGAAAGGTCAAAAATAATTTAGAATTGAAAACCGAGAGTTAATCTTAAAGGTTTTGGCCCAAAGTGGGCTAAACGGGCTAAAAACACTAACGGGTTGGACCAGACCCAAGTTGGGCCCAGGCCCAACATATATAAACCTAATTAATAAGCATTTCAGCTCATTTTAACCTAAAGAAAGAGTGCGGGACGCAGCTTGAGAGAGAAGAGAGCAAAAGGGTTTGGTCACTATTCACATTCACCTTCCAGTGACCATAATTTGAGCTACGAAGCTCCGATTAACGAGCTGTTTGCGGCCACGCATCGCTCTCACCGAGCCCGTCATTTATAACTAAGCTTTGTTGGTAAAAAACTCTTTCTCTAGCTCCAAATTTCTATCCTAGTCTAAAACTCGAAAATAGCTTTGGATTTTTAAGTTTCTTTGTGTTTTGGTTGTTTAGGGGTGATCTAACATTAGAGTATTGTTGAATTTTGTCCCTAATCTTATTGGGTAAGATAAGATCTCAATAAACCTTTGTGTTTAGTTATTTTTGTGAACCCTAGGTTTTATGTTGCTATGTTGTATGATGTTAGCTTGAGTTTTGGTATTTGCTGGAGTTGGTTTGAAGCTTTGGATCGAGCTTGGTGGCGTTGTTTTGGTGTTTGGTGCATTTTACGAATCGGACAAGGTATGGTTTCGGTTTTCTTTATATAATATGTATTGTTTCTAGACACTTAGGCTAGTGGACCTTAGGATAGGATTGAATTGGTTGTTGAAATTTATTGAATTGATGATGTATGATGATTTTGATGAATTATGATGGGAATTATTGATGTTGGGTAATGAATGTGGATGATAAAATGAGTATTGATTGGGTGTATGATACTTGTGATATAATGATTATGACGTGATGATGTTGTAAATTGATGAAGGGTGTATATGAGGAATAAGATTGTGTGAATTATTGGTATGGAAGTATTAAATTAGAATTATAGATTTGTGTTGAACTATGGAGGAAGGGTTGAGTGAATTAAGTGTGGAAGTGATGAAAGTACAATGGAACAGTAAAGTGTAGTTTGTGGTAGTGTTTTTTTATGGATTGGGTATGTTTTGGTTTGGTTTTAATTGTGAATTTTAGAAGTTTGAGAACCTAGTTAATTTTTTGTAAAAACCAGTTTTTGGTGAACTTTGACGGATCATAACTTGAGCGTCAGTTTTTGAAATTGATTGAAATTTGTCTTAAATTAAAGTTCATCTAAAGATTTTTAAATTGATATAAAGTTTGATGAAAATGAATTTCTGTAGAGGAAGTTATGAACGTTTAAAGTTTGGTATTTAAAATTGATATCTGCAACTTTACAAAATTCTGCAAGTCTGGAGGGGTATGCGTACACAAACCTCCCTCCATATGCAAGCGTGCCATTCTGTTTGGCACCTATGCGTATGCAAACTCTTGTATGCGTACGCGAGATGGGCAAAAATTTTAAGTATGCGTACGCATACATGGGCATGCGTACGCATAGACCCTGTTTTGCTGAAATATGATTTTTCTTCATTTTTAAGGGTTCTCTAACTTTCCAAACTTCCTCCAAATGTTGTTTAAGAGTATTATCAAGTACTTAGGTTCTAGTATTACTAAAGATGATTTAGAGACTAAAATAGATGAATTTCTATGAGTTTAGAAGACAGAGACTTAGATTTCTGAAGTTGTGGGTGAGCGGGCGAAGTATTATATGGGTGATGAATCAGAGAACTTAAGAGGTGACGATAGTTGATAATAAACTTGAGATGTTGGTGATGAGCTTGAGATATTGATATTGGATGATGAGATTGGAACTTGAGAATGAGTTGAGTTTGATCTGAAATTGATGAACTTGAAGTATACTGATATTGGTTAATGAGCTGTTTTGTGCTACTGAATTGTTATGTTTGGTAAGTCGCTATGCGCCTCAGGCAAGGACTGTGGCAGTCTCCCGCTTGTCGAGGTAGCGGTACCGGTGTATGGGTCGAGACAGTCTCCCGCCTACGTTGAGATGTGAGGGTTGTGGCAGTCTCCCGCTCACATAACCTTCCTTGTTACATGAGTGTGCAGAGCCTATATCTCTGGAGTAACAGACTTCCTGCTGCATGAGTGTGCGGGGCCTATATCCTCTGCGTGGCAGACTTCTCTGCTATATGAGTGTGCAGAGCCTATATCTCTGGCGTGACAGAAAGGCTACATCCGGAAGGATGTGTCGGGTTGGCATTTATAGACCGACAAGTGATATCACGAGCCAATAAGACAGGCATTCATCATATGCATCTTCTATATACTTGTTTGCTTTGCTTAACTTTAGTTATTCCTAAATGAATCACATGTCTATTTACTATTTGTTTACTTGTTGTATATGTATATTACTTGTGCTTTACTTGTCTGCATTACCTGTGTTTTCTGCTGGGATTGAGGAGGCTCGGGAGGCGGTGGCGATGGGATCACACGGAGGTTAGGTTGGCAAAAGTTGTGGGATACAGTGGTGTGATTAGTATTAGTTAGAAATCTGCTAAGTTTAGATAACCCTGTTTATGGCTTATGGTTTCGGTTATCTATTTTTGTTAAGCTTGAATATTTGTTCTCGATGTGAAGTTCTAGGATTGCCTTTGGCATCCCGGAACCTTACATCTTACATACTGGACACTGTTACCATACTGAGAACCTCCGGTTCTCATACCATATGTTATTGTTGTTTTTCAGATGCAAGTCGAAATCCACCACAGTGAGTTTGCGGATGTGGTGATAGAGCAGAGTATGATCTTCCTTATGTTTTATTTCACTTTACTTTTGTTGTAGTATTCTCTCACCTTTTGTAAATTTAACGTTGTTGTCGTAGAAGCTTTATTTCTGAAAACTTTGAGAAATAGGTTGTTGCTGTTTTAAACTTCAAAACTTTGGTGTATTCAGTTTGACTAGCCGACCTAAACTCCGCAGGCTGTGACTAGTCCTCTTTTTGTATATCATACTATATATATATATATATATATATATATATATATATATATATTGTTTTTTTAATTATTACCTTGTGTATCCTTGAGCTATCTACAAGGTTTTACATATATTATGTCTCGTTCTGTTCGTACTTATGCGTTTAGTTATCGTATGTGAACGCTTTGCGTTTTATAATTTTGCTTTATGCAATTTGAACTTTTATTCCTTCATCAGGCTTCTAGTATTATTATTTCTTTCTTTATCTCTCTCTCTCTCTCTATATATATATATATAATATTATATGGGCTTTAGAATTGTCGTGACACATTGTTATCCTTTGCTTTAAGGTGCAAGATAAGACTTAAGGTTGGGGTGTTACATAATTGGTGTAATTAAAAATTACTTTTGTCACTATCCCACTCTACATGCATAATGTGAAGCTTAAACCAAAGTGAATAGTAACACATATATAATCATTACTTAATACTTTTCTTATCACCAATCCGTTAGTACTCTAATGGAAAGCTAGATTCGTCATAAAAAGAATAACATTTATCTACTAATCCAAAAGAACGGTAACATGAGTAACACTACATTTTCACTTAGACACGTCTTTCCATCCATGCAGATCCATTAACCCGATATTACTACAACTCTAACGTAGCACATGAGTAATCAATTACCCTAAGGGTGTGTGTGGTTGGAGGGAATACAAGTGTATTCCCAGGAATTTTGAGATGGGAATATCTTATTCCCATGTTTGGTTCAAGATCTAAAAAATTATTCCTGGGTATGTTTTATTCTCCGGAATCAAAATCCCACCCATTTCATTCCCATCTCTCCCCTGGTTATCTTTAATTCCAATGGGAATGGAATGTGTATAATAAAGTGAAAAGACTAAAACACCCTTGTTAATTTCACTCCAATCTTTCTTTTCAAATTTTTTCCAATTCATTTCAAACAAAACGTAACCCTAGCAGAAACCCTCCTCCATGAAAACCACTCCCTGGCGAGTCTTTTCTTCAAATTCACGGAGGCTCCACTGGCGTCGGTGCCGCCTCGCCGCCGATTTTGATTTGCACAACCACCGCACTCCTTATTCTAGAAGGAAATCGTTCGCGTTCGTGTCATCATCACAACTCACCTCGGTTCACAACTACTGCATTTTCGCCGCCATCGTCGCGACTCTGTTTGGATCCTTCGCGTTGTGTGGTCGCGGTTGGCCTCTCTTCTCCGTCTGAGATCCGTTGCTCGCGCGTCTCTGCCTCCGCGTCTGTTCGAGTTGTGCTTACTGTTCGTGTCATCTCCCTCCTCGCGTCTGTTCGAGTTGTGCAACCTTGTTCATCTTTTTGAAGCACAGAATCTTCTTCTTCAGGTAAGGATTTTAAACTGTTAGCATTGTATGGCTTTCTAGTTGTCCTATGATTAGTTACTGATAAGTAGAAATCGGACTGATTTGCATTAGAGAGTAACTAAATCAGAAATTGATATCATGCAATAATAGTCTTTGAGATGAAATGGTGATCATTGATTTTTTTTTTCCTGAGTTTGTATGAACTTAACTGAATTGCCAATCATATAGTTGAAGTGAAGTCCCCTGAATAATAAACACAGAACAAGAGCTCTGACCTCATTGATTATATTCTTTCTTCTTTTGTGATTGACTAGTGCAAAAGACATGTTGATTAGGGCTAATACTTCTTTTGGTTTTTTATGCTTTCTACATTATATTACACTATTTTTTTAAAAAGACTGCTAATTTGATTAGTTATTTTTTATTTTGACTATGTTGCATGCAAACAACGTGTTTGATGATTTGCCTTAATAAAGAGTTTAGCTTGTGACATATTTTTACATGCTTAATTTGGTTTAAATCTGACAAAAACATATTTTTACATGATTAATTTGGCTTGAAAAGACTGCTTAATCTTCCTCATATCCACTGGATTTGCTGCTCTGCTGCCTCCTCTGTTTAAGGCTTCATCTTTCCTGGTTCGTTTTTCTTTATAACTATTACAAATATTAATCTGTTTTCTTGTGTATAATATAACTTGATCTGTTACGTTTTATGTTATATAAGTATTGAAGTTTTGAATTTTGCATTTATTACTTTTGATGTCAATGGAGGATTGAGTTCACCTCTTTTCTCATTTAGAAGCTTCTTATATAACTTGCAAAGCATTTAATTTCATTTCTTGTCTTGTTGCATATTAAGGATCTTGTTCGATTCTATGTTGGTTGAAATGAAGTAGTTGTAGCTTAGGAACTTATGATATTAGCACTGGCATAATGTTCTTGTTGCACTGCACTGCTATTTTTATGGCCAAGGCCAAATAACTTGGAATTTAATTTATAGGGCACCTAAATTAGTATAATTTTAATTAATTTTTAATTGGATTGAATTAGATGAGAGCCAATTTGAATTTGAAGGGAAGGATTGAGTAGGAAAAACAAAGTTTTGTTGTGATTTTAGGTTTCATTAGGGTATCTAGTTATATTGTTAAGCAATTTTGATACACTTCAGTACTTCACAATGCCAAAATTGATGCCCTCTTATAGTCATACACCAACAATGAAAGAACACCCTATAAACAAATTGGAATCAAAATTTGAGACTGGATGCCTCTCTTTCAACTGCGTATGTTATGTCACATATATTACTATCTGCAACAAGCATCACTGATCAATGCACCTGCAATTATTGGCAACCCCACTCTTTTCACTCTAGCCCCCAAATGAACAAAAGTAAAAGCACTTTTACAGAACCAAATTGATTTGATCCATGGCGCAGCTAGGACATCATGTGGGATACATATATACTCTGTCTAAGGTCCAAACTCTTCGAACTAAAATGCCTTCGGCCTAAGTTTGTGCGTGCCAAAAGCCTAAAACCTTATGCTGGATTGCTGGATGGGTAATGTGGGCTAAGGGCAATAGGTTCAATCATTCTATGGAGCAAGTGAGAAAGAGCCAAATACAAATGCTATGTGGCTCTGGCATATTATCTATCTGTCCACTACTTCAGGAATGACGGCTTTGCCCAGATAAACCTGTTGCATCTCATCTCTCCAAATCTGCAAGGACTGCAATTATACACATAGCTTCAACGTAATTTTCTATCCTAATTTGTTTATATAGCACAAAAAGAATCTACTTTAAAATGTTGAATTCACCCATTCATTGAAATCATACCATGTTATTATTAAGGTGAATCTCAAGTTTTAGGTGTGTTAGATACTATGTTTCTTTTGATAATTATCGTTAAATACTATGTTATTTTATATGGTTGATTGTTTATATCTACTAGCTTGGTTTTGATTAATAATATGTATTGCATACTTGAATTGATTTACAAAATTTGAATGTCTTCTAGCTAAATATTTTAATGTTTTATTCTTTTTTTGACAGAATAGATCCCAAACAGAAGATGAGAGTTATTGTCTACTTGATTTTTCTATGTATGATGTTGTCTATTGTAACATTGATTTCATTTTATTGATGTGGTTGTGTTCTTGTACAAGAGTTGTGCATGTAAATTTTAACTTTTGAGGCTTCTTTGTAACTTTAATTTGGATAAGAGTAAAGCTTTTTAATGCATATGTGGTTAGAACCGTTGAGATTTGTTTTATATAAGTTCAATTATTGATTATGAGATGAATTATGAATTATGGAATTTTTGAAAATTTAAATACGTATTTTGTGTCAATTTTAATTAAACATATTTAATACTAGGGTTATTTTAATAAATTTAAAAAATTTAGAGTCAATAATAATTTTAATTAAAAATTTTGTTATTAGGGATATTTTAGTAAATTTAAATAATTTAGAGTCAATAATAATTTAACTAAAGATATTTGTTATTAAGAATATTTTTGTAGACTTAAAAAAATTTAGAGTCAATAATAATTTAACTAAAGATATTTGTTATTAGGGATATCTTAGTAAATTTAAAAAAATTAGAGTCAATAATAATTTTAACTAAAGATATTTGTTATTAGGGGTATTTTAGTAAATTTAAAAAAATTTAGAGTCAATAATAATTTAACTTGACATATTTGTTATTAGGGGTATTTTAGTAAAAAATTTAGAGTCAATAATAATTTAACTAAAATATTTGCTATTAGGGGTATTTTAGTAAATTTAAAAAAATTAGAATCAATAATAATTTTAACTAAAAATATTTATTATTAGAGGTATTTTCGTAAATTTAAAAAATATTTAACTTTTAGTTATTAATATTTTAATTTGAATGATTAAGGGTAATTTTGACATATTACATAATATGACCAAGATATTTAAACTCAACCAAACAAAAATTTAGTCATTCCTAGGATTATTACATAATATTCCAATATATTAAATTTTACAACCAAATATGAGAATCATATATTCCAAGTAATCTCATTTCTAGGAATATAATGCCTAGGAATGAGATTACTTGGTAATAAAGTTTAATCTTTGAACCACACACCCCGTAAGTGTTAGAAACCTAACATACATCACCATCTGACTCACAAAGAAAGAACCGCACACAAAACATAAACCCAAGCACCCACGAAGCAACTAAACTGTAAGAATGTTCTTGTACATGGTACCAATTTCTTCAGCTAAGCATTCTCCTTTCTGATGGCGGTCAACTGTTCCATCAATGACATGACAGCTAGCCACTTTAACTCCTCAACCTCACGTCTGTACTGAAAGACCACCGATAGTTGGAAGTCCAAATTACCAAGACCCGTCTTGAACAACAATCGCTCAAGCATCACAAACGCTGTATCTCACTTAGCACAGAACTTATCCATGGAGAGGTGCTCATTTGCACAGAGATTTACTCCATTGTTTGAGCCTTGCAGCACCACGCTAAAGGAGATGTACCTTCTTTCGTCCCTGTATATGTCGTCTCGTCTAAGGAGTATGGGAGCACGTGCTAATGAGAAGCTACTCCATGTCCTCCGTCAAAACGAATTGGGAAGGCTCTAGGTCTGGGATGAAATCCAAATCTAAATACCACATAACAATACTAAAACTTTCCATTAACAAATTCAATCTAACGTAAACAAAGATTGGAGGAAGAATGGTTTAGTACCCCAACTACTAGCAACCATCTAGTTCATATAATAAATATTGAATGGTAAAGATTGTAAAAGCACTTCAATTGCTACTGTTGGAAAAGGGTATTAGAGGGTTAGAAATTTTGAGAACCGATGTGACCACACATGATATCTTTCACAATTCTAAACCCTGGCACCAATCTCTACGCTATGGATCACATGTCCCTATTAACAAAGATATACATTCTATCATTTAATATATTTTAAAATAAATCAAATTTTCATAGAAATTTCATGCAACATGATCTCACCAAATTCAAAAAACTTCTCATGCGCCGAAACTAAAAATGTAAAAGCTCCATGTGTGAAAGGGTTAGGGTTTAGGGTTATAAATCAAGAGATTCTACTCAGTCACGGATCCAAAAATATTAAATTGTGGGAGCAAATATATAACACATTTTAATAAACACTTCAGAATTTGTTTAATTAAAATACATAAAAATAATAAATATTAAATATTTTTATTTATTTATCGTGTATATATATATATATATATATATATATATATATATATTATAACATGTATACTTTCTAACACTTTTTAATAATTTTTTTAGATTTATTATTTAGGGTTATAGTTCAATGGATTTTAGTTTTCATCGATTTAGTGAAATATTAGGGTTAGATAGTGTTTCAGATATCTAACTTTTTATTTAGTTTGTTTGAGATCTTCTTAAAGATTTAAGGTCTTACTTGTTTTAGGGTTTCAATTATCTTATATTTAATTACTTATACGGTCTCACAAGAGTAATGTGTAGGGGTTACATACTCAGAACAATTTTTTCCTTCAAAGATTAGGATTTAGAGTTAAACGATTGCGGATTGATAATTATCCTATACGAAAATTTTTTTTAATAGTTTATTTTTACAATTAAAAATTATTGAAGATGTAAACACTAAACCTTTTATAATTTTTGACACAACACTGTACATATCATGACATAACATTATCACTAAGTGTTTATACTACTTTCTCTGATAAAATTACAACACTTAGTTATTCTAGTTTCACTATATTATTAACATTAATTATTCAAACTCTTGTATCGTGCCCAAAAGATAATTATACCGTATCCTACAGTTATTGTGGACATTTACATCTTAATTGAAAACGCTCTCGCAAAATGAATGATCGTGTCTTTAGTCTTATTGACCACTACTATTAATCCTAACCCTAACCCTAAATTACCCTAAACCATTTACCACTATGTCTCAATTCATCGTAATTCCATATACAAACATCATTCTCACTTAACAACACTAGACACAAGTGTCAACTGTAACATGGATTTTAATTCTTCTCTCTTCCTATAACATGACAATATTCACTCAATTTTATTTTCGAAAATTTTTTCAAATGATTTATTTAATGCCAATCACTTAAAATAAACACAAAACTATATTACTTTTTTTATCTTTTTTTTTCCCAGCCCCAAAACAGTAACGATGTTAAAATATAAATTTTCACCCAAATATTCAATTAACCCAACTCATATCAACTTAAATTGAAACATTTTGGGAGAGAAATGTCCAATACTTCTCTCTGCTAAAAAGCCCCACTCCACCAAAAAAGAAGAAACAAACATGTCTAACCCCTATGAGTTTAAAAAAAAATGCATTATTAAATTCATTTTTCAAATTTATCACTAGACTCTTAGACTAATCAAATTATTACACTTTATTAAGTTCATCACATTCAAACATCATCCCACATTTCCTGGTCCCCTTTCGGCTGCCATTGAATAAAAAAGACAATTTACCAAAATAAATAATTTGACTTTTAATTTTATCAGAATACACATTTTGTAAAACGGATACCAAAATGTATTTTTTTATAAATTATGTAAATTGCGACAGGAGACTCACGGTTTATAAATAAACGTAAATCGCTATAAGGGTCTTGCAAATTACGTTCGAAGCCAAGCTGCACATAATCCGTGCATAAACCGCTATACCCCTACAGCGGTTTATATTGATATGCAAAATGGCTGGAAATTGTCATAGGGTCTCGCGATTTCTGTGTATATGTATTTTTTCTCCCAGTTGAACATCTCATCGTGGAAAGAGATAAAGGAATTGTTAAAAATAATTTTAATTTTTAATTTTTTACATTTAATTTTTTTAAAGACACTGTATTTTTAAATATTAAAAATAATAAAAATATATTTAGTTGGTCTATAATAAAAATATTTTTAATTTGTTAAATTTTTTTATTTAATACTGAGTACGTATTAAAAGAGTTATGGTGAATAATAAATTAACTTACTAGTCTTATTTTTGAATAGTTGATCTATATAAATGCAATTAATTATTTTAAGATTGTAATTTATTTTATATTTGATATTATATAAAAATAAATTGTTCTTAAACTTGAAGGAAGAACCAGGAACATCATTGAGATTTCCTTGATCAAATGGCAGAAAACTTAGACAATAAAATAAGCCAATAGTTAAAAAAGGCATAGACTAAAAAATAGAAACAAAAATAAATAAATAATCAGGGCAAAAAAATTGATCTTTTGATAAAATTAAAACAAAATAATCAAAAGAATGACTGAAAAAATCAACAAAAAAAATATATAAAAAAAGAGAAAGCGGAATAATTTGAGAATTGGAGAACATGATGGGAGAATAAGCAATGCAGTGGGACTAATGCCAGGAACATAGTGATGCATGGTGATGGAGAGCAAGAAGATGGAGAGATTTAGATTCGAAAAGGGTAGCGGTTCATGCACGTTTGTAAATCACACATAAACAACGACACCCCTATCACGAATTATGTGATGTTTTGCTTCGAACTTAAACCGCTACACTAATAAATCTCTAAATTTAATCAAAAATCTTATTATATTAATATTTTAATATAATAACATAATAAATTATTTAACACATAATTAATTAAATTGTAGTCATACTATTTATTCTCAACAAAATAATATTAAAATATATTTACAAATAGAAAAATTATGTGGTGCTGCACAAAGAATCTGTCCGAAGTAATGAAGTTGGTCTATGATGAGGCTAGGCTGGGCTAGATGCGTGTCGATGTGCATAGATTTTGTAATTTTTTATTTGGACAATTTATATAAATAAGCTGAACTTCCAAATTTATTAGAATACATATTTTATAAAATTGATACTAAAATGCATTTTTTTATAAATTATGTAAACTGTGATAGAGTTTCGCAGTTTACTAGTGATCATAATATTGAGAGATAAATTTTTTATAATTTAATCTAAATTGTTCTTGGTCATAGAATTATTAAAAAGGACATTAATAATTCAAAAAGATCAATATATATATAATGGTCTTCATTGGATGAAGATTAATAGATCTCATTTATTAAATTATATATATAGATGGTGCATATAGAGATATGACCATTGAACTGACTCACTTTGAGAATTCTTAATGGTTATAATTACCGTATATTTGTCAATAGGATATTCTCAAGTTGAACATAGTAACAAAGTTTCCTTTGACCTGCGATTGTCATAGTAATTAACAATGTATTTATTATACTTTGATTTCGGACACCTAATACTCTAGGGTGCTAGTTGAATGGATATTTGGTATAATTTAAATACTTGTAAAATTAATAATTAGTCAATAATGAATCCGTCAACTTTCAGTAAAGAGTTTGAGCTCTATGATTATAATGACTGAGATGAATAAAATCTTGGCTAAGGGGATTGAATGAATGAAGAAATGAGTTTTTTAGGTCATTCACAGTTCATTATAATAATGGTAACAAGTTAGAATTTGACAATTAAACTATACTCTAAGGGTTAACCAAGAGTTGAAAAGATGAAAGGAATTATACTTTGTTCTTCTAAGGTTCTTAGTAAAAATATATTACTTCATACTATAGGGTTGTTGAGGAATGTTGCTAGACGCCAATCTTGATTAGTAAATTTAGTATCACTAATTACTACCTGCTTAGTATTGAACCTATGGGGTCACACACTAACGAATGTTCTAATTTTTGCTGTAGAATTATTTAATTACTGTTTTGATTTAATCAAACAAATAATTATATTAATTCAAATGGAATATTATTATATTCTTTGCTAACACAAAGAATGTAATAATATGATAATTGAGAATATTAAATGAGATTTGAGAATAATTAGTTATTTTATTTCTAAATTTGGATGAGATCCCAACTGATTCTGTTTCAAATTGAGTTATGATATGATTCATAAATTTGAAGGATTTAGATTTGGAATTTCAACATATGATTTAAATTTGAATTGAGATTCAAATTTAAAATCAGTAATAAATTTCATACTATATATATGTATGCTAAGAGTAGAGAAAAAGACGAGAAAGAGAAAAAAATTACAAGAGGTTTTATTCTTTCACCTCTACACATGTAAATGTATGTGAGCCTGATTCTCAGAAAAAAATTTTATGGCGTGCAAAAAGTTGCAAGAGGTTTTTCAGTTTAGATCAGATGTCCATTGGTCAAGGAATTGATAGCAAATGTTGGTCTCGATGTGAATATGCATAGCACTTTCGTATCATCGAAGGAGAAAAATTTTTTATTAACGTAGTATTTAGATCTAATCTACTGTATATTATTTATTTTTAGAATAAAATTTAAGTACAAAATAAATTTTTAGGATTATTTTTTTTTTTCTCCCGCATGTTAATAACACTTGTAATCCTTCATATTTATGGGACATGATGCTCTCAGCTAGAAGCAGAGTGTATCCGTGTTCCTCACCTGCAATAAACCTCCATTTCTTTAACCGCTAAGTTCATACTTAGAGAGTTTACGATTTAGAAGGTTATTGCATTAAAGTACTATTTATGTGACTTTACTTTATGGTTATATGAATTCACCATTAAAGTAGTGAATCACATACCAATTTATATACGTATCGGAAGGTCATATATATATTTCATATGAGAAAAGTTTAAGGGTAAGCAAAATTTATTGTTTTTAGTTAGTATTTTTAATCATTAATTTAATTTAATAATTTTTAGTCTAATAATCTAATAAAATATTTTTAATTTATATTTTTAAACATTATTAATTAATTACTGATCAAAAAAATAATAAATTCTACTAATTTTATAATATTTTTCGTTGTAATATATGAGTATAAATAACTATCATCCTCAATTTTGGGACATTTTTCTAAGTTCAGTTGACAATACCGAAAAAATATTATTAAGAGTTGTCAGAGTTATGTAAAGATTAATTAATGTTTCACCAACAAACTTTAATATTTTGGAATTATGTAGAAATTAAGGTTTATTTAAATTATTGTTGTTTACATTTTTTTAATGTCTTTGGAATTAAAATTCATAAAAAAAATAATTTTAACTAATTTGAATTAGTAGAATAGTTAGTTTAATCTTCTATCTAAAAAAATGTTAAGAAAAGTTCGAATATAATAACTCTTGGCTAGTAAATTTTTAAATAAAACTCTGATTTATATCAGAATAGTTTTTAATCTACCTGATTGAAAATGCTGTTGGATAAAAAAATGAAATAATTCTATTTTCAAATAGTAGATTTTTGAAAAAAAAATATTTAGAACTAACAAAAAGAACTGGTAAAAGACAGAGTAATTTGGATTTTTTTGCTTGATCAAAATTGTTGGTTGTTATTTGAATTGTTAGTTGTCAAACTAACTATACTAGGAGGAGGAAAAAAAAAAGGTTAGTTTAGTAGCTTAGTGTAGGTGGTGATTAGGCAAATCTGTGACAGCTTAACGCTACAACCAGCCGCTGCCTGATCTCCACCAGCCAGGCAGCCACATCTCCTTCTCCGTCTTGCTCCGCCGCAGGTAAATGCTTCCTTTCCCTTTTCGCCACTCTTAAGTCTCATATGCATCTCTTCACTCTATTCCTCATTTCTTTCCGTTCCGCATTTTTCTAAATATATTTACATGTTTATTCTGTAGTTCACTTTGATCCATTTCCTTTTCTATTTACTCTTTTTATTCAAAATTATTTTCAATTTGATTTGCTTTCCAGTGAAACGAACATTTTGCGGCTGAAACAGTCAAAGTTCAGGCCTTGAAAGTTGAAAGAATGCAATTGTTATTATGAATGTCTTTTAGCTGTGAACGTTCGCTGTAGCCATAATCAGACTAAAAACCCTAATAAGTGTATAATTCAGATGTATTTTGTATGAAGTGCCAGGTTTCTAGGCTTCAATTGCTTGATAAATGGTTTTGATGTTGCATAATCATGTTGATTGTTGATAAATCAAGATATGGAGATTTATAAATGTTTGGAATTGTATTAGTAATTTTCTTTGCGATTATCCATTATGTTGATAATTGTGGTACACCACTCAAATAAGAAGTCTCATAGTTTTCATTGTTGTGTTTTAAGAGTGTGGAGCATATGATATAGAGAAGAAGGGGCAGCTGAAGTTGTATTCTCTTGGAGATGGGAGAAATTTGGTGGTCGCTTTTGGGCGCTGCAATCCCTGTGCTTGTTGCCGGACAAGCTTTTCGGCTCAAGGCAAGGCACGCAGAAGAGCAGAAGTTGAAGAGTGCAAGGGGAAGAGAAAGGAGTTCGGATGAGATCTTTGTCTGTGAAAGAGTCTGCACTTCAAAGAGGATGTTGAAGAAGGTTGGTTCGTTCTCAAAGGATCCCATTCCTGACACCTGTGTCACCGTGTGCGGTGTGTCTGATCTTGATGCATGTGCTGATGCGTGCGTGCGCACTGTTTGTGTTAACCAGCATCAAGTGCCTAACTGGAACGACATATGCCTTAGAAGATGCCAAAGTGAATGCCTGAAACTCTCTTCTCAATCTTCTTAGGGGTTAGTTGCATTTTGGGCAATCAAATGTTTATGTGTGCATGCTGAATTGTGTTTAGATGGTTAATATTTTGTTTGATCATCATCCTTTCCGGAAACTGTATGGAAATGCAAGTCAGGGTATAGTTAACTAGATTCTACTAGTTCATATAGCATTAACTTGCTGGAGATCTAAATGCTAGTTTCTTTCGCTGCTCAATTGGTGCACAACATCGTAGAAAGGGTAAATTATGAAACCAATACAGAACAAGTTAGTTAAAGCTGAAAATTTCAGACAATCTGTCTTGGTTAAAACTGGCCATAGATCACGCCCGTTTTCAAAAAATGGTCATGTTTATATTGTTCAGGACTAGCATACACAGTTTGTAATAGAACATATAGTTATTAGTAGGGTTCATAATATCTTGTCTGAATTCCATATGAATTTACAGGTTAATGCAGTTTAGTGTTTGTAAGGGCTGCTTTCTCAGTTGAATTGATCTTTTAATGTTCTCTGTTTGTTCATATGAAACTTCTTGCAGTATGTTTCCATTTCTAGGGATTGCCTTTGGAAGCCCCCACATATTTTTTTTCCCATCACTTGTCTTGTTTACTTTTGTCCAATTTTACTTTTGCCTTGGATTCTCCAATTTGTGGGAGTTCCATAGTTTTAATTAATTGATTAACTTAAGAGTATCATTCATATTGTAAAAGTAGATTGCAAACCTATAGTAGTAATGGTGGGTGCAATGAAAATCTTTATACTTTCGCCCTTGCCTCTTTTATTCCCCTTCAAAGAAAATGCACAAGATCTGAAGGAACATGATGCAAACTAATAATAACAATAGTCCTTAAAATGGTGCAACTTATAGAAGCTTCCAATGGTGAAGAAATAATGCAGCTACAAATAGATCAACACATTAGGCAACATAGTACATTGGATTTGGAAGTTTAAATGTTCTTATGCTGCTTGGAGGCCCTTGAATGCTGCTGTATTGATCACCCAAAATTCCCCAAATGCGGTAGCCATTACTAACCAGTTGTTTTCTCACATCAGATTTGTATTTTTGTACTGATACTAACTCATTAGCAGGTGCTCTGCATAGAGAAAAATAGAACAAAACACAGCAAAAAAAATTAATGAGGAGCAAACAGAATACAGAAGTGTAATAGAAAAATAGAGGAAGAGCTTGATTTATAGAATTAACCTCATGATAAGACTTGTCCAACCATAATAACCAACATTGACAAGGTTGTCAATTGTAGCAGACCTTAGATGCTCCCTCCTTGAAGAAATCAAGATGATCTGAATTCCTCTGGATTTAAGTGCATTGAAAAGTTTCAATGAGTTGTCAAGAGCTTTTGCCTTGCTCTTGCTCATCCACTCCTCCAATGATGTCAAATTTAGCTTCTTTCCCCTGTTGTCAATGGAAAAAAAGAGGCTTGTCACTCAGAATAGTAGGCATATTAGAAACTGAACAAAAAATTCACCATCACATTCACCATGGTAGAGAACAAGATAATCAAACTCAAGTTCATCTAAATAGTGTAACTTACACGAGTTTAAGCGACCCAAATCGTGAAGTTTAACCCAAAAACTCGATTCAAGATCTAAACTTGTAAACTCATAAGAGTTAACTCGAGTTTGATAACCCCTCTTGCGGAGGTTTTTCAACTCTCCCGAGACATAATACCAGAACAACTAGACCCCTCATCAATTCTCTCTTCCCTTTATTAATATTTTATACTCAACTTACTCTTCTAACTAACTAGGTGTCAAGCTTCAAGAAAACAAGTGTAGGGGAAAGCAAATATTAACATAAGAATGGACATTAAGATGAAAGTGGATTTTGAATTTACCCGTATAGGTTATCCTTGTAATAAGGAACTGTAGAGAGCAAAGTATCATCAATGTCAAAAATCCATGCATCTTTGCCATCTTTTATTAGATTGCAGCTGGTGCTGACATAAAGCAGGCATTCTTCAGTTGTCCTCTCAGAATCCACTGAGTACTGAGTACCCTTCATGTATTTTCCAATGTATTCAGTGCATTCTTCAGGCACAACTTCAAAACCTCTAATGTTATGAAGCTCCACATTCATCCTCCAAGCTTCACAGTAGTTCTTCAGGCTGATCTTCAATCCTCTCTTTGTCTTCTGATTCAATATGTTCCAATCTGCAACTGCCAAAGGAATCAAAAGGCACATGAAAACCAAAGAATGCACAAGTGATTTCCTCATTTTCCTCTCTCTTTTCTAGGTTGATGTGAGGAATAATGGGAAATAAATGGACCCAAATGTTGCTTTTATATTTGCAATGAATTTAGAGTCTTCTTTTTCTAATTATGTGCTCACACTTTTAATTTAGATTATTTTTTATTAACAAGAATCGAATACGGGACTCTTTTTTTTTTTGTTATCCATGTTATCTCCTAGTCCGTCAGACCAAGGATTAATTTCTGACGAATTAGAACTTTATTAAAGGTTTGTTGTTAGCCTATGAGTTACTGCACGCACAAAACGGGATTAAATCTCCAACATTTACTTAAGCGGACAAATGAGCTAACCACTTGACTAACCAAAGTTAGTTATTGAATGCGAGTCCTTATTAAAGAAAATCCAACATGTATTACTTGAATCAACCTGCATAGGTGTGGAATGGATCTAGACAAACACCATTCACATGGGTGTGAGGGGACAGAGTTAATGGTTACTGGTAAACCCATGATCTCCCTTCCATCAATCATCACTGGCAAATGCCTTAAAATAATAAGAAAACTTGCATTATGAGGGGAGACATGCTAACAAGATGCCTGTGGAAGCCAAAAATTCCAATATAAGTTGACAAAAATAACATGCTTGTATTCTTCTCGTGGATTTGCATCTCGTGATCACGTTCTAAATTTGTTTAATTTTTCTAATAAATATTTAACAGGTATGACCAAAACTTTTTCAATTTTGGCTTCATCCACTACTCATGGTTTATAAATTGCTTCGGCAATTCGTAAGAGGCGCAAAGAATGGAAATTAGGACATGACGAATTAAATTACTAAAGCAACTGCCACTTGTGCTAATTCTCATGATTGACAAACATGATTAGATATTGTCCCCTAGCATTCCTCTTAGTTATTTGTCATAATAAAACGCTTTTAGTTTTTTACTATGTGAATAAAATTAACAGTTTATTAAATAATTCTAAAATCAATTTAATATTGTTAATAACAAAATTTAATTAAATAATAATCTCATGTTAGCTTTTTATTTATATCTTCAACCAACATGTGTGTAATAAATGCATTTATTTAGTTTTTTTTTTTTTTGTGACTCATGCACTTATTTAGTTTGATGTACAGTTCATAGCATTACTTATTAGTTATTAGTTATGTTCGGTCGTCGGGTACCGGACAATTCGGGTAGTTGTTTGAGGGGGTGAGAACGCTTCAATTGCGATCGTGCTGGGTTCGGATCTGCCGGGTAGCCGAGTTCTCGTTGTGGAAGGAAGAGGGGGTGCCACCTGCAAAGACACTCCGACGCTCTAGTCAGCTAGTGTGCAGGCGGGGGATATGTTAGGTGGAAAGTGTGACGTACCTTGGGGGAAGGGCAGGTCCTTCCCCATTTATACCGTGTCAGAGGTGGGCCCTGCAAGGACAGGCCCACCTTCCTCGAATCTTCCTCACAGCTGCTGTGGAGAGCTGTCAGAGACGCGTGTCCGGGTCGCGTAGTGAGTTGTATGTGCCCGACCGTTTGAGTCGGGTCATCAGTGGGTCGGGTTGACCCGCAAGTGTCCTGGGCCAGACCGTAACAAGTTATTACCGAAGGATCAATTTAATTAATGACATTGATATACCAATAAACAAAACTTCGTTTCTTATGAGTTATCGCTGTCATAACTCGTAACCCTAACACTGACTCACGTACTTTAGTTTAAATTTTTGGGAAAAAGACAAATAGGTCCCTAACTTTTCAAACTTTTGATAAATACATCCCTGACAAAATTTAAATACAAAAAAGTCCCTGACTTTAACAAACGGAGGACAATTTAGTCCTTCTGTCTATTTGCCTCTCATACACCTAACGGAACTGGATGACATGGCTGAAACGGTGTCCAGGTGTCCGTTACGGTGCCACGTTGGAAGAGAAAAAAAGTTCGAAGGACAAATAAGTCCTTGACGTCATTTTACAAATAAAGTTTGAAGGACAAATAGGTCCTTGAGAATTTTTTTTTTCAAAATTAATAAACTCATTTCCTAAATTCTCTTATCTACCTCTCTCCATTTTTATATTTCTCTGTACTATTTTTACTCTATATATAATTATATTTTATATTAGTAATTTGACAAATCAAAATATGTCATTCGATATTTTTTTACAATTAAAATATTTTAAATGTAAAATTATACACATTAAATTATTTTAAATTTTAGATAACGAATGTTAAAATTAATTACTAATAAAAAATTAGACTTTTTCATATAAAAATAATAACTAAAAATCTTATTATTTAATTTTTTATGTGCAGATATCTTGGTCTTCTTAGTCAGAAATTTTTGTCAACTTACGACTTTTTTGTAAAAGTAGTTTGATTTTATAAATCTTTTGTATTATGTATAATTTATACTGTTAAAACAAAGTGAACTATAATTTAAAAAAAATATTCTCGTAATGTTATTATGCATAAAAATACTAGTTCTAATATAATACACAAATGCACTAATGCTAACTTAATACATGAATGATGCACAAATGAACTAATGCTAACTTGATGCATAAATGAACTGATGCTAACTAATGCCAATGGTCTGATGAAAACTGAACTAATGCAATTTAACAAATTCTAATATAATACACAAATATACTAAAACTAAACTAATGCAATTTAAGAAAAAGAGTAGAAACATAACAAGCCCAATTTCTACAATTTTAATACAAATAATTTAAATTGTAGAATAAAACAAGTTAACTAGATTTCAAAATACAAGCATAATTTTATCAGAAATTATTTTTAATATGGAAAGAAAATTGGTGTTTTGGTTGAATATTGACATTTGAAGTGTATTACAGTATTGTGAAAATTATTCAACACGCCCCCACATGTTGGCTAAGATGCTGCCACGTGTTCAACACGCCCCCCACGTGTTGGCCAGAATGATGCCACGTGTTGCACCACGTCCCCCACGTGTTGACTTCCCACAAAAAAAATCCACCCATCTATAATTACACCACATTCTTCCATTTTCAACAAAAACACCAATATTTTTTCCATAAAAAAAAAATTAGCCTAATTTTATAAACTAAATTCTCATAATAGAAGCATAATAAAAGTATAATGAAAAAAAAATTCTCAAGGACCTATTTGTCCTTCGAACTTTATTTGTAAAATGACGTCAAGGATTTATTTGTCCTTCGAACTTTTTTCCCCTTCTAACGTGGCACCGTAACGGACACCTGTACACCGTTTCAGCCACGTCAGCCAATTCCGTTAGGTGTATGAGAGGCAAATAGACGGAAGGACTAAATTGTCCTCCATTTGTTAAAGTCAGGAACTTTTTTGTATTTAAATTTTATTAGGAATGTATTTGTCAAAAGTTTAAAAAGTCAGGGACTTATCTGCCTTTTTCCCTAAATTTTTTTCATAGTAACACAAAGAAGGCACTACAAAAATCGGGATATAATAAATTAATAACCTTTTATCTTATTTTCTTTTATTTTCTCTTTTTCTTTGTTGGTGCGAAATTGATCTTCTCATCAATATCGTATAAAGTCAGTTTTTCATTATTTATTATTTTTTTAATGCACTCAACAAATGCATATAGATTTTTTGTTTTTTTATTTTTTATATTTTTGCATGCTCCTAATGCATATGTATTGATTTTTTTTCTAATGCACCCTTCAAATATACATATAGGACATCTATATAAAATAAAAAATAATTTAAAAAAGGAATAGAAGATCTAATTTCATGCAATAAGAACTATGATAATCGAGATACTAGTGCAACAACGAAAAAAAAAAAAAAAACTAGGAATGATGTTCAAACTTTTGTTATACTAGACACTGCAGCAAGAGCTTATATCATAAGTTCATAACTAATGTACTCCATATGCTTAATCAAAAGGACTTTATTGTCTACTTTTGACAGTGTGTCCCAATAGAAGTTGACAAATGGTGTCTGCATATCTTTCAACTTTGGCAACCACACAAGTACCTTAAAGTGCTACATTCATCATTTGAATATTTGACCACTACAGCCAAAGAATCTCATCATGATGTACCACATAATCAAATATAATCTCAAACATTTTTACTGCAAACATTGTAATAATTTTAGGGTTCATGCATCTTCCAACCAAATTCATTCCTTCTTTTCGATAACTATTCAAACAGCAAAGATAAAAAAAGTAGTTACTTTTACAGATATAGCAATACACGAAACATTCATAAATAGGAAGCAACAAAATCTAAATTGCTATCATGAAAGAGTTATATACTTAAGATTATGTGCTAATTAAATTTCTTCTCATTAACAACTATAACAAACCCAATCTCAATGTTACAGTTTACCAAATTTGGTTCAACAAAACAAACCCTATATGACACATTCTACCCCCTTCAACAAAAAAAGAACGAGGAAAATGATGGTTTACAAAAGTTCTTGCCTATGAAATGTGAAACAAAAAGCACAGCCAGATCTCCTAAATAAGATAACATCTTACAGTATGAAAAATAAAAATTAGCAAACCTAAACATAGAAATGATCCATTAATGTATAAAAACATAAAATATTTTTTTTCATCAATTGCCTTTTATGATACAGTAAGATAACTATGACTGCTATAGTGCTATATAACCTCAAACTACGCCTTTACCGTCATACCTCCTATGCTCTTTTCGGCCGAAGAGTAGGACTCTGTGCATGAATTATTGCCACAACAATGGAGAAAGCTTGTAGTGCAGACAGAGGTGGTTGAAAATGAATAAAGTATAAACCGTCGTGAACATTTATCATCCTCAAGGTTGGGCAGAAATCGCCGGAACCCTGAAATATGCAGGGCATATCATCATCTCATTGCATACTTGGACAAATGGTTATAATTGTTTAGCAAGCACGAAAAGTCGATTTGAGATTACGAATACAAGCATGTCCAGAATATAACTAACAGTGTTTAATTCAAGAGAATAGAGAAAAAGTAATAGCCTATGGGATGATATACCTGAGTAACTAAATCAGCTGACTTGCATTCTCCTTGTGTATCTACTTGACTCGGAACCTCGGATGCACTTGATCTTCTCTGAAGTACAGTCAGAGGACATCCCTCATCCCAACCACCACAGTCACAGCGGCCGCCAGATCTCCATCTATCTATCAGACTGGATGGACCACCATCTCTGGTTCTTGGCCCGCCATGAAGGCCTGCTGGAATTAGAACGCTTGTGCTAGTCGAGCAATCACCAGTATTTCGTGCACAACTTTCAGAAGGCAACGTCGTCTCCGATTTACTGAGAAATTTCAAACCCCAGCCCCCCACTTTCGCAGCAGGCTTATTACAAGGAAGATGGTCTTTCACAACAATAGCAGCCAACTCAAAATTCGGAGGAACATTAGTCTCTAATAAATTGGCCTTACTGAGAGCATTCGGCTCCCATGGACAACTTTCCTCTATCGAACTTGATCCACCAAACTTTGAGAGCGTCCTACGTTTCGACGATGGACTAGTTTTAAACACTTGTGACACCTTCTTTGTCAGCCCCTTGTTCTTCCTATGAGAATCATCCGATGCGTGCGTTTCTTTGTCGAAAATTTCCGCATTGCCAAACAATGTAAACTCAGTTTCCATTATTTTGCTGTTGTTCGGACAGAGGGTGAAACTTGTTGACACATTCATCTTACCAACAAGATTCGAAACACTGCCGGGAATATTGCGACCCTTATGGCTACTCTTGTTCAAATGAAACTGGTAGACAAAGTCCAAATCCTTATCATCTGCTGAGTCTACCTCCATCAAATGTGCTACATAGACCTCCTTCTGATCGTCCGCGGAAAAAATAAAATGAGGAATCCCTCTATTCCATGTGCATTGGATCATTCCTTGAGAAAGAGTTGAAGAAGCCGAAGACAACCAATCCGAACAAGTAGTGTTAGTGTTAGTGCTAGAACTAGAAGCAATCCTTTTGTGAACTGGAACAGAACCATACTTATGATGTGCTTCCTTTTCCGGTTTATGCGACGAAGAAATGGTTAAACCACCAGAAGAGTCCATAAAATCATAGCATGTCGATCCCTTTTCGTCCGAGAAGTTCATCCTGCTCACATTGTCATTTCTATCAGATACACCAAACTTCTGAAGCAAGGCACTATTCAATATATTTATCATACTCTTACTCCCCATAACCGTTCCTAAACCCCAATGCTCCCCGGAACTAGCACTAATTAAAACTCTCCCGGGGCATTCAAAGATGAATTGTCCCGAATCACACGCATTTAAGCTTTCTGACAAAGCCACCATGTTTGTGGCCCTCAAGTTTACAGGTATGTTGCATTGAGCTGCTTTTATCGCGGCGCTATGCATAAATTCGAGGCAGCGACGAAGATACTTCTCATCCACACTAACCACATGCTTTGGGATCCTGTTGTCTATTCCATGAACACGCCGGAAGAACAAATCTTTGAAGCATACTTTACCCAACTGTGATTGGATAGCATTCGCAACTAGGCCGCGAGGCGAATTTGAACTTCTAATCAACTTCTTTAACTGCCATTTCGACGAGTCTTCGTCGTCCGATACTTCCCTATCATTGTACAAGCTATGCAGTGAATCCTTTTCTCCATGGCTCTCTTTTTGAATCCAAAAGTCTGTGTTTTCCATCTTTTATTTAAACTATATCCAAAACTGATTTCAGGAACCTTCTCTCATAGTCCTCTTCCTTTCAAAATAATTGAAGAACCATAAAACAGTAACCTGGAAACACAGAAATCAAATAAAATCTAAGTATTCTAAGACATCATGACTAGTAAGAATTTGCAGAACAAAATCCCTACAAATCTATACGATTTAACAAAATTCCTTGGAAAATGCGATTCCATAATTTAGCTGAACTAAATTACATTTATACTAAAACAGAAGTTTACTCTCTACTACTATATTTTTTACAAAAAAAAAAGGATAAAAAAATCAAAAAATAAATAAAGGGACTTTAGAATAAGTGAGGATGAAGAAAATAACAAGGTTCAATCTTCCCAAATCTTCCAACCATAAATCCCATAAAAAGAAATGGTCAATTAAATATCTTGTAACTGAAATTAGCCGAACTAAACCCACAACAAATATAAACAAATGCAGAAAACAAAAGCAAAAGCAAAGAAAATATAATTATAATAAGAACAACAATAATAATGAACTTAAAGAACAACTTTTTAGTTAGCAAACAAACCTGGATCCAGGAAGAGCCAAGAGCACCCCAACAAATTAAAAAGAACAAAAACCCACCAGCAAGATTAACAGAAGTAGCTGATTTATCACTCTCAATAATTCTTGGCCCTCAAAAAAGTGTTTTTTTGTGCCCCCAAAAAAATGAACAAGAAAAAGAGGAGAGAAGAAACAAGAGAGAAACCAAGTCAGCAGCACATGGGAAACAAAAGGATCTCCGCAGAAGCCAGAATAGAACCACCACAAGCAATGATGATGATGATAATACTAATTAAGGTTCCAAATAAAATCAAACAAAAATTGTGCTTTATAATAATAATAATAATAATAATAATGTCTTTCAACAGAAGGGTGTAACTGTATTTGTGTGTGACACCATTATTCTCTGAAGAGAGAGAAAATCTAACTGAAGTGGGACAAAGGAACAGAGGCATATGAACATGGGGATTTAGTTAGACACGTCTTTAAGGTTGAAAATTTAGTACACCAAATGGGATGTGTGTTTTCTTAGCTGGGTTCTTTCTTCACTCACGTAATAGCCTAATAGGAACTACTCATTTTTCTAATAATAAATTTGATATTAGTTAAAATAATAAATATTTGAAAATTTAATTTAAGTCTTATAAATAATAAAATATATTTTTTATATATTATATATAAAGAAAAACATAGTTGAAAGAAATATAAAGTTTAAAAAACAGATATATTTTCTATAAAAAAATAGCAGATATAGTTTCTATAAAATATATTTAATGGAAAATTAAATAAATTTAAAATATACTTAAATATTATATTTTTAATATAATATTTAAGTATATTTTAAATTTATTTAATTTTCTATTAGATTAATTTTATCATTATAATTAGATTATATTCTGATCTTAATCTATAAAGAGATACTTTTTATTATATATTTACAACATAACAATATTTAAAAATCAAATTTATTTTTGAGTCATTTATCATAAATTCTAACTCAATTATAAATAAATTTTAAGTTATAATAATGTTTATGATGAGTGAAATACATTTTTTTTAAATAAATTAGTTAACCAAATATATAAATATCTTTAAGTATCTACAAAAATATATTAAAATATCATTATCAAATGAAAAAAACAAAATAAAACATTGCCCCTAAAAATGAGGATGCACTTGTAGGAGAATAGGTCCCACATGGCAAAGAGTGTAGCGAAACAATTGCAAGATGGATAAAGAGCAAGAGAACAGATTCATGAGCTGGTTGGCATGATAGCAATGTGACTCCACTAAAGCCAAAGCTGCTGCCATTTCCACATTTTCATTTTTCATCACTGCCTTAGTGCCTTATGCCTACGCCTATTTCCATTTACTTTTCTAACCTATTTTCATTTTTTTTCCAACACCGTTCATGCTTTTACTTTGTAGCTAATATACACAATAAAAGTATATCAATTAAAGGAGAAAGAAATTACTACCTTCTAAGGTTTATAATAACTATTTGTTTGGTTTTTCATTTTTTTTCTTTTTAATTTATATATAATCTATTAATTTAAAATATCTCAAAAATAAATTATAACAACGATTAGTATAAATTAGTATTTGTTGAAAAATATTAGAATATTTATCTATTAATTATATTGATATAAATTGATGTTTTTGTTAATAATAAAATATTAGATAATTTATTATTTAAATTATTTTTTAATTTATTTATCATCTATAAATAGATAGTACTTTAAATCTACTTAATATACTAAAACTGGATTTTTCTCCAACTACTAAAGGTGACGTGTCGATCTCTCATGCCTCTGTTTTCCCTCCAAAACGAATAATTTTTTTTTTTCTATTCTAAATTATTTTATTGTAATTATATTATAATTAATACTAAATGAATAATATATAATTATACTAATTTAGCAACATATCTTCATTATAATTATATCAAATCAATATTTAATGCACTATTAAACTACTTATCAATTATCAATTAAAAATACTTTTAATAATTTTAATGATAATAATAATATCAATAATAGTAATAATAATAAAAAAAATCTTTGTTACCCGATTCACCTATATCAAATAATTTTTCTAAATTATTTTATAAAAAATATCTTTAATATAATTATATTGTAATTAATATTTAATGAATAATATATAATTATACTAATTTAGAAATATATCTTCATTATAATTGTATCAAATCAAAATTTAATGCACTATTAAAAAATTACCTTAATAATAGGTAATTTACATATTTATTTTTATTTTACTAAAGTCTATATAGTGTTTTCCTGTGGTATATGAATCTAAATTTGAGAACATATATTTTATTAGTGGCAAGTTGTTAACCCATTTATATTGATAATAATAATAACTTTATTAGAATAAATATCAAATTCTATTCCTAATATAAAAATATAAAATTTAATTCCTTCCATCTTCATTTTACCACTATAAAAGACCATGTATGCTAGAAGAAAATATCATTCGTTTACCAATAAATCTTTCATTTGATAGCTTTTACAACAATTCTTTTTCTTCCTATGAGGCGTCGTTGCAAGAAGGCAACTATCGTGGAAACAAACTACCACACTCTCCAACTTTCGTGCTCATCATTCGGAGCTATATAAGATATGTTATCTATGAAGTATTTATAGACCATGGTGTTATCATGTATGCATAAATAAAAAATGTTTCGTATTTAAATTTAAGTCATTTACCTGTTTTTAGTATATTGTAGTGTGAAATTACTTTCAATATGTGTTGTGTAACGATATTATTATGTTCTAATTTAAACTTTTACTTTAGAACTGTATTATGATTTTATCTCATCATTTTTTCTTAGATATCAAATTGACGTATTTTTATTTATTATTATTATTGAAACGGATGTGATATGAAATGTATCAAAAAAAAAAAAACTCTCACATTCAATTTATTTTATTGTAGTCTTCTATCTATTCTATTTATTTTTATTTTCTTCTTATTCATTTTATTTTTTTTTTAAATGTTATATAATTTATTATAATTTATATCAATCTATCTACTTAATATACTAAAACTGAATTTTTTCCCAACTTATGATGGTGAGGTGTCATTTTCTCATAAATCCATTTTTTCTCCAAAATGATTACACTATTTCTCTCTTTCAAATTTATTTTTAAAGATTATCTTTAATTGATGTAATTGTATTATAATTAATATTTAATCAATGATACATAATTATACTAATTTAAAATAATCTTTTTATTATAATTATACTAATCTCTTTTAAATTTATTTCAGAAAATTATCTTAATTATAATTATATAACAATATTATACTTAGTATTTAATGAATAATTCATAATTATACTAATTTAAAAAAATATCTCTACTATAATTATATAAAATCAATAATTAATGCATTATTAACCTAATTATCAATCAGAAATATTTTTAACTATTTTAATTATATTGATATAATTCTATTTTTTATTCATTATCCTAAAATTTTATTAGTGACAAGTTATTATCTTAATGGTGACCTATACAATAATAATAATAATAATAATAATAATAATAATAATAATAATAATAATAATAAAATAGAAACTAATATTTTAGAAAAATATAAATTGGTTATTAATAATGATAATTATATGATTAATTTTTAGTAATCATTAAATATATTTAATATAAATAACTAAGTTTAATTAGTTAACATATGAAAGAAAATATTATTGCATGATTGTAGAAGTAACAATAAATATATATATAACTAATTTAATATTAATGATAATTCAATATATATATATATATATATATATATATATTAATAACCAATTTAATATTAATAACGATAATTATCGTTATTATTCAATAATAATAATAATAATAATAATAATAATAATAATAATAATCTTTTTTTTAATTAAAATACTCATCTAATTGAATTAATATAAATATTTAATGAAAATAAAGGATGAATTTTTTGGTTTGAAGGATAATACAATCGAATATTCTTGAAGATTTTAAAGTTGTGAGTATATATTCTTTCTATATTAATATACGCATGCATATTACCTCCTTTTTTCCATAAATGGAAAATAACATTTACCTGTTAAATTTGTTAGTTGTCCAATCGATTCATCTTATTTATTGTGATTGAAATTAATATATAAACAAAGATTTTTTTTCTTCCATTAATTTTAGTAAAGAAATCCATGACGTAAAATAAAATAAAATAAAATAAAGTCAGTATCTATTTTTTTCTGAATATTTTTTATATTTACGGTAAATATTAAATATAGAAAAGAAAAAAAATAATATTAATTATTATCACTTTTATTTATTTACATTCATAATTAAATTTAATATAATTATAGTAAGTCTCTATAATTATAACCATTTATATCTGTTACATATATAGCAATTATATTATATATAATTATATATCTCCTCTTTTATATATACTTAGCAAGTATTTCTATTTATATAATCTACTTATCTACTTAAAATTAGGTTTTTTCTCAACTAATGAGAGTGAGGTATGAATTTTCCATGAATTCATTTTTCTTCCAAAATGAATGCATTTAATGAATAATGCATAATTATACTAATTTAGGAAAATATCTTTATTATAATTATATAAAATCCATATTTAATACATTATTAAACTACTTATCAATTATCAATCAAAAATATTTTTAATCATAATAATAATAATAATAATAATAATAATAATAATAATAATAATATACTTCTACTTAATATACTAAAATTGTATTTTTTCCTAATTAATTGAAGTGATGTGTCAATTTTTCATAAATTTATTTTTCTTCTAAAATGAAAGCACTATTCTCTCTTCTAAATTTATTTTAGAAAAATATCTTTATTATATTTATATTACAATTAACATTTAATGAATAATGTATGATTATACTAATTTAGAAAAATATATTTATTATAATTATATAAAATTAATATTTAATGCATTATCAACTAATGAAAGCGAGGTGTCAATTTTTAATGAATTTATTTTCTCTCCAAAATAAAAGTACTATTCTCTCTTCTAAATTTATTTTAGAAAAATAAAAATTCCATGCTGAATATAGGTGGCAAGTTAAAAAAAAAAAAAGCAAGTTAATGGAATCAAATTATATTTTTATAACATATATAAGAATGTATATTTTATTATATAAAAATTGAATTTCTGTACTTCATGATGGGCGTGGATACTTCTTAGCGTGTTTCTTAATTTATTTTTTATAACTCATTGAATACAATTTATTACAGCAAATTAATTATATCAACTAATTGATTTGATTAGGTATTTAAATATCACACGATTTATTATAATTTATATCAATCAAATAATTGTAATTTATTATATCAATTATTTTAATTTTTTAATTTATAAGGTACATAATAACATAAATGATTTGTTATTTATACTGATTAAATACAATAAATACATATTAATTTAGTTAAAAAAATCATTGTCTCCTATGTTTTCTATTTATTTTTTTTAATTCATTAAATCCAATTAATTATAATAAATTAATTATATTAACTAATTAATTCAATCAATTATTTTTTAATTTATTTTTTGAATTCAATAAATCAAATAAAATTAATTATACTAATTATTTGTATCGACTAATTGATTTGGTTAATTCTTAAAAATATTTTTATTTAATTTATTTTATTTATTTAAATATAGCTAATTAGTTATTTAATTTTATTAGAATAAATATCAAATTCTATTTCCAATATAAAAATACAAAATTTTATTCCTTCTGTTTTTATTTTACCACTATAAAAATACTAGAAGAAAATATTATTCATTTACCAATTACTCTTTCGTTGGGTAGCTTTTACAACAATTCTTTTTCTTCCTATGAGGCGTCGTCACAAGGCAACTATCATGGACACAAATTAGCACACACTCTTCAACTCATATGCTCATCATTCAGAGCAATATATGATATGTTATCCACTAAGCATTTATAGACCATGGTGTTATCATGTATACATAAATAAAAAAAATTTCGTAAAAAATCCGTAATTAAGCTTAAGTTATTTACCTATTTGTGTGGTATATTGTAGTGTGAAATTACTTTTAATTTGTGTTGTGCAATGATATTATGGTTTAATTTAAGCTTTTATTTTAGAATTGTGTTATGATTTTATCTCATCATTTTCTCTTAGATATTAAGTTGATGTATTTTTATTTATTATTATTGAAGCGGATGTGATATAAAATTTGTAAAAAGAAAAAAAAAACTCACATTCAGTTTATTTTATTGTAGTCTTCTATTCTTCTATTTCTTTTTTATTTTTTGTATTCATTTTATTTTTTTAATATCATATAATTTATTATAATTTATACCAATTAATTAATTATAATTCATTATATCAGTTAGTTTAATTAATTATTTTATAATAAACATGATAAAATAGATCATTTGTTACTTATACGTTTATTTTTCTAAAATCTAAATCTGAATAATTATATTTTCAGTTTTTGTTACGAACAAAATATTATTAATAATAAATAATAATTAACCACTCATACTTTTGATCAAAGTATTTGGATAATTTTTATATTTATTAATATTAATTATTGATTATTTTTTCATAAATAAATTATATTATAATTTTATGTTAGTTCATAATTGATTAATAATTAATGTTTATGAAACTATGTTACTCTAAATTTTATATTTTATAAATATTTTATTTAAATATAATTTTTTAACATAAAAATATATTATTTTTAATAATATCATAATTTTAAATTTTTTAATTATTCTAAATGAATATTTTATCAAATATTAATTAAAGTCATTCTTCTATTTGCTTTTACTAATTTATTATCTAACTATTATATAAAATTAAAACTGTATTAATGAATTTAATATTAAAATTAATTTGGCTTTTTATTATTTAGAGTATTTTTCAATCAATAATTTTATACTCTTTATTTTTTTTTTAGTTTCATTTTGAATTTTAATTTAGTACACAAAGGTAGTGGAATTCTATTGATACTGAAATAAAGTTACAAAAGGGTCCATATGGTAGAATAAGTAAAATAATGTGATACCCACATTGCAACATCTAAATAAAACAACTTAGAATCTAAAATGTTTATCTTTCTCTTTCTCGCCGTCTATTATATTATCTATTCTATCTATTCTATTATATAAAAATCGAATTTTTACCTTTAATGATAGAATCAATGTAACACCCTAATATTCAAATCCTTATGCTCGAGTCATAAGTCAATGATATTACGGTGGTACGACTCTTAGGTGGATTTTTAATATATAAATATAGTTAATTTCGAAAGGAGTATTAATCAAGAAGCCTGAAAAGAGTAGAAATAAAATCGCAAAGACGTATCACTCACGTTTCGACAACGAAAAGTTAAACTGTGAAGCCGAAAGCGATAAACGGACGAGACATAAAGGAGATTAAGAGACAGATAATAGATAGATATATATAACGTAAGTAAATAGCCACTAGTCGCGACCCGCGAAGTTTAGGCCGGCTAGGGTACAGTACGAAAGTAGTTGACAACAATATATCCTAATCTCTCCCAAAGGAAACATGAGAGCCTCTATAGGCAAGTTCCAAAAGAGTTCAATACATAATATAATCTTTTCAAAACAAAGATGGAGAGATTCTAATCAAAACACAAAGTAGAGGAAATAAATATCTTCGCCGTCTCTCAGACGAACCGCAGCTCACTTCTGAGCACCTGAACCTGTATCTGAAAAACAAGAGATATATACGGAATGAGAACCCCGGGCCCATGGGTTCCCAGTACGGTAAAAGTGCCAAATAAATCCAATGCACTGCAATAAAAACTCACTAAGCATCCTAAACTCCTTTTCACCAAATATCCAGCCTAGATTCTCACTAATCCATAAATAGGCATCTGACGTAAGGGGATGCTAAATCTAGTTCATATTACACATGTTTTCCCAATCCACTGATTCTTTCACGAATCGGACTCAGAACCATAAGCAAAAACATTACCAGTTGCTCTGCCTCAGCAGCTCTATATCAATACATCATACCCTCGCCTGGAGCCAGTGAAATCACATCACTACGTCCACCCAGGGGGGCTCAAATGATCTCATTCAAAAATCATCATCATTATGCAATCGCATTATCAATTCATCTCATCAAGAACAGCCCCCAACATCCACCAACACCATCATGAGGGATCTCTCAATTGTACAAATACAAGCAATACAGTCAAGTAATACACAAATAAGGTACAAGTAGAACAAGTAGCATGTAATCAGGTAACATAGCATATATGATATAGAAATCCAAAACAAATAGGCAAACCCAAACAATTCAAACATATGCAAATGATGTATGCCTGCCCTATGGCTGATGATATCATCTGTCGGTTATCAAGCCAACCCGACGTGTCCGGTAGCTAACCCGGGCACAGTCTCTCTGTTGCGTATTAATATCATTAGAGGGAATATGTGCCCTGTCACCATTAGAGGGTATCTGCGCCCTGTCGCCATTAGAGGGTATCTGCGCCCTGTCGCCATTAGAGGGTATCTGCGCCCTGTCGCCATTAGAGGGTATCGGTGCCCTGTCACCCTTACAACCAGAGAAAAAACACAAGCATTGACCCGGAGCAAGCGGGACGAACCACAACCCTTGCTACTACCCAGGTATCTGAGTTACATTCATTCAAAACTCCATAATTAACTCATTTATCATAAACATCATTTTTCGTCTCACACCCGGAGCAAGTGGACTAGCCACTGCTACTACCCAGGGAAACTCGTAACTCAGATAGTGGAAGTGCAAATCACAATTGCCAATAATTCAGCATAAACATGCATGAATTCTCATCCATGGATCAACATCCATATCAGCCATCCGGCTCACGGTTAAATCCATAACCAGCCAATATTCATAGCATACACAGCTATTCCGGCTCACGGTTCAATCCAGAACCAGCCAATACATAAACAATTACGGCCCTTCGGCCAATGGCATAACAAGCACTTCCACCACCATCCTCCACATCTCACATAATCCTCAATGATCCTCATTGATTATTCATTTTCCCCTTGCTTCACTCGCAAGTTACCTCATTCACTAGCCCTTTTCTAATAGCTAGGCATATCATAAATATTTAAGATATAAGTGGTGAGATCGGAGGCGTAGAAGTATGAGATTTGGCTTTTAAAACTCAAATATCAACTTTGGCATGAAGACAATGCCACGCGTACACGTACTCCACGCGCACGCGTGGATGTCCTTAAAAACTCATCGACGCGCAAGCGTCATGCACGCTAACGCGTGGATTAAAATTTGCCAAATCGACGCGCACGCATCACCCACGCGTACGCGTGGATACTCTCGTGCCCCAGGCACAAAGCTGGCACAGTTCTGGCACAACTCTCTGGAAAATGGCTGGGCATTGGGTGCAGCACTATCGGCGCGCCCGCGCACATCACGCGCACGCGTGGATGGCGTTTTCTGAAAGATCGGCGCGTACGCGCCAAGTGCGCCCACGCGCAAGGGGTTATTCTGCTAAAATTTTACTAAGTTAAAAAACTGCAGAATTCACAGCTTCAACCCCCAATCTTCCGACGGACATAACTTCCTCATTTTAAATCGTTTTTCACCCGTTCTTCGAACGACATGGACATCCCGGATCCAATTTCATTTCTAAACAGATTTGGCACAAAACAAAGATCCGTAGTCCAAGTTATGTCCCGTCAAAGTATGCCCAAAAACCATGTTTTTCATATAAAACCACAAAGTGCCATTTTCAAAATAAACCATTTTCAACTCTTTTCAAAATCAATCAAAACATGCCATTTTCATCCTTTTTCTTTGAAATCAATCAAAATACATCAATTCCAACATCAAGCCTCCTCAACTCACACATTGACACTTTACCACAATATACAAAATCACTATCCCATCATTTTAACCCACTTCACCCAAGTGGCTCAAACTCAAACATATTGACATATCATATACTCTTTCACATGCCAATTCTCAACAATACTATTTTCAATCAACCATCATTATACATAACCAATATCATACTCACTATCACGTGGGTTCACCCCCAAATCAACCTTAATCATTTCTCAAGCATATATCACAACATACATATCTCTCACGCATTATCATACCATCAAGGCATCAATAATCATACTCACATATATGACCACATAATATATCTCAACCAAAATCAAACATACCTCATCTATACTATTTCACCCAAAATTTACCAATTTCCACACTTCAACTCCTCAAACCTCATTATTCAATAACCAACCCAATCATCCATATATTCATTATATGAAATTCATCCAATCACTTGTGTCATCATACAATGCACACATCAACTTACCTTTCTTACCTCTTTCCGGCCTCCGGCCCAAAATATACGGCCTCCGGCCCAATTTCACAATTTAAATGCATAGACCACAATTTAATACTCATTACCCAATACATCAAATTTTTAATACACCAAGCACCCAAGGCCACACAATTCTCAACCCAATCATCAATTTACATTACATACCAACTATGCATATTAGCATCAACCATTTACACAATCCAAACTTAATCCTAGGGGCATCTAGCCTAGGAATTCTCATCACACCACACGGTATTTAAATGAAACTTAAACCGTACCTCTAGTAGCCAAATCAATTGAGCCTCTTCTATGGAAGTCTCCACCAACCCTTAGCTCCAAGCCTCACCAAAGCTCCACAAGCAACACCAATCTCCCAATTGTGCACCAAAACCATCAAATGCACTAACATAACCAATATTACATACATACATCAACCTAGGGCTCATAAAAATGACAAATCACAAGGGTTTAAGCACTTCTTACCTCAGCCCATATGAAGTAGGGGTATAACCCACTTAGAATCCATGTTGGAGTATCCCTAAACACCCAAAATCACAAGATTTCAACACTAACTTCCCAAAAACGTGTAACAGTGGGGAAATTCGAAAACTGGGCAGAGATGAATGGAATACTCACCACAAAACTTAGATAGAAATGTAGAGGATGAGAAGAGCGACGCGTGACCGCAAACGGCTCGTCAATCGGAGCTCCGTAGCTCAAGTTATGGTGGTTTGAAGATCAAAGAGAGTTAGGTTTCCTCTCTTCTCTTCCCTCCTCTCAATTTCAGCGCCCCAACCCTCTTTTAGGGTAAAAATGAGCTGAAATGCTCATAACTAATGTTTATATATGTTGGGTCTTGGACCCACTTAGGCCCAGTTCACTTATTTTTGTCCGTTGGCCCAATTTTGAACCAAAACCTTTAACATTAGCGCTTTAAATCACACTTCAAATATTTCTACCTCCCCCAATCATAATTCCTCATTTCTTAATCCTATTTACTCATAATCAACTTTCTCAGCTGCAGCACCAGACAGGTCTCAGCCGGTACTGCCGGTCAAAATTCCACTGCGCGCTTTTACGCAGAAAACTATGTCTTCCGACTCGGAAAAATTCACTGAATCCAAATATCATATTGAAATCATCAAATTCCAATTGCCAAATCTTCCAACCATATTCGCTCCTACTTAACTCATTATTTAATTAATTTCGGTTAGATCGGGTATTACATTCTACCCCCCTAACAGAAATTTTCGCCCTCGAAAATTCCATCCATCCCTACGAGTACGCGAGCATAGTATGCCTTTATATCAAACACATAACAGTTCCAAGATCCCTTTACTCTACGCGCTTCCGTTGCCGCGCTCTGATTTCTCTATCTCCAAGGGTCTCGGTCATTTGTTCAACGCCGACCAACAGCCTCGTTCCTTACTTTTACCGTCTTATCAACTCACACCTTATTAAATCTCAAACCATGTCATCAATAATATTGCCGTATTCGTTAATCATAGCCATCATCCCACATCACTATATCAATCAAAGCTTTCTTCGTTTTTAGAATCCAACGAGTTTGTGCTAACAAGCTGACAAACTCTTAAGAATCCGCTTTCCTTTACAAATCTATAAAAGCTTTCGAGACACATCTCTTTTGTTGAAGTTACTCAGATAAAAAATCATTTTCATAAACATAACCAAATACTCCTTCAAATTCTTGGGAAAATTTTCAACAGCACCTCTCCAAAAATTGGAGTTTACCACCCGTCACGGGTTCCCTCAAACCAATCCCAATACCGCATCGGCATTTCGATTTAATGGTTTTCACATTCGTCTTTCAAAATCAATCATTATAAATCTCAAACTAAAACCAAGGTCACTATGACCAAACATCACAGTACTCATCTCTCAACACCACAACTTGCACTCTCTCATCACCTAAATCCAATTGCGCATTAATGATAGTTTCCTCATCCGCTTTAGAACCATTAAAGCTCGCAGCCGCAATCATTTACAATTATTTGGGGATCATTACTTGCAGTAACCCTCTTAACCCTTCTAGTATTCAAACATAATATACTATATTAAATTTTTACAACTATTATTCGTAGCTATCCTGTGTTACTGCTTCCACAAGTGTCCGTTGCTTTATTCTGACCTCTCGTCTAGTACGAGCTTTATCACTTACTTCCTCAAGTACTCAACCACAACTTAGCATGACTGGCATTCACTGGATTTCTATCTATGATAGCCAAAACCACATACCAACTTAATCGTACCTTTAGCACGTTGTTACCAATTCCCAAACTGTCGGATCTAACGGTATCCCCCGTTGTTGTAGTGAACACACGACCTTGTTGTTGGCTCTTGGTAGTATTCCGGTTGACCTTCTTAGGATGTTTCTAGGACAC
Source organism: Arachis stenosperma (assembly GCF_014773155.1). NCBI lineage: Eukaryota > Viridiplantae > Streptophyta > Magnoliopsida > Fabales > Fabaceae > Arachis > Arachis stenosperma. Next base: position 142,329,049 of record NC_080385.1, read on the forward strand.
ATGTCCAACTCCTCTACAACCATGGCAAAGTCCCAATCTACCTCGACACGGAGTTCTCGAATGATGGCTTTAACATCGCCCACCAGTCATTCCATTCTGAGGTTGCTTTCCGTTAAAGGCCTACCTAATCATTTATGCTCACCAAACCTTCTATTAAGATAACTTAGGGTTATCTAGAACAGATCATAATTGTTCATTCGACCATGTATTATGAGTGAATACCAGCCTTCAGCATTATCTAAAGTGGTAAAGAATTAAGTTATCAGTTTTCTTATTACCTCAGGTACGAGAATCGGACCTGGCAGTCTCCCGATCCTTCCTGTGTGGGCAATCTCTGACCAAATGTCCTAGCTTTCCGCAATTGTAACACAAACCCGAACCATAACGACACGGTCTATTTGGATGATGACCTCCACATCTCTGACAGCTCAACACATCCGAAGCAGCCACTATTTGTTTTTCCCTTCCTTTTCCTTGGGAATTTTTATTCGTCGCAAGGTCATTTCGCCTTTGGGGAAAACGTTGTGGGTATCCTCTTCTCTTAAACTCTTGACCCCTTGTTGGGCACTCTTGGTTGTGCTCCTTGCGGTGGAACTCCCGATGGTCATTCTTCGCCTCAACAGCCTTCCTCACACATTCTTCAGCAATACGGCTCTTATTCACAAGTTCGGAGAAGACCCTAATCTCCATCGGTCCAACGGAGCTCAGGATTTCACTTCGAAGTCCTCCCTCATACTTAATACACTTCCATTCCTCGAAGTCTACCGGGGTTCCTTGACACATGCGAGAAAACCTGAATAACTCCTCAAATTTATCCGTATACTCAGATACGGACATTGTACCCTGCTTCAGTTGCAGTAATTCAAGTTCCTTGGCCGTTCTAGCAGAATTCGGGAAGTACTTCTTATAAAATTCCACTTGGAAGGCACCCCAGGTGATAGGATCATTCCCCTGCTGCAGGAGACGTCGAGCCCCTTGCCACCAATGCGATGCTTCCTCCGTGAGCAGATAGGTAGCAAATTCAACACACTGCTCTTCAGGCACCAACTGCGCTTGCAGTGCTTGCTCCATGGCCTGAAACCAAGTGTCAGCTTCAGTCGGATTAGTGGTTCCCTTGAACTTAGGTGGATTAACTTTTAAGAAAGTTGCCAGTGTCATCGGGCCTTGAGTTCCTCTTCCACCATTGCCATTATTGTTTATCTGTTGCCCAAGAGCCTCCGCAGTGGCTTGCATAGCAGCAGCCATATTCTCCAATGCCGCCATAAAGTTTACCGGGTTATTCGGGTTGACTTCCGGTTCCTGCGTGCTAGTACGATCTCTCTCACGTCCCCGACTGGGTCCACGAGGCGCCATCTGGTTCCTCTACACACCAAACAATCGATATCAAGTTGATCAGTCTCAATATCGGAAGTATAGTGCTTCAAAGTACCAAAGGTACACTCATGAACTTCATGCTAGATGTATCAGTTAGATACCCTAACTAGCACAGGCACAGACTCAGAGTATGCATTGAAGCATAAGCAGTTCCATCCCTCAGGCTCACGAGGACGAACTGCTCTGATACCATAATGTAACACCCTAATATTCAAATCCTTATGCTCGAGTCATAAGTCAATGATATTACGGTGGTACGACTCTTAGGTGGATTTTTAATATATAAATATAGTTAATTTCGAAAGGAGTATTAATCAAGAAGCCTGAAAAGAGTAGAAATAAAATCGCAAAGACGTATCACTCACGTTTCGACAACGAAAAGTTAAACTGTGAAGCCGAAAGCGATAAACGGACGAGACATAAAGGAGATTAAGAGACAGATAATAGATAGATATATATAACGTAAGTAAATAGCCACTAGTCGCGACCCGCGAAGTTTAGGCCGGCTAGGGTACAGTACGAAAGTAGTTGACAACAATATATCCTAATCTCTCCCAAAGGAAACATGAGAGCCTCTATAGGCAAGTTCCAAAAGAGTTCAATACATAATATAATCTTTTCAAAACAAAGATGGAGAGATTCTAATCAAAACACAAAGTAGAGGAAATAAATATCTTCGCCGTCTCTCAGACGAACCGCAGCTCACTTCTGAGCACCTGAACCTGTATCTGAAAAACAAGAGATATATACGGAATGAGAACCCCGGGCCCATGGGTTCCCAGTACGGTAAAAGTGCCAAATAAATCCAATGCACTGCAATAAAAACTCACTAAGCATCCTAAACTCCTTTTCACCAAATATCCAGCCTAGATTCTCACTAATCCATAAATAGGCATCTGACGTAAGGGGATGCTAAATCTAGTTCATATTACACATGTTTTCCCAATCCACTGATTCTTTCACGAATCGGACTCAGAACCATAAGCAAAAACATTACCAGTTGCTCTGCCTCAGCAGCTCTATATCAATACATCATACCCTCGCCTGGAGCCAGTGAAATCACATCACTACGTCCACCCAGGGGGGCTCAAATGATCTCATTCAAAAATCATCATCATTATGCAATCGCATTATCAATTCATCTCATCAAGAACAGCCCCCAACATCCACCAACACCATCATGAGGGATCTCTCAATTGTACAAACACAAGCAATACAGTCAAGTAATACACAAATAAGGTACAAGTAGAACAAGTAGCATGTAATCAGGTAACATAGCATATATGATATAGAAATCCAAAACAAATAGGCAAACCCAAACAATTCAAACATATGCAAATGATGTATGCCTGCCCTATGGCTGATGATATCATCTGTCGGTTATCAAGCCAACCCGACGTGTCCGGTAGCTAACCCGGGCACAGTCTCTCTGTTGCGTATTAATATCATTAGAGGGAATATGTGCCCTGTCACCATTAGAGGGTATCTGCGCCCTGTCGCCATTAGAGGGTATCTGCGCCCTGTCGCCATTAGAGGGTATCGGTGCCCTGTCACCCTTACAACCAGAGAGAAAACACAAGCATTGACCCGGAGCAAGCGGGACGAACCACAACCCTTGCTACTACCCAGGTATCTGAGTTACATTCATTCAAAACTCCATAATTAACTCATTTATCATAAACATCATTTTTCGTCTCACACCCGGAGCAAGTGGACTAGCCACTGCTACTACCCAGGGAAACTCGTAACTCAGATAGTGGAAGTGCAAATCACAATTGCCAATAATTCAGCATAAACATGCATGAATTCTCATCCATGGATCAACATCCATATCAGCCATCCGGCTCACGGTTAAATCCATAACCAGCCAATATTCATAGCATACACAGCTATTCCGGCTCACGGTTCAATCCAAAACCAGCCAATACATAAACAATTACGGCCCTTCGGCCAATGGCATAACAAGCACTTCCACCACCATCCTCCACATCTCACATAATCCTCAATGATCCTCATTGATTATTCATTTTCCCCTTGCTTCACTCGCAAGTTACCTCATTCACTAGCCCTTTTCTAATAGCTAGGCATATCATAAATATTTAAGATATAAGTGGTGAGATCGGAGGCGTAGAAGTATGAGATTTGGCTTTTAAAACTCAAATATCAACTTTGGCATGAAGACAATGCCACGCGTACACGTACTCCACGCGCACGCGTGGATGTCCTTAAAAACTCATCGACGCGCAAGCGTCATGCACGCTAACGCGTGGATTAAAATTTGCCAAATCGACGCGCACGCATCACCCACGCGTACGCGTGGATACTCTCGTGCCCCAGGCACAAAGCTGGCACAGTTCTGGCACAACTCTCTGGAAAATGGCTGGGCATTGGGTGCAGCACTATCGGCGCGCCCGCGCACATCACGCGCACGCGTGGATGGCGTTTTCTGAAAGATCGGCGCGTACGCGCCAAGTGCGCCCACGCGCAAGGGGTTATTCTGCTAAAATTTTACTAAGTTAAAAAACTGCAGAATTCACAGCTTCAACTCCCAATCTTCCGACGGACATAACTTCCTCATTTTAAATCGTTTTTCACCCGTTCTTCGAACGACATGGACATCCCGGATCCAATTTCATTTCTAAACAGATTTGGCACAAAACAAAGATCCGTAGTCCAAGTTATGTCCCGTCAAAGTATGCCCAAAAACCATGTTTTTCATATAAAACCACAAAGTGCCATTTTCAAAACAAACCATTTTCAACTCTTTTCAAAATCAATCAAAACATGCCATTTTCATCCTTTTTCTTTGAAATCAATCAAAATACATCAATTCCAACATCAAGCCTCCTCAACTCACACATTGACACTTTACCACAATATACAAAATCACTATCCCATCATTTTAACCCACTTCACCCAAGTGGCTCAAACTCAAACATATTGACATATCATATACTCTTTCACATGCCAATTCTCAACAATACTATTTCCAATCAACCATCATTATACATAACCAATATCATACTCACTATCACGTGGGTTCACCCCCAAATCAACCTTAATCATTTCTCAAGCATATATCACAACATACATATCTCTCACGCATTATCATACCATCAAGGCATCAATAATCATACTCACATATATGACCACATAATATATCTCAACCAAAATCAAACATACCTCATCTATACTATTTCACCCAAAATTTACCAATTTCCACACTTCAACTCCTCAAACCTCATTATTCAATAACCAACCCAATCATCCATATATTCATTATATGAAATTCATCCAATCACTTGTGTCATCATACAATGCACACATCAACTTACCTTTCTTACCTCTTTCCGGCCTCCGGCCCAAAATATACGGCCTCTGGCCCAATTTCACAATTTAAATGCATAGACCACAATTTAATACTCATTACCCAATACATCAAATTTTCAATACACCAAGCACCCAAGGCCACACAATTCTCAACCCAATCATCAATTTACATTACATACCAACTATGCATATTAGCATCAACCATTTACACAATCCAAACTTAATCCTAGGGGCATCTAGCCTAGGAATTCTCATCACACCACACGGTATTTAAATGAAACTTAAACCGTACCTCTAGTAGCCAAATCAATTGAGCCTCTTCTATGGAAGTCTCCACCAACCCTTAGCTCCAAGCCTCACCAAAGCTCCACAAGCAACACCAATCTCTCAATTGTGCACCAAAACCATCAAATGCACTAACATAACCAATATTACATACATACATCAACCTAGGGCTCATAAAAATGACAAATCACAAGGGTTTAAGCACTTCTTACCTCAGCCCATATGAAGTAGGGGTATAACCCACTTAGAATCCATGTTGGAGTATCCCTAAACACCCAAAATCACAAGATTTCAATACTAACTTCCCAAAAACGTGTAACAGTGGGGAAATTCGAAAACTGGGCAGAGATGAATGGAATACTCACCACAAAACTTAGATAGAAATGTAGAGGATGAGAAGAGCGACGCGTGACCGCAAACGGCTCGTCAATCGGAGCTCCGTAGCTCAAGTTATGGTGGTTTGAAGATCAAAGAGAGTTAGGTTTCCTCTCTTCTCTTCCCTCCTCTCAATTTCAGCGCCCCAACCCTCTTTTAGGGTAAAAATGAGCTGAAATGCTCATAACTAATGTTTATATATGTTGGGTCTTGGACCCACTTAGGCCCAGTTCACTTATTTTTGTCCGTTGGCCCAATTTTGAACCAAAACCTTTAACATTAGCGCTTTAAATCACACTTCAAATATTTCTACCTCCCCCAATCATAATTCCTCATTTCTTAATCCTATTTACTCATAATCAACTTTCTCAGCTGCAGCACCAGACAGGTCTCAGCCGGTACTGCCGGTCAAAATTCCACTGCGCGCTTTTACGCAGAAAACTATGTCTTCCGACTCGGAAAAATTCACTGAATCCAAATATCATATTGAAATCATCAAATTCCAATTGCCAAATCTTCCAACCATATTCGCTCCTACTTAACTCATTATTTAATTAATTTCGGTTAGATCGGGTATTACAATCAACATAGCATGCTTCTACTTTATTTTGTTTAACTCATTAAAGACAATTCATTATGATGAATTAATTATATCAACTAATTGATTTGAATAGATATTTAAGTATCACACAATTTAAAATTAGGTATATTAATTATTTGATTTAATTTTTATGATATATAAATTTAAGAAATAAATTAAAATAAGATAATTTATTATTTATTTAAATTGAATACAACAAATATAAATTAATTTAGTTAAAAATTTACTATTTTCTAATCTTCTATACATAAAAATGACAAAATAAAATTATAAAAATAATATTTTTATCACTTTTGCTATTTTAATTTTATTTTTTTGCTTTTTTATGTATAATTTTATTTTATATTAACTTTGTTTATTTATTAATAAAATATACTCATATTAATTTTATCATATAATAATATATTTTTCTCCTATATTAATCGAAGAATTTTAATAGTTATCAACTACATCTAATAGAATAACTAAGAAGTGAGAACTACGAGAAGTTAAACCTAGGTTCAAAATGTTGAAACAAAGAAAAGAAAACGTTGGATATATGATTAGAGAAAAATGTATAATAATGACAAAATATACTAAAATTGGATTTTTTCTCCAACTAATAAAAGTGAGGTGTTAATTTCTTATGAATTCATTTTTTCTCTAAAATAAAATCATTATTTTCTCTTCTAAATTTATTTTAGAAAAATATATTTATTATAATTATATTACAATTAACATTTAACGAATAATGCATGATTATACTAATTTAGAGAAATATTTTTATTATAATTATATAAAATCAATATTTAATACATTATCAACTAATAAAAGTGAGGTACAATTCCTCAAGAATTCATTTTTTCCTCCAAAATGAAAGCACTATTCTCTTTTCTAAATTATTTTAGAAAAATATCTTTATTATAATTTTATTACAATATTACAATTAGCATTTAATGAATAATACATAATTATAATAATTTAAAAAAATAAAGTCCAATAATTTATCTTCCGACTGCACACGTGTGTAGAATAACTTTTAAGAAGGAGTTATGTATAGTAAATACGGTCGATGATTGTAAAACTGTATGCTAACATTGATATAATATTATTTTAAGTATATGTTTTGCAGGCATCAAAGAAAAGTGTTGAGTTGTTTTTTAGTAGACTTAAATTATTTATTATTTATTAGAGAATTTTGTGCATTAGAATTCTCTAATAATTTATTATTTATTTTGAGCTAATTTTGATATGTTCTTACTTGATAGTAAAACAACATATAAAAATTTGTTGGTGGTAGTATTATTAAGTTATTTATGGTCACATTGAGTATATATGTTTGATTTATTGATGAAAGTAGATTACTAAAACCAATTAATAACTATTTTAGAATTAATATATTTAACACTAGATTAAGAAAAAACAAATAAATCATAACATATTATATTTTTATTAATCAAATTATTATAATTTAAATTAATCTTAACAAAATAATTTAAAATTTTAATTTTAATCTTATCACGTGCATGGCACGGGTTAATACAAGTTTAAATAACAACTTTAATCTTATCACGTGCATGGCATAGCACGGGTTAATTGTTCTTCATTTTGAGCTGATTTTGATATTTTCTTACTTCACAGTAAAACCAACATATAAAATTTTGTTAGTAGATTTAAGTATTACTAGATTATTTATGGTCATATTGAGTATATATGCCTAATTTATTGAAAAAAGTAGATTAAATAACAATTTTATAGTTAATATAATTAACACTATATTAAGAAAAGAAAAACAACGCATACAAGTTATTCTTTTATTAATTAAATTATTATAATTAAAATAAAATTTAACATAACAACTTAAAATTATAATTTCAATCTTATCACGTGCATGGCACGGGTGATTAAACTTGTTATATTAGATAAACCAATCATAAATTATCATAACAACGTATAAATAGTAGTTTAGGATAAAGCACATAAAGAAACCAAATAGAAAACTATACTAGATAAAAGTCCTAAAACAACTAACTCCATGAAAGTTTTTATTTACATTTCTATACATTGAATTCATTGAATTCAAATGAGTTCTTTTAGTACTAAATCGAACCTATTAGTTTTAATTTATCAAGAAATAAAATTTAAAATGCTATCTGTAATTTTATACCTTTAGTAAATTAATATAAGTAGTTTTGATTCAGCCCATGATTTTATTGTTTCTAGTAAATCGAATGGAGTGAATTTGATTTACAAACTCATAGTAAATCGAATGGAGTGAATTTGATTTATGAGTGAAACATGCTATAATAGTAAATCGACTTCAATAGATTCGATTATTTACCATAGATATCTCTATATATAGAATTCGAATTCACTTATTTTGAATTATATTTCCAAATCCAACTCCCTCAAAACGTAAAATCCAAAAAAATAAAGATCTATACTATAACATTCAAACTGCGAAAATAAAAGACGATCCAAATTGAATCTATAGGTTTGATGATGGAGTTATTTATATTACTGGTAGCATCCATGAAGAGGTCAGTTAATAAAATTTAATTAATTTTATTTAAGAAATAAAAAAATTGATAGTCATATTAAATTGCTTAAAACTTGTCTAGATACGTTATTAGAATTTTTAAATTTTAAATAGTAGTTATAGTATGAATTTTTCAAGTGTTAAATTAACTAGGCAGTAAAAGATTAATAAGGGTTTAATATGATTTAATTTATTTAAAAAATTTAATTCTAAAATATTAAATTAACGAGACACTACAAGTTTAGTTATAGTTTAGGGTTTAGCTTTACGTACTAAATATTAGACTAACTATGTTTTGTTAAGTGTTAATTTAATTTACGTTAATTTGGTTTAATTTAATTTAATTCTTAAATATTAGATTATCTATGTTCAAGCTTGTAATATCTTTTATATTAAAGTATATTTTTATTAAAAATTCTCCATTTTAGAATTTTTTGTTTTCTAAATTGTTATGGTTCTTAAAGAATTTTTTTATCGTTATGCAGCTCTACCAATATATCACCAGCATGAGGAGGCAGCATGGTATGCTCCTAGACGAGAGGATCATGTCATACCTGCAGATGGCCAGCTTAGCTCATTCCGCGAGGCTCAACGACCACTGGTTTAGGTTGGATGAGCCGCTGGTCAATGCATTTGTCGAGCGATGGTGTGCTGAGACACATACCTTCCACATGTCATTCGAAAAGTGCACGATTATGCTACAGGATGTTGCATATTAGTTAGGCCTCCCCATCAACGAATAGTACATCAGTGGATGTCTGACAAATTTCTAGCGGTACATTGACGGTAACCGACTTGCATGGATTAGTTTGTGGAGTAATTGGGTGTGTTGCCTCCAACGAATTGCATCGACAAGTTCACTGTCAAGTGCACTTGGATGCAGGAGACATTCGGCGACCTTCCCCATGACGTAGACGAGGAGACAATCAGAAAGTACGCGAGAGTATATGTCATGATGCTATTATCGACGCAACTCTTTGATGACAAGTCCGGTACACGCATGTATATTAGGTGGCTACCATACGTAGCAAGATTAGAGGACATGTACAGATACAACTGGGAATCTATCGCTCTATTGTGGTTATACCGGTGTTTATATCATATGGCCAACAGAAACGTGGTTAACTTGACCGATCTATTGCAATTTCTCTAGTTATGGATCTTTTGGCGGTTCCCAGATTTCAGGCCCGATGGGTTTGACGTCTTTATTTGCCATTGGCGATGAATTACTTATTGTTTATAGTTGTTATGTTTAGTAATTTATATTAAAGATTATTGCCATTGTTAGTAACATGTATTGGATGTCAAGTGGTCCGGTGATCAGCTAACATTGAGTGAGAAAGGGCCTAGAGTTGCACAGTGGAGGCTTAGGATAGATTTACTTCGAATAAGGGATGTGAGTGTTTTAGATTTTAAGTATTCATTGTTACATTTTTTTAAAGTATTTACTAGATAACCTGTCAACCTGGTCTCCAACTCGCATGTGACTTATCTTCAGAACTGCAATACTACCTGACATCGTTATCTGCACACCAAATATTCACCTTATATTTGCGCGACGGCCTTCTTCTTAGCCAACCAAACTCTCCTGTACGTAAGTTTAAACCCAAAGTGTGCCTCTGTCGCATGCTGCAGTACCATGATGGACATAGTTGCATAAGCTCTGATCATAAGAAGGATGAAAGCAGATATCACATGATAGTCTAGCTTCCTGTGATCACTGGAGATCGAGGTGGCCAAACATGTATGAGGTCCATTATACCCTCTGACCTCTTAGATACTCTTCCGCTGTCCTAGAGTGATCCAAATCAACCATTTGCAGCTGTTTCCAAACTCCTTACACTTTTTGTAGTACTTGACATAATCCGATTCCAGCACTTTGTACTCAACTCAACGGCGAATGATGTAAGTCTTTACACACAAGACGACTTCCTCTTTATTCTAAAACTGATGACTGACTTGAAACTCAGCTATACCTATGGTGTTCTGTGAATCTCTGGCCCCAAAATTGGATTCTACATCTAGAAATTCTTGTTGTCTCATGGCATTTAAGTCTAGAGTTGAAAAGTATGGCAGATATTATTGAGTTTCTGAGCTCAATACTCCACTAGCCCTAACAGGAATACTCCTCCCTATGCTCGACATCATTGTCATTCCCTAGCAAATCTTCCACCACATCTAGTTCTCCAACTTCTTCAAAAATCGAGATTATAGTAGGAGTATTTATATTAGCACCTATTTTATAATATCATCGCAGTGTAAATCAGCTGTAAAAGACGGTGATATCGCTAATTTTTGGCGGATATCATTACAGGCATAGGTAAAAACGCAACAATAGAAGTTAAATTGAAAGCTGCTGTATTGGTACTGATTAAAGATTTCAGTTCAATCCTCCTAAATTAGAAACTACATCTACAAGCTTGGCTAATAATTTAGGAATTTTCATCTCAAAAAAACTTGCGATCAATAACAATGAAATAAAATTTATAAATTATTGTCACTGCCTATTCATGTGATTTGCTCTATAATTTACTTTTGAATTATTATTATGAATTTTAGTGATATTAAATATTTTAAAGTATTTGTTTTGGTACGTGAAAAAATTAATATATATTAGAAGAATGAATACGTGACTTAACAATAAAATAACATATAATGATATAATTTACATAAATAATTTTATTTTTAAAAGTTTAAACTATATAATATCATAAATTAAAATGTCATTCTAGTTAATTATTGAAAAACCAAATACCATTGTGATTAATTTGAAAAAATAATCAATTTTAAAATTAATTAGATAACATTTTAATATATGATATTATATAACTTATTTTTTCTAAAATTAAATAAAAATCAATTATTCATGTGAATTATATCATCGATTACTTAATTATTAAACAACGTGTTTATCATAATTATACTGATATGCACTAATTTCCTGCCACGTACTGAAGCAATAATGGGCGTAATGCCCCGTTGATTATAAAAAGAAGTAAGTAATTTTTTTAAACCAATTATATCTACCCTTCTTATCGGCATCCAAGAAATTTTATTTTCAACACAGAAATAATATTGTTGATTGAATTTTTTATATCTTTGAAGTTTGAACTTTGTTAGGCATGTGATGGAGAGAGAAAATGGTGAAGTAACAAATATACCAAAGGCATGCCTATTGACCAAAGAGTTGACCAACGAGCATAGACATTAGACAAGATGCTCAGTTGCACTGTTACACATATGACATAGACACATTCCTTATTCTTCTTATGTTTATTTATTGCTGCATTTATTGTTATCATAAATTTCGTACCTCTTGTTTATTGATTTCTTGGACGGCGTTTTGCAACTGAATTCTTCTATAACTTTTTTTTTTTATAATATATTTAATCTTTATTGTTGATCTTTGGTTTCACCATGCAATCACCTCACCTCGGCCATAAATTGGCTTTTTTATAAGCCGATATTGTAGAATCAAATATGATTTTACTTCTAGTATTTCTACTTTTATGGCTATTAACAAAGATAAAGAGCCTTTTTTGCTTTTGACTTGAATGAATGTGCAAAATTTGATGGTATGAAATGAAACCCATTTGACATCACCATTATTTATTATACTTAGAATTTTGATAATTTATGTCTTAAAAATATAAGTTAAATATATTATAAAAAAATTTTATTTAAAAATATTAAAAATCTCTTATTATTATATTTTTAAAATATATTTTCAGAACACAAGTTAGTTAAATCTTAAAATTAAAGTACTATTTTAGTTTTTGATGTATAAAATAAATCTTAATTTAACCTTTAAATAAAGTCTTATTTTTATCTTAAATTAAACAAATTTAATATTATTTTAACATTAAATTTACATAAATAGTTAACAGAATAAGTGACGTGAACGTTAATAATATTATTGTTATGTCATTCTTTTTTGTTAGAAAAATATAATCAAAACTTTTTTCTCACACTTTTTTTTCAACTTTTTTTTTGTTAAAAAATTTCAAATCTTTTCAATCAATTATCAGCACTCCAAAATAAAAAAAAATTATATAATGATTATTAGTGGGTCGATTTTACTTATTATATACTGAAATTAATTAAAGTTATTGGCTCTTAAATATGTGCTAATAGTTTGTTTCAAATTTAACAATAAACTAATATTGTAAATCTGTTTAAAATTTTTTTAGGCTGAAATATGATGTTTGATATTTTTTTATGACTAAAATAGAACGTTTAAAACACTAAGGATTGAATTAAGACTTGTCCTAAACGTTGAAAACCAAAATAATATTTTATATTTTTCTTATTATTGTTGTTATAAAAACTTGTATATACTTGTATTGAAAAATAATGATTTGTATGTAAAGAATAATACATTATTATTATTGTTATTGTTATTGTTGTTATAAAGATTTATATTAAAGTTCTTAACTAAAAAATTATAAAAATACAAATTTAAGTTTTTAACATATTTATTATTTATTTGATAAAATAAAGTTTTTAATATTTATCTTTAAGATATATGTCAATTAAATTCTTATTATTATTGTTATGAAAACTTGTATATTAAGATTACATAAAGTAGAAATATTTTATAAAAGTTCATTTAAAAAATTTTATTGATTAAACTATTTCTATTTTTATAAGAACACTTGTTAACCAAATTACTATTGTAATTATTTTTAATTGATCTATTAAGTTTCAAAAGCTTTAAAATTTTAGAATATCATACTACTTTTAATATGTGAGAATAATATCTTATCTATTTTTGTTTTATTATACATACACATATAAAAGAATAGAAAACTTCAAATAATTAAGTAAGATTATTGTAGTGAGATATTTTATAGTATAGTAATAAACTAATAATAATATACGAAACTATTTATGCTGACATTCAAAATTTGAAATCCGCAAGAAACAAACTATGCTTTATACACCAAGCTTGAAGTGTACCTACCAAATTGCAATTAAGAAATATTATAGTGGCTTTAAAAGAACTTAATTAGTATACACTAAAAAATATGATATATGCAAAATTAAAGATTGACCTGTATATTGTTGTTAACGTGGAAATGGAATCCAATCGAGGCTTGAAGGTCCCATTGAGGATCGTCAACTGAAATTGTCAGAAGTTGGGTGAGACTCTGACAATTCATCACTTCCATTCAAAAGAGACTGAGTTGTTCAATTTGCATTCCCACTACCTACTTCATCATGTAACTCTGTGTACCATCAAGAAAATAAAGAACCCTAATGCCCAATTGCCAATATTTTATAATCTAACAAATGTTTTATACAAAAAGTTAATGAGTTTAATTCTTTATAAATAATATACATATCACCATCATTTCCCAGCATTGAAGGCGTTGTGGGGACCCTCTCCCTCTTGTGTTCAGATTTTTGCGGCAATGGATATACTACCAAACACAATGGTAAATTGGTAATACATATTTGGGATATGGTACATATTATAAGAAAATTTTATAGTGTACTAATATATCAATGTTTAAATAATTTTTAACTGTCAATCTTAATTTCAAAAGATATATGTAATATATATAATAAAACGGAAAGAATATACAAAGATAATAAAATTGTGAAAGAATAATAATGAAAAAAAGGAAAAGATGAAGAAATTTTATTGATTGTTGATTGATTGAATTGTTCACTATGAAGGTAAAACTAAGTATATATAGAGCATTAGTCTATGAAAGATAAAAGAAAAAATAAAGATAAGATAGAGATAAAGATAAAGATAACTATAAGATAAGATAAAGACTAAAATTATAATTGAATTTGTGTATTCTGTTGGGCTGAATTTGTGGGCCGTGAGACGTCTTTATTGTTGTCATGGACTGAGGTAGAAGAGTGATTTAATACGCCCCGGCAAGCTGGAGGATGAAAGAGGTCAAGAATACTAAGCTTATTCAGATTAAGATGGAAGGGTTGAGGAGACAAAGGCTTGGTGAAGATGTCGGCTAGTTGTCCAGAAGAGGGAATTGGGAGAAGTTTCATCACTCCAACTTGATCTTTTTGTTGAACAAAGTGACAATCAACCTCTAAATGTTTGGTTCGTTCATGAAAAACCGGGTTAGCAGCAATATAAAGAGCACTCTGATTATCACAATATAAAACTGGTGGGCGGATAGGGGAGATGCGTAAAAATTGTAACACATTTAGTATCCATTGAAGTTCACAAGTTGTGTTGGCAAGTGCACGATATTCTGCTTCCGTGGATGAGCGGGCAACGGTGGTTTGTTTCTTGGTCTTCCAAGAGACTAAAGAATTGCCTAAGAAGAAACAATAACCTGTTAAAGATCGTCGAGTGTCAGGACATCCAGCCCAATCAGAGTCACTGAAGCCAAGAAGCTGAATTTCTGATTTCCTTAGAAAGAAAAGTCCTTTGCCGGGACTAGTTTTCAGATATCGTAACACATGCTTGGCAGCTTGAAGATGAGATTCAGTAGGAGATGCCATGAATTGACTTAATTGTTGAGTTGCATACATGATGTCCGGTCGAGTAGTGGTGAGATAGATAAGACGGCCAACCAAACGGCGATATACAAAAGGGTCGGATAGCAGGGGACTTTTGTCTTGATATAGTCTTGTGGTATTATCCATTGGAACAGAAGCAGGTTTAGCACCTAATAAACCAGAATCCTCTAAAAGATCAAGACAGTATTTTCTTTGAGATAAGCAAATTTCTTTCTCTGATTGAGCAACTTCAATACCCAAAAAATATTTTAATGGACTCAAGTCTTTAATTCGGAAGTGTTGGTGCAAAATAGACTTAATGGTAGCAAGTTCAGAAATGGAATTACCAGTGAGAGCAATGTCGTCAACATAGACTAGAAGGATAGAAATTTGATCACCAATAAATTTAACAAATAGGCCATAATCAGATGAAGTCTGCTGATATCCATGAGATAGCAAAAGATGAGAAAGTTTGTCATACCACATACGACTAGATTGTCGTAAACCATACAGTGACTTTAGTAGCTTACAGCATTGATTCAGTTGAGGAGATGTAAATCCGGGTGGCAGAGTCATATAAACATCCTCAGAAAGATCTCCATATAAGAAAGCATTATTGACATCCAACTTATGTATGAGCCAACGCTTCATAGAGGCCAATGCCAAAACTAATTTGATAGTGGCAGGCTTGACAACAGGGGAGAAAGTTTCTAAAAAATCAACACCTTCCGTTTAAGTGAACCTTTTAGCCACAAGGCATGCTTTATATCGATCAACTGAACCATCAGACTTGCGTTTGATGCGATAGACCCATTTACAGCCAACCAGCTTAACCCCTGCAGGGCAATCAACAAGACGCCAAGTTTTGTTCAGCTCAAGAGCATCCAACTCATCTTTCATAGCACTACGCCAATTAGAGTGTTGATTGGCGTCCTTAAAAGACTTTGGTTCAACGTCAGAATGTAGAGATAAAAGAAACCTTTTATGTGAAGATGAAAGAGAAGAAAAAGACATGACTGAAGATAAAGGATACTTGCACTTTGAGGGAGATTGATTTGTAGAGATGAGAGAGGAATTACACAAGTAATCAGAGAGATATGCTAGAGGTCGGTGAGGTCGGTCGGAATGATGAGGATGGGGTTGCTCAGGTGGTGAAGAAGGTGACGGGAGATGAGAAGGTGATGGTGGACTGGTGTCTAGTGCGGAATGAGAGATGGGTGTCTGTGTTGAAAGTGATTCGGTGGTCATGGGTTCAACTTGGCTAGGTAACGATAGTGGGGAAGAGGGAGAGGTTGTTGGAGAAAATAAAGAACTAGGTGGAGTTGGGTCAATGCGTATAGGTGAGGGTTCAACTGGAAGACTAACTGAATCTTGTTTTTGAGAAGGTGTGTTTGGCAATATTGGGCTGAGTGTATGGAATTGGGCATTTTTTGTGACTAAGGGAAAGATCATTTCATAAAAAATCACGTTTTTAGAAATCTCAATTATTTTATCTTCTAAAACATAAACAATATATCCTTTAAAACCACTTTGAAAGCCAATAATATAGCCTTTTTGGCTCTTGGATCAAATTTTGATCTATTTGCCATTAGAGTAGAAACAAAACATAAGCATCCAAAAACTTTAAGGTCATGATAATTTGGTGGATGATTGAATATAATCTCAAATGGTGTTTTAAAATTAATTGCGGATGATAGAACTCTGTTAAGTAGATAAACAACATGTCTAACAGCATAAGACCAAAAAGATGATGGTAAATTAGATTGAAACATAAGAGCACGAGCTATATTCAAAATATGTTGATGCTTGCGTTCTACCCTTCCATTTTGTTGAGGAGTTTCAACACAACTACGTTGATGAATAATGCCCTTTGAAGCATAAAAATCAGGTAAAATAAATTCTGGTCCATTATCAGAACGGATAATTTTGACTTTGGAGTTGAATTGTGTTTCAATTAAAGTAATAAAATTTTTTATTTGATTTTGCACTTCTCCTTTTGATTTTAATAAAGTAATCCATGTAAAGCTCATCAACAATAGTAAAAAAATATTTATGATTATGAATAGAACTTTGTCGAAACGGACCCCAAATATCAAAATGTAATAAATCAAAACTTGCATTGGCTTTGTTAAAACTTTGAGAAAATGAAAGTTTCTTTTGCTTAGAAAGATGACAAATATCACAAGCCTCATCATGATGCATAGAGATAAAAGAAAATTGTTTATAAAAATGATTAAGTCTTTGCCCAGAAGGGTGTCCTAAACGAAAATGCCATATATTGGAAGGTGTAATGGGTGGAGATTGAATGGGATTTATGGAGTGTGTAGTGAATGAATTTTTACCGAAATTGGGTTCAAAGACATATAGTCCCTCTCTCATTCTGGCCAAATCAATCGTCCCCAAATTGTTGCTCTGTAAAGTGCAAGAAGAAGATGAAAAAGTGAGTTCACATGTGAGTGCTGAAGTAATTTTTTAAACAGAGATAATATTAAAGTTGAAATGAGGTAAATAAAGAATATCATGAAGAACCAAGGATGGTGAAAATTGAATGATGCCTTTATAAGAAACAGTAGTTTGAGAACCATTTGGTAAATGAACAATAATAGGAGAAATTTGTGTGTAAGAAATAAACCAAGACAAATTTGATGCAATGTGATCTGTGGCACCAGAATCAATGATCCAAGTATTCAAGAATGAATCTCGATTTGAAGAATTGTTAACAGTAGAAAAAGTATTGAAAGAACAAAGATAATGAGTAGTTGGACTTGGCAAAAGCTCAAGTTGGTTTGAAGGACGAGCTTTTTCATTGAAAGGAAGTGCCGTGAAAGAAAAGTGTTGGGTTGACGGAAGGTCCAAAAGAGGCTCCGGATGAAGTTGCTGTTGTGCCCTTTCTCCTTGATCCATGGATGTCAGCAGAGCTCAAGAGGAGCTCTGATACCATAATAAAACGGAAAGAGTATACAAAGATAACAAAATTGTGAAAGAATAATAATGAAAGAAAAGAAAAGATGAAGAAATTTTATTGATTGTTGATTGATTGAATTGTTCACTATGAAGGTAAAACTAAGTATATATAGAGCATTAGTCTATGAAAGATAAAAGATAAGATAAAGATAAGATAGAGATAAAGATAAAGATAACTATAAGATAAGATAAAGACTAAAATTATAATTGAATTTGTGTATTCTGTTGGGTTGAATTTGTGGGCCGTGAGACGTCTTTATTATTGTCATGGGCTGAGGTAGAAAAGTGATTTAATATATATATATATATATATATATATATATATATAATTAAGATTAATAGTTAAATATCAATATATTAATATACTTAAAAACTTTTTCATATTATAACACATTGCAAACTTATGATAGATTCAATTGATATTTTTAATTTAAAAAATCATCAAAATTTATTATTTTTAGTTATTATTTAATTATTAATTCAATTTTTTTAATATAATTTATTTAGTTTAGTAATCTAATAACATATTTTATCCTATTCAAACGTTAATAACTAATTGATAATAAAAAATAATAAATTTAAATAATCATCTAATATTTATCTTTTAAATAAATCAAACAATAAAAGTGATTCATGAACAATATGTTGTTTCACAAAACAAATAATTAGTTAATTAGATAGATTTATTGGAGGGAAAAACATCTCTCTTGAGAACCAAATCAAAGAGCCAATCTATTCATATATAAGTCATCTTAATTCAAGTATTGATATTAATTTAGATGATACCAAACATTTGAATTTGTCTATATTATTTAACTTTTTATTATGTGCATTTCAGGTCCTAATTGAAAAGTATTTAATGCACATCAACCAGCAAGTCAAGATCTTATGTAAATAAGCTATGGTTAAGGAATATATCTTTCAAGATCAGATCAAGCTTAATAAAAAAGCTCCTGCATTTTATTATCGAGCAAAAGAAAAAAAGTTTCCTCTGTTAAAGTCAATAGTCTCAACCAATATGCATGCCACGACCATATTAACAAAAAGAGAAAATAATTCTCTCCATCACAGCAGATTAATAAGATATCTGTATATGAAGATTCTTTTCAAAGGGAAAAAAAAAAGCAAGAAACATAATTGAAGTGATCAACCATAAATCTCAAACTAATTTTCTTCTTTGTTCTTAAATAATGTATAATTTCTTTTGTATAGTTTATTTTATTTGGTTAATAGTCAAATTATTCTCTAAAAGATAGTTTGTTCTTCAAATTCGTCCTTAAAAAATTTTATCAATCAAATTAATCATTTAAAAATTATAAACTAATTATTTTTGTCTTTCAGTCACTCAATTAGCAATTTTCTTCAACGATTAATAATATGAAACACTAACTCACACCACGTATGACACTTAGCATATTCAATTAGATGTTGAACAAATATATTTATGAAAATTTATCAATTTAGTGTCATTAGGTTATATTAGGATTAGAGTTTATATAATTGAAAAAATAGACTAAATTAATAAATTTTTATAAATATATTTGTTAAGCATCTAATTGGATATGTTATGTATTATGTATGTTGTCAGTTAAAATTTTATATCATCAATTGTTGACAAAAATTATTAATTGAGTGACAAAAAGACAAAAATAATTAATTTGTAATTTTTGAATGACTAATTTGATTGATAAGTTTTTTTAAGAATAAATTTAAAAAATGACTTATCTTTTAGGGACTAATTTGACTACTGACTTTTATTTTATTCTTGAGAATGATAAAAGGTAAAGAAAATTAGGTTTCCCAAAAGTCATATGTCAGTGTATATGTATGGTAGTGTAGCAGTTAATTATAGATAAAAAACTTGGTTATAGAAAATACAAAACTCAACACATGAAGGCATAACTTACTTAAAAAACTCATTTTCTCATCTTGTATATAAACTCTCTCCCTTGTGATCTAAAGAAGTTAACAATTCTAATTTCTCTTAAAATCAGTACATGAATAATAACTCTCCCCCTCTATCTCTTCTTTCATTTCTTTTACTATTTTTCTTCTATTCTCACCTATTTTTTTTCTTCGTTTTTTTCAACTTGCACAATAGAACTTATGAGAATGTCATCATCAATATCAATTTCACGTATTAAGTAGTGAATTCTGATCACAAGTTCTAGAGAAAAAAGTTCCTTGTATTGATCTCTTCATAATTCTTGGAAGCTAGATACTGATTTCAAGGATCCAAACCAAGCTAATCAAGGTTCTTCTACATCTATAGAATTGATCTTCAAACCCTAGCAACTCTTGTAGCACAAGTGAATGCGATTCAATCCATAAGTGCACATAGCTCGATCAATCCTCTTATGGACCCTACGAGCCCCTTTTTTCTACACCCGGGAAAACATCCTGGTCCATCACTCGTTTCAATCGTTTTGCAACATCACAAAAGAATGGGATCGTAGGGTCTATAAGAAAATTATTCTAATAAAATATTGCACATATTTTTTGTGACTCATATCATTTTGCCAAACCAAAAGAATATCATTTTTTTAAGTCTTTTTAAATTGAATCATGTTTTAGTTCAATACATGCAGATCTTTGGAATCCAATTAACACTATTTCAATCAATGACTAAATATTTTTTTACTTTAGTTAAAGATCACAGCAGATTCACCTGAGTTTACCAATGAAACTCAAATTAGAAACTACTATCCTCATACACCACTTTTTCATTTTCGGCAAAACTCAATTTGAAAAAGTGATTAAATATATTAAATCAGATAACGACAAAGAGTTTTAACAATCACAATTTTACAATTCAAATGAAATTTTGTACCACAAGTCTTGCGTTGAAACTCCCTAGTAAAATGATATTGTGGAGGAAAAACACCAACACCTTTTAAAAGTCACAAGAGCTTATCTCTTTCAATCCTCAATACCAAACTGCTATTGGGATATGACTATGTTGTATGCTATTGTCATCACACTACAAGAAAAACGCTAAATACCTTTAAATTTAGTGTCAGATTTAGTGCCAGACGTTAGCGGCAAGATTTCTGTCGGATATACCATCGAATTCGGCAATAAATTCGAAACACTACAATATTACCATTGGAACATAATTTTCAACGATAACGTCAACGATAATATTTGGAGGGAAAAAAATTTTGGCGCTCACTACCGTTGAATTTACCGTCAGGTTAATCCGACGGATGTTATTTAGTGAAACGTTGCGTTTTGGGCACGCAAAGACATTACTGTCAAATTAAGCCGACAGTAAAATTTGGGACAAAATTCAAGCACGAAGCCTTCTCTCTCTCTTTCTCTCTCTCTCTCTCTCTCTCTCTCTCTCTCTCTCTCTCTTCGTTTGCTTACTCCTCCGACGGCAACAGTCACTGTGGCCGCCACCGGGCTTGCCGCCGACATCACCACCACGCTTGGAGCACCCGTTGTTACCGCCGCTGCATGTGCTCCTAGAATTTGCTGCTGCTGTTCCCGTTGCATCTTCTATCACGGTTGTTGTTCACACTGCTGTTACTGCCGCCTCTATCACCATATATTAAAGAGAGACTGGCACCACTATCATCAAATGGACTTGTTAGTATGGTTACGATATTTTTTCATATTATTTTGAGTTTAACATTTGTTAGAGTTGTTGTTAAATCAGTAGTTAAATTTGCTTAATGAAGTATGTTATTAGAGGTTGTTGTGTTACTTTAATGTAAGTAAAAATCAAATTTGTGATGTCTCTTGTTAGTTTGGTTGAATTAAGAATTAAGTTTTAATTAATTAGAGTAATGAGTTTTACCTATTCTTTTAAATGAGTTTTTTTTTAGTTTAACATTTTGTTAGAGTTGTTGTTAAATCGGTGGTTAAATTTGTTTAATAAAGTATGTTATTAGGAGTTGCTGTGTTACTTTAATGTAAGTAAAATTTAAATTTGTGATGCCTCTTGTTAGTTTGATTGAATTAATTAATTAGAGTAATGAGATTTACCTATTCTTTTAAGTTAGTTTTCAAATTAGTTTCTGCTTGTGAATTTAATAAGTAATCTTTTTTATTAGGATGGTACTATTTTTTCTGAGCACAATTGGAGTTTTTTTTCTTTTGTTGTCTGTGCAGTAATATTCCAGTTGATTTTCTATATCTGAATATAATAAATTGTTTAAATTTTATGTTGGACTTACTTTACTTAGGATAGAGTTTTAGGACGGAAGTGGGAGAATGTCGTGTAGTGGCGCCTTCTCGAAACTCTTGTTTGCTGGAAAATTTTGGAGTTATAAGGGGTTGCACTTTAGAACCGTTAGGATTTGATATTTTATTGAATGCCTGTATGTTAATTATTTATGCCTACAGTTGTTTCCTATATGAAAACTATTGTATTTATTTCATGGATGTCGCTGAATTAAGCAGAAATTTTTTCAAATTATCGTTTAAATTATTTAAAACGTGTTTGATTTGTCAAAAATTGATAATTTATGCGGCAGGAGCTTCTAATTGTAGGGGACAGTCTGCCAAATTTTTTAAAAAATTAACTAATTACTGTTGTTCGTTGAATTCTAGGGTGTGCGTTTCTATATGATTCCAAGTCATTGTCTATGGATGTATGAGAGCGATAATGATGGCCGGGGGCTCTAAAACCCATATTCTTTGATGGGTTGTTACGCTTGTCGCACATGTTTTCCACATGAAACTATTTATGTCCAAAGGGGTTTCTAGGTGTGCACGTCAAAAGTGTCAGCTGACTAAGTGGTTAGGACCTGCAGACATAACGCTTCACCTCTATCGTAACAAGTTCAATGATGGGTATTGGATGTGGACAGAACACGGAGAAGTGGACGAGTAGGAAATTAACCGGTTTGCCTTTAATTTGAATACGTCCAGTTGTCAATCAACGAGGGTTCGGGTGGTGAGAGACCTAAACATGGATGAAATGATTTGGGAGGTTAACCAAGAGAGATACAATGAGATGGTGTATGATGCAATAGGTGTTAATGAATTAGAAGAGCTTGAAGAAGAGCCTAACCTGGAAGCGAAGATGTTTGATCATTTGTTAGAAGCTGTTGCGAAATCTTTGTACGATGGGTCCATTCATTCGGAGTTGTCTGCGTGTATTAGAATAATAAGTATTAGGTCGGAGTCAAATCATACCCAAGACTCTTTTGATAATTGGGCCACCTTTTGCAGCGAACTAGTACCTATAGGGTCATCTAGCATCCCTCAAAACCACTTCAAAGCAAAGAAGCTAGTTTCGAAATTGAGTCTAAATGTAGTGAAAATTGATTATTATTAGAATAGTTGTATGCTGTACTACAAGACAGGTGCAGACTTCAATGAATGCAGATTTTGTAGATCACTGAGGTTCCAAGTCGAGAGAGAATAGATTGATAAACGTCGGTTAAAGAGAATTCCTATGAAATGGATGCACTATTTGCCCTTAATCCTAAGGTTGAAACGATTGTATGCCTCGATGAGTTCGGCCCCTCACATGACTTGGCATAGTAGCAACAAGAGAGATGATGGGATCATGACGCATCCGTCACATGGAGAAGCTTAGAAGCACTTTGACATGATCTACTCTATATTTGCGAGCGAGCTCAGGAACGTTAGACTAGCTTTGTACTCTGACGGGTTCGCACCTAATTCCAATTTTAGTAACGCGTACTCCTATTGGCCCATAGTTGTGACACCTTATAACTTAAGTCCCGAAATGTGCATGTAGGACCCGTAAATCTTCCGTATCTTACAATGGTTGATTGGAAAGAAAATAGATAACACTAGAGTTTGGGTTCGTGGAAATTCAGGCAGGGCTCATTCTGATTAGTTTGGTGTGTTTTGTTGTACAATATAATTGAATTATAGTATTTCTGTCACACTACATACAAGGTGTTCGTGTTTAAATGTGAATGGTATGATCCAAGTTCATGACAAAGAACATGAAAACACAAGGACTACGATATCACTGAAGTAAATGTAATAAGGAAATATAGGCACTACGATCTTTTTATTCTACCTCAAAATGCACAACAAGTATATTATTTGCCTTATCCAGGTTCATGCAAGTCTATTTAGATAGTTGTGGTTAAGACTAAGCCAAGAGGCCACATTGAGTCTAATGATATGATAGAGGGTCAGGAACTTTACCAGATTGACGATCCAAGTCCTTTGAAAATGATGCTTGATACCGTTATCTGATCTCCCTTCGGTCTGCTATTATGGATGATGACATCATTGACCTTGGACTAGTTGCTGACGCACTTCCACCAGAGGACGACGATCTTCAAGAAGAAGACGGGATCGATGGCGACAAAGAAGAGGAAGACAAGTTCGATGATAATCAGGAAACTACATTGAAAGAGGAGGAGGGTGAACTAGAGGAAGAAGATGATGAATTTGATTAGCGTTAATGTAAATATAATTTTGTGATATATATTTCTTTAAGAAACTTTGCATATTTGTGATATATGTTTTTCAGTGAATGTAAACATAGTTCTATGAATGTAATATAATTAGCATTGTTTCAGATCTTTCAGTTACCATAATTCAGTATTTGTAATTTAATTTTTTAGTAGTTCACATCAGATTTGAAGCACTATTTCAATTGTAAATTATCAGGATACACTAGAAATAGACGAGAAAACATGACTTAAATTAATAAAACCCTACCATCAGAATTACTGACAGAATATTTCAACGGTAACATTATTTTTTTTAAAAATGTAAATAACATTTCTGTCGGTATTAGCGTCGGATGAATCTGCCAGTAATATGGCGGAAAAAATAAACGAAGTGGTGCCAAAATGTTATTGTCGAATGATTCCGACGGTAACATCGACCATGATCCGTTTTCATTTTTACTATATTCTGGTTGATATTTTTGAATAGTAAATTAGATGATACTCAACGTTTTTTTATAGTGTCATAAATCACACACCAAAATCTCTATTAGATAAGAAAACTTCTTTTGAAATTATCCACAATAAAATTCTAGATTTTTCTAAATTTTAAGTATTTGGCAATTTAGTTTTTATCTCTACTCTAGTAAATCAAAGGAAGAAGTTGGACTCTAGAGCCAAAAAAGTGTTTTTTTTTTTGTTTTAAACCGGGAACTAAAGGGTTTTTGGTACTTGATTTAAAAACTAATGAACTATTTGTATCAGGGGATGATGTATTTTACGAGATCCCCCTTCCTTCTTCCATGCATCTCAAAGAGTAATTAGGACCAATTCAGTAACGTTTTTATGTTCTAATTGGTTCCTTTTTATTATTCTCAAAGGAGAATTTTTATTTTTACCAAACATATGTGGATCCAATCTACGATCTTTTAATAAGAACAAAAAATCTTTCTCGATCAATCCCTTTTCCCCATCCCATTCTTCGAGAATAAAAAAAATCATTTTCAATCAAGTTTAAATTTGTTCATTTGGAATCAGAACTCTTCTATTGCATTTTACTTTTTTTCTTCCATTCCATCATTCCTTAAGTTCCACAATGACACCTTACCATTTAAACAATCACTTACTGTATCTGAAGTAAAATTGAACACTCCATCAAATTATTGCAATGAAATTTTCATTACACATCACATTCACAAGCATATGGCACTTTATTTGACTATAATCCTACTCATCACTACACACTAGAAACAACACCTATTTCACTGACCAAACACCAACACACACCATTACAATCACAAATTGCATTCACTCCCATTTATAACACATCACACACACACCATAATATTATTTCATTAGGCGGTCAACTAGGAATAAAAGACACCCCATATTACTTATAGGACTTTAAATGTTATCAAACCTCTATTGACTTACTTGCTACCATACATATAAGGTATCCTGTCACTAATTCCATTTCACCTCATGATTTTTCTCCTACACATCACACACTTTCTGTGGCCATTGACTTTACACCCGAACATTTTGAGGAGGTGATTGCTCAATCTTATTAGAAAGATGCTGTCTCAACTGAACTTGATGCTTTACATGTAAACAATACTTGGATCCTCCCTCCCTTACCACAAGAAAAGAATACTATATGGTGTAAGTGGATATTCAAACTTAAATTGAAAATGGATGGCTTCACTGAAAGGCATAAAACTAGGCTTATTTCTAAGGGTTATACATACAGGGAATGTTGAGTTTAGTAAACAATAGTAACATTTTTTACGAAGACAAACATAATTGTAAATGTATTGAAAGTCCAAAAGTATTTTGATGGTTTATTTGGTATTGCAGGCCCAAATGTTAGTGTGCAGCCCAAAAGTAATGGAACCAAGCAGCTGAACCTTAGCTACTTAGATCAAGCCTCTAGTCTAGCCCATTGCCATTCTTGAAAGAAAAGAATATCTTTCTGTTGGTGGTGCTATGTTGCTTCGGGTAAGGCACAAAGAAAAAGTAAATTTTGGAAGCTATGTCAAATAAAAATCAACATAAACAAGTTAAGCTAAATAAGAAGATAAAGGTATGAGGTTTCTATTAACATGCAAGTCAATTACTTGCTGATTTCTTCTTCCCTCTACACAACTATTTCGGATAACATGAAGAAAGTGGTGGCAACTTTGTTCTGCAATAAATCAATGATTGAAAATAAAACTTGGGTCCAAAGCACTGGATTAAGGGTTTTGATTTATCAAACCTATTGAGGGTCAGTTACCAATGAAACCACTGCTACTGTGCTACACACCTCTGTTTTCTCAATCATTACTTTTATGGTCTGATTGATGAAAGAAAAGGGAGGACCTAAGATGGTTCAAGATTCAAGGTGTTAACTTAGTTTAGCAAATCTTAGTTGTGGAAACAGGACTCCATACAAAAAGAAAAATCAAATTCAGTTTGCTAGTAAAGAAAGATGACCAAAATCTGTGTTTCATTAAGGACTTCTCTATTGTTCTTGCTCAATGAATCCGATTCATCCTATAGTTTCAGAGCTATTCAACATCATTTCCTTCATGGTCTATTATTTGCTATTCTGCTTGAATCTGGTTCATCTATTAAGAAAAAGACTATTAAGAGAAAAGGCAAAGAGAGGTACTTGGAGAGAAAAGCCAAGATTTATGTCTTATCTTTTTTGGTTGTATTTCTATTTTGTATCATATACCTAAGAGGTATTCCTTGCTAAGTTGCATGATCACTTAGTATGTTGAAAGTCTAAGGAGTGAACCTAGCTAGCCAAGTCAAGCTTAGGTAGAAGTTTGGTTTGTCCCTAATAGGATTAGGTTGAATCCTTTGGAATTGGTGTATGTAATATTTGAAAAGATAGTAAAAAATTCTACCACTATTGTGGTGGAGACTGGATGTAAGCTGTATTGTACAAGGTAGTTGAATTAGGATACATGACTGTGTCATCTTCTTCTTTCCTGCTCTGATTCTGTTTTCACGTGTTATAAGACAAAATAAAATTGTCTCCTGCATAATCAATCTCGCAGTCTGAACAGAAGCAAAGTTTCATTTTTGGGTTTGAGGATAATTTAATCAAGTTTAAAAGAAGGCCATAGATTCAACCCCCCTTCTCTAGACCATCAAGAACCTTCAATTGCTATCAGAGCTTGGTCCTCAAGAATCAGGCTTCACAGCTTGGAGGAAAGGTTCAACGACTAACAACTTGGGTGCAAACACTTTGGTCTGCACTTTTATTGAGGGTCAGTCAAACAACATGCCTCCCTTCTTTAATGGGAAGAACCATACCTACTGGAAGGAAAGGATGCAAATCTTTTTTTTAATCTATTGACTATAATATATGGAAGATTATTGTGAACGGCCCTCAAGTCCCTACCAAGATAAGTGCAGAAGGAGTGGTGATT
Organism: Arachis stenosperma; assembly: GCF_014773155.1. NCBI lineage: Eukaryota > Viridiplantae > Streptophyta > Magnoliopsida > Fabales > Fabaceae > Arachis > Arachis stenosperma. The sequence continues at coordinate 142,356,787 of NC_080385.1, forward strand.
CCAAAAGAAGAAGCCGAATGGAACAAAAAAGACAAGAAAAAAGTGGAGTTAATTGCCAAAGCCATCAACTTGAAGCACTGTGCTATTAGTTTCGAGGAATATCAGAAGGTATCTAGATGTAAGACGACAAAAGAGATTCGGAATAAACTCCAAGTCACTCACAAAGGTACCAAACAAGTCAAAGAAACAACGATAGATATGCTATAAAAATAATATGAGATGTTTTCTATGAAGGATGGAAAAATCATTGATGAGATGTTTGAAAGATTCTCAATCATCATAAACAGCTTGAATGCTATTGGAATGATCCACACTAAACAAATACTTGTGAGGAAAGTTCTTAGAAGTCTTTCAAAAAAATGGAAAACAAAAACTACTGTTGTAGCTGAGAGCAACAATCTAAGTCCTTTAACATATGATGAGCTGAAAGGAAAACTTCTTGCATATGAAACCACACGTACTAGCCAAGACACAAAAAGAAATAAAGTGGCCCTAAAATCAAAAGTTGAGTCATTGGATGATGATTCCAATGATAGTTTTTCAAATGATGAAATTGTATTTTTTGCTAGGAGATTGAGAAGGCTAATGAGGAGCAAAGGCAAGAGCAAACGCTCCAGTTCAAGGGAGCAAAAAAGGGTTCGGAGCAGAGTTATATGTCATCACTATAAGGAGGTAGGTAACTTCAAGTTCAATTGCCCTGAGCTCAAGAAAGAGGACAAGGCAAAGAAAGAAAAGAAGAAAGTGCTTATGACTTCATGGGATGTTCTAGAAGAGAATGATTCTGATGAGGATGAAGACTTCAAATATGAAGCACAAGGCTGTCTTATGGCTGGTCATGATCAATTAGATGAGGTAAATTATTTTGACTTGTCCATTGAAGATTTATATGTTATCATTGATGATATCACCAATCATTTTGAAAAATTGCTGAATAAATACAACAAATGCAAATCTAAAAATGAAATCTTAAAGGCTAAAAATGATTTCTTGAAAGAAAAAATGAAGAAAACCGAAAGTATCATTGAACTTATTAAAGAGAAAAGATTTCCAAAATCTAAAATTGAAAAATTTAAAGGAAAGCACTCGGTTGACACTTCACAAAAAATCATTGCAAAAAGTGAAAGATTAAATAAAATGATTAAATGTTTGAATAATGATTTAAAAAAATTTGCACATAGTTCCAGCAACTTAGACAAGTTGCTTGCTAATCAAAGACCATTATTTGAAAAGTTTGGTTTGGGTTATGTAACAAAAAATGATACAGTTTTTGAAAAATCATTTGCTAAAACTAAGGCATCACCCTAAAACACAAAACCCTTATTTGAAAAATCTGGTCTAAGTCACTTCACCAACTTTGATACTACCTTTGAAAAATCTTACTATGATAAAAATGCATCATCATCATTGACCAAACTTTTGCCAAAAAATTTTGGCCTGGGCTACGTGGCTAAAGATGATGAGGCTGCTAGAACCCTTTTTATCAAAAGTGATGCATCAATCTCAAAAGCCAAAAAATTCAAAACTTTTAATCACTTTCAAAATTATGCAAATAAAAATCATTATTCATTTGACAATAAACATGGTCATTCTTCTCAATGCTTTATTGTCAAAAGGATAGTGAGAAATAAAACATACAAAGTTGTTTGTGATTTCAATTCTCTTGGGCAACAAGATGGATTAACTTGAAGGGATCTAAATTAATTTGGATACCAAGGTCACTTAAGAATATCTGCAGATTTGCCTAGCATCAAAGAAGAAGAAAGACATGTGGTACTTAGATAGTGGATGTTCTAGGCACCTGACAAAAAAGTCAACATTCTTTGTCAGACTCAATAAGTATAATGGAGAATTTGTGACTTTTGGTGATGATGGTAAAGGAAAAATCATTGGAATTGGAAAAGTTGGTGAAGATCTTTCGACTTTCATTTATGATGTTTTCTTGGTTGATGGATTGAAACAAAATCTTTTGAGTATTAGTCAATTATGTGATTTTGGTTATTTGGTAAATTTCAAAAGATTAGAATGTCTTGTTGTAAATGAAAAATTTGATGAAGTGTTATTGGTGGCAAAACGATGTGATAATGTGTATGGACCCACTTTAGATGAACTTAAAAATTAAAATGTAGCTTGTTTTCATTCCAAAGATTCTAAAAAATGGCTATGGCACAAAAAGATTAGGCCATGCTAGCATGTTTCAAATTAACAAACTTGTAAGAAGGGAATTAGTGAAAGATCTTTCTAATATCAAGTTTGACAAAGATATCACTTATGATGCTCGTCAAATGGAAAAATAAACCAAGATTTCTTTAAATCTAAGAAAGACATTTCTACTAAAAGACTCCTCGAATTGTTACATATTGACCTCTTTGGTCTAACTAGAACACAAAATCTAGGTGGTAAACATTATGGGTTAATAATTGTGGATGATTATACAATATGGTTCTATTACTTACACATAAAAATGATGCATTTTTAGTCTTTAAAGTTTTTAGCAAAAGAATTCAAAATAAAAAGGATTTAAAGATACTATTCGAAGTGATCATGGTAAAGAGTTTGAAAATTAATTTTTTAAATCCTTTTGTAATGAACTAGGAATTTCACATAACTTTTCTTGTCCAAGAACATCCCAACAAAATAGTGTTATAAAGAGAAGAAATAGAATTATTCAAGAAATGATTGGAGCCATGTTATGTGAAAGTGAAGTTGCTAAATTTCTTTGGGCTGAAGTCGTGAATACGACATACTTCATCTTTAATAGAATAATAATTAGAAAGTTTTTGAAGAAAATTTCTTATGAGCTTTGGAAAGGAACACCATCAAATCTGAAATATTTTCATATCTTTGGATGCAAATGCTTTGTTTTAAACATTAAAGACAACTTAGGAAAATTTGATCCAAATGCTTATGAATTTATTTTTGTTGGTTACTCTACAACAAGCAAAGCATATAGAGTATATTATCAAGATGCTAGAATTATTGAAAAATCCATACGTGTTACCTTTTGTGACTCTAATTTTTTTTCAAGTATTTTGGAAGACTGTGATGTAGGCAATCGAGTGGAGAACAACAGAAGTAAAGTCCAAAACCAAGATAAAGGTAAATCTGGAAAACCTGATCCTGAATCTACTACTACAGATAATTCTACAAGAGACAATCTCATTTTATCTCCTGCAACTGCTAAAATTCCTGGGAATACTAGTACAAATAAACTAAACCTGTCCAAATCTGTTCCTAAATCACCAAGATCCCGTGAATAGAGATTTCTAAAGAATTATCCGCAAGAGTTCATCATAGGGGATCCTTCACAAAGTGTCACCACAAGATCCTCTTCTAGAAGAGAAAAAGAGAAAAATAATTTGGCCTTTCTTTCTCAAATTGGGCCTTAAAATGTTAATAAAGCTCTTGGTGATCCTTCTTGGGTCAAAATCATAGAAGAATAGTTACAACAATTTAAAAAGAATGTAGTGTGGATACTTGTACCCGATCCAATTGGGAAGAAAGTGACCGACACTAAGTTAGGAATAAATTGGGTGAAGATGGAAAGATAGTTAGAAACAAAGAAAGATTAGTGGCTCAAGGATATGATCAAGAGGAAGGAATAGATTTTAATGAATCCTTCGTACCAGTGGCCCGAATAGAAGCTATAAGGCTTCTCCTTGCATATGCTGCCCATTGTGGTTTTAAACTTTTTCAAATGGATGTGAAAATGTGCATTTTTGAATGGTATCATTGACAGAGAAGTGTCTATAGCACAGCCTCTTAGTTTTGAAAATAAACAATTTTTAAACCATGTTTTTAAGCGTTCAAAAGCACTTTATGGTTTAAGACAAGCTCCAAGAGCTTCATATGAAAAACTTAGTTCTTTCTTTTTGAAAAATGGTTTTCAAAGAGGCACCACTGATACTACTCTCTTTATTAAAAATTCTAATGATTTTTTCATGCTAATGCAACTTTATGTTGATGATATTATTTTTTGTTCAGTCGATGAGTCCCTTTGTGTTGATTTTAGTAAACTCATAACTAGTGAATTTGACATGAGCATGATGGGTGAACTTAACTTTTTCTTTGGTCTTCAAATAAAACAAACTTCAAATAAAATTTTTATACATCAAGAGAAGTATGCCAAGAAACTAGTTAAAAAATTCAAAATAGAGAATGGCAAATCCATGGGCACTCCAATGCATCCGAATTCACGGTTGGAAAAGGATGAAATTAAGAAAGATGTTGATGCAACTAGGTATAGAGGAATGATAGGTTCTCTTATGTATCTTACATCCTCTAGACCTGACATTGTGCAAAGTGTTAGAGTTTTTTCAAGATTCCAATCATAACCAAGAGTCACATCTCTTTGCAGTTAAAAGAATCATTTGATATATTCATGGCACATCCAACTTTGGTTTATGGTATTATAGGTCTGATGATTTTTCTATAGTTGGTTATTGTGATGCAAATTTTGCTAGAGATAGAGTGGATAGGAGAAATACTTCTGGAATTTGCTTTTTTTTGGCAGATCTCTAAACGTGTGGTTAAACAAGAAGCAGTCCACCGTAACTCTATCCATTGCCGAAGCCGAATACATTGCAGTCTCATCTTGTTGTTCCCAATTGTTATGGTTAAAAACTCAATTAGCCGATTACAAATCGAAAACTGAAAATACTCCTCTTTTTTGTGATAACTTGAGTGCCATTAATATTTTCAAAAATCAGGTTTGCATTCAAGAGCAAAATATATTGAAGTGAGATTTCACTCAATTAGAAAATATGTTCAAAAAAGGAATATTGATATTCAATTTGTTAAATTAGAGGTACAACTGACTGATATCTTCACAAAATCCTTGGCTCAAGACAGGTTCTATAAATTAGGAACTAATTTGAGCATTCTCAGTTATGAATCTTTGTTTTAAACATTACTAATATGATGTTTGAAGTTTTTGTCTCATAGGTCGAAATGAGACATTTTTGGATAGACGAAGAGCTTTCAAGTGGCCCGAGCTTTCTTTTCAGATAACAAGTGGTCCTTTATGTTTTCTTAAACACAACCCTTTTGGCCCCAATATGAGTTTGTTTGTATGTTGTAAGACCCAAGACTTTTGAAAAGTCCTATTTTGAACTAATCTCAAACCATATATTTATTTACAGTTTTAATTTCATAAATTATCTTATTGAAGGTAATTAAAGGTAGTTTTGATTAATTGGATTTGAAATAAATTAAGGTTTTCATCCAAACTCTATAATTTTGGATTATTTTTCTATTCACAACTTAAAGTTCTAGAGAATTCAAAAATAATGAGTTTAGGCTATTTAAATTAAGATTTTATCTAATTTTACAATTATTGAGTAATTTTATATATTTAAATTGTAAAGTTGGTAGTTATGAAATAAGAATAATTTTGTATGATTTGGATTAGATAATTAATATTTTTATATATTAATACTGCTGTCTTGGAAAATAGAAAAATTAATTATATTATCTCTATTTTTCAGATTTGAACATTTTATCGAAAATAATTTGTGAAATTGATGAACAAATAGCATTTTCTATATATAACTAGTGTTGGATTTAATTTGGGTTTCAATTATTATATTACTCCCAATTTTATTTGAAATTATAAAATTACCATTGTACCTAGTTTTTACCCTAACCCTAAAACTCAACACACACCACTCTAACCCTAATCTCACTTCCCAGCAGCCACCCATCAGCAAACACCCCCACCCTCAAGTTTGAAACACGCGCAGCCACCAACAACCCTTCCAATGCATTACCTGCTTCAGGAACAGAGCATAGAGAGAGTGAAGAATCAGGGGTGAGCCAGAGGAGGGGAATCAGAGAAGAGGGACGGTGCGGTGCCGGCGAGGAGCGCCGTCGCTGTTGCTGTTGCCAGGAGAGGGAGGAGCCGCTCCAGAGCTACGCCACCACCGCCAACCTTGGGGTCGCCATTCATGCCTCGTCACGTCACCATTAGTCGACGCCGTCATTGCCAACCATGGAGGAGAGAGAAGAGGCGAGCACGAGCCAAGATCCGCGACGGAGTGCTGTCACTGCTGGGTTGCAGTTCCACCTCGCCGTCGCTATTGGAGCCACAAGCTGTGCCCAGTCACCGCTGCATAACGTCGAGGAGGAAGGTCGAGGCTCAGCGGCGCTGGGAGAGAAGAAGACGCGAGCTGGAGGAGCTGCGTCTAGTCGCCGCTGTCGCACTCAGCTGCCGGTCCGCCATTGAACCGCTGCCAGAGAGAGTCTGCGAAGGGTGAGAGACAGAGAGAGATCTGAGGCTGAGCTGGGGTTCACCCACCGGGCCCAACCGTGCTTGCGCCGCCGTCAGAAAAGGGTTCAAGCTGCCGCAGGTGTTGCTGCTGGAGAAGGGAGTTGCGTGTTTGTGATTCTGACCACCGGGAGAGGTTCTGTGACTTCTGGGACCACCGCCGAAGCTTTTGGCCGAGCTTTTGCCGCCGAGAACGCCACTGCCGGTAAGGATTTAAGTTGGTCTTCGTTCCTTTTGAGTTTCTGAGAGGTTTATCATCACTGTCTATTTGTTACAGTTGCCGTTGCCAGAGTTCTGGTTGCCGCTGCCGCTCGAGGTGGTTGCCGGGGCTGCCGGTAAACCGGTTCAGCTATCTCTGCTATTTTGTTTTCTTGGTTCGAGTATTTGCATAACAAAAATCCCTGCGTTAGCATTCTATTATGTTTGGTTATAAAATCTGAGGTTTGGTAACGTAGGTTCGATTTCTGTATGTTGAATGCCGCTTTTAAGTTGCTGTGAATGCTGCGAAAGTGATCAGGGGCTGAGTTGTGATTGTCGTCAGTTCCGGGCTGAGAGAAAAGAGTTTGGTTGATGCGTTTGGGTTATGGTTGCGACAGGTCGAGGTAGAGACTTTTTATACAAACTAATTTATTTTAAATTGGAATTGTTATAAATAGATATGAGGTGTGAAATGCATTTTTTGTGATTATGTGAGTCTTATGAATTGTCTGATTTGTATTGGATGAATATGATGGCTGGTTTGATTGAAATAATGTATGATTTTGTTCAAAATAGAGGTTTTTGGTTGTTTTCAATTGAAAGGATTTTAGTAATTAAAGTCTGAATTTCTCTTACTGAAAATTGATTTGGTCTTAAATCCCTTGTAAAAAAAGTTGAGGATTGGTCTGGTTGGGACTCGAAAAGGGTGGCAAAGTCCAAGTTTTAGGAAAGATGCTGCATAAATTTCTATAAAAACTGAGATTTTGATTGGAACGTTATTTTGAAAATAATGAATTATGCTTTGAATTAAATGTTTGATAAATAAATTATGTTTGAACTTGCCTTATTAAGAACATTTTTATATTTTGGGTGTAATTATTAAGAAAGGAATTATGCCTTAAAAATCAATTTAAATATGAAATTTTTTATGTTTTGGAACTTGATTTAAGTAAACAGATTTGGGGGAGTTTTAATGGATTTAAAAGAAACCTGGTTTTCAATTAATCTATTTCACTTTACGACATTTTCGGAAAAGTTTGAAGTATTAACTAGAACTTTGACTTAGTAAAACTGATACAATTTCCGAGCCTTTGGAAATAGATTTAAGAATGAAACTGAAATTGGTTTTCGCTCTAAACGACTTGGTTTTGGTCTAAGTAAGTTGGTTTTGAAATTGGTTCGGAATATTTGGACACATGACTTGGTTTTGGTATAAATTCAACTTTATTTATTTAAATCAAGAAGTTAAGGTTTCAGAGGTTTTCAATAAATTTAAGAAATGAGTTAGGTTATTCTCCCCTGAAGTCTTGAGACTCCACTGAGGAAATTTTATGACTAAGTCCTGATTTAGAGATGAATGATTTTAAATCTTTCGAAAGATGATTTTGAATTTGGAATGGTTTTGAGATTGTTTGGAAGTGTTGGAAAGACGTGGAAAGTGGCTCCGTTTTGAAAAGTGATTCTTGGCAAGAGGTGAATTGAATACGGTTGTTATTTAAAAGTATATGGGCCAAGAATGATTTTGAAGTAAGATATTGATCCTGATTGATGTGTTGAAAATGTTTCTAAAAAACCACTGGACTACTGTTTTATATTGAGATTATGAGACGCTATACGCCCGGCAGGGGCTGTGGTTGGATCCCGCCTGTCGAGGTAGCGGCGACGACGTAAGGGCTGTGGTTCATCCCGCTTGCGTTTAGATGTGAGGTCGATGGCAATAGATCCCGCTCGTATCTGGTGCACGAAATTGTGATCATCAATGGCGCCATCAACATGGTACACTCAATTGTAATCTCAACTCTTTATCACAACTTCGCACAACTAACCAGCAAGTGCACTGGGTCGTCCAAGTGATAAACCTTACGCGAGTAAGGGTCGATCCCACGGAGATTGTTGGTATGAAGCAAGCTATGGTCATCTTGTAAATCTCAGTCAGGCGAATTCAAATGGTTATGGATGATTTATGAATAAAGTATAAAATAAGGATAGAGATACTTATGTAATTCATTGATGAGAATTTCAGATAAGCGTATGGAGATGCTTTGTCCCATCCGTCTCTCTGCTTTCCTACTGTCTTCATCCAATCCTTCTTACTCCTTTCCATGGCAAGCTGTATGTTGGGCATCACCGTTGTCAGTGGCTATAGTCCCGTCCTCTCAGTGAAAATGTTCAACGCGCTCTGTCACAGCACGGCTATTCAGCTGTCAGTTCTCGATCATGTCGGAATAGAATCCGTTGATTCTTTTGCGTCTGTCACTAACTCCCCACAATCGCGAGTTTGAAGCTCGTCACAGTCATTCAATCCTTGAATCCTACTCAGAATACCACAGACAAGGTTTAGACCTTCTGGATTCTCTTGAATGCCGCCATCAATTCTAGCTTATACCACGAAGATTCCGATTAAGGGATCCAAGAGATATCCACTCAATCTAAGGTAGAACGGAGGTGGTTGTCAGGCACACGTTCATAGGTGAGAATGATGATGAGTGTCACGGATCATCACATTCATCAAGTTGAGGAATAAGTGATATCTTAGAACAAGAATAAGCTGAATTGAATAGAAGAACAATAGTAATTGCATTAATACTCGAGGTACAGCAGAGCTCCACTCCTTAATCTATGGTGTGTAGAAACTCCACCGTTGAAAATACATAAGTGATAATGGTGATCATTGGCTTCGGCCCCAGAGAGGGAACTAGAAGAACCAAGATGAAAATACAATAGCAAAAGGTCCTATATGTAGAGAACTAGTAGCCTAGGGTTTACAAAGATGAGTAAATGACATAAAAATCCATTTCCGGGCCCACTTGGTGTGTGCTTGGGCTGAGCATTGAAGCTTCTATGTGTAGAGATTTTTCTTGGAGTTAAACGCCAGCTTTTGTGCCAGTTTGGGCGTTTAACTCCCATTTTTGTGCCAGTTCCGGCGTTTAACGCCGGGCAGTCTTGAGCTGATTTGAAACGCCTGTTTGGGCCACCAAATCTCGGGCAAAGTATGGACTATTATATATTTCTGGAAAGCCCAGGATGTGTACTTTCCAACGCAGTTGAGAGCGTGCCAATTGGGCTTTTGCAGCTCCAGAAAATCCACTTTGAGTGCAAGGAGGTCAGAATCCAACAGCATCTGCAGTCCTTTTCAGCATCTGAATCAGATTTTTGCTCAGGTCCCTCAATTTCAGCCAGAAAATACCTGAAATCACAGAAAAACACACAAACTCATAGTAAAGTCCAGAAAAGTGAATTTTAACTAAAAACTAATAAAAATATAATAAAAACTAACTAAAACATACTAAAAACATACTAAAAACAATGCCAAAAAGCGTATAAATTATCCGCTCATCACAACACCAAACTTAAATTGTTGCTTGTCCCCAAGCAACTGAAAATTGAATAAGATAAAAAGAAGAGAATATGCAATGAATTCCAAAAAATCTATGAAGATCAGTATTAGTTAGATGAGCGGGGCTTTTAGCTTTTTGCCTCTGAACAGTTTTGGCATCTCACTCTATCCTTTGAAATTCAGAATGATTAGCTTCCATAGGAACTCAGAATCCAAATAGTGTTATTGATTCTCCTAGTTAAGTATGATGATTCTTGAACACAGCTACTTTATGAGTCTTGGCCGTGGCCCAAAGCACTCTGTCTTCCAGTATTACCACCAGATACATACATGCCACAGACACATAACTGGGTGAACCTTTTCAAATTGTGACTCAGCTTTGCTAGAGTCCCCAATTAGAGGTGTCCAGGGTTTTTAAGCACACTCTTTTTGCCTTGGATCACGACTTTATTATTTTTTTTCTTTTTCTTTTTCCCCCTTTTTTCGTTTTTTTTTGTATTCACTACTTTTTCTTGCTTCAAGAATCATTTTTATGATTTTTCAGATCCTCAGTAACATATCTCCTTTTTCATCATTCTTTCAAGAGCCAACATTTATGAACAACAAATTCAAAAGACATATGCACTGTTCAAGCATACATTCAGAAGTCAAAGTATTGCCACCACATCAAAATAATTAATCTGTTATAAAATTCAAAATTCATGCAATTCTTCTCCTTTTCAATTAAGAACATTTTTCATTTAAGAAAGGTGATGAATTCATAGGACATTCATAACTTTAAGGCATAGACACTAAGACACTAATGATCAAAAGACACAAACATGGATAAACATAAAGCATAATAATTTGAAAAACAGAAAAATAAAGAACAAGGAGATTAAAAAACGGGTCCACCTTAGTGATGGCGGCTTGTTCTTCCTCTTGAAGATCTTATGGAGTGCTTGAGCTCCTCAATGTCTCTTCCTTGCCTTTGTTGTTCCTCTCTCATGATTCTTTGATCTTCTCTAATTTCATGGAGGAGGATGGAATGTTCTTGGTGCTCCACCCTTAGTTGTCCCATGTTGGAACTTAATTCTCCTAGGGAGGTGTTAATTTGCTCCCAATAGTTTTGAGGAGAAAAGTGCATCCCTTGAGGCATCTCAGGGATTTCATGATGAGTGGGATCTCTTGTTTGCTCCATCCTTTTTTTAGTGATGGGCTTGTCCTCATCAATAAGGATGTCTCCCTCTATGTCAATTCCAACTGAATAACAAAGGTGGCAAATGAGATGAGGAAAGGCTAACCTTACCAAGGTAGAGGACTTGTCCGCCACCTTATAAAGTTCTTGGGCTATAACCTCATGAACTTCTACTTCCTCTCCAATCATGATGCTATGAATCATGATAGCCCGGTCCATAGTAACTTCGGACCGGTTGCTAGTGGGAATGATTGAGCGTTGGATAAACTCCAACCATCCCCTAGCCATGGGCTTGAGGTCATGCCTTCTTAGTTGAACCGGCTTCCCTCTTGAATCTCTGTGACGTGCAGAAAACGATCCGACACAAAACTCACCGGCAAGTGCACCGGGTCGCATCAAGTAATAAAAACTCACGGGAGTGAGGTCGATCCCACAGGGATTGAAGGATTGAACAATTTTAGTTTAGTGGTTGATTTAGTCAAGCGAATCAAGATTTGGTTGAGTGATTTGTGATTTGCAGAATTTAAATTGCATGGAAAGTAAAGGAAATAGGTAAATTGCATGAAATTAAAGAGGAAAATTGAAATTTAAAGTGCTGAATCTTAAAGAGCAAGAAATTAAATGGCAGAAACTTAGAACACAAGAAATGTAAGTTGCAGAATCTTAAATTGCAAGAAATGTAAATGGCTTGAATTGTAAAGGGAAATGGGAATTGGATTTGCAGAAATTAAACAAGGCAAAGTAAATTTGCATTAAACAGAAGAGTAAAAGGGGATTGGGATTGGATCTGAAACAGAAGAGTAAATGAACATGAAAAGCAATAAACAGAATGTAAATTGGGAATTTAGATCTCAGGACCCAGAGACTAGAAAACCAAGTCTAGATCTCAATGCCTTCCTAGATCCAACAAGAACAATTGCAAGGGAATTGTAAATTGCAAAAAAAATAGATGAGACGCAAGTAACAGAAATGGAAATTCAATTGCAGTGAAAATAAACAAGATCCAAGGTGAGATTGAAACAGAATTCCTTCAATTCTCCAACCCAAGATCCAAGACAATTGTAATTGAAATTGAAAGCAATAAAACTAAGAGGAAGAGAATGGAATTCTCCTTCCCCCAAACTAAGAAATTAAAGATCACTCAATATCCAAAGCTCTCCGAAAACTATTATGAAAATTCCAAAGAAAGCTCCCCGAAGAACTTGAATTCTATCATATTTATACACTTTCTTCAAATGATCTTCAAGCCTTGAGTTGGGCCTTTGCTCTTGGTGGAATTGGGTTGAAAGAGGCCTTGGTTGATTGCTCTTGGAGTTTGGAGAGGAACCAAAGTGAACCAATTGAACTGGGTTGGAGTTTTGCAAAAGTTGGAGTAAAAGTTTGAGCAAAAGTTAGGGGTCTAACTTTTGCTCCAACTTTTCATATCAGCTAGCCTCTTTTGCTGATACCAACGTTGGTGCAAAAGTTAGGGGTCTAACTTTTGCTCCAACGTTGGCCCTTCCTAATGCACCTATGGCGCCAACGTTAGCCCAAAAGTTAGGGGTCTAACGTTGGCGCAAACTTTTGCTCCTCCCCTTGTATTTTCATGTGCCAACGTTAGCCCAAAAGTTAGGGGGCTAACGTTGGCGCAAACTTTTGGTGGCCAGGGAGGTTTTTCTCATGCCAACGTTAGCCCAAAAGTTAGGGGTCTAACGTTGGCGCAAACTTTAGGTGCCCAGGGATTGATTTTCAAGTTCTAACGTTAGCCCAAAAGTTAGGGGTCTAACTTTGAGGCTAACTTTTCACCCAAAAGTTTGTGCAAAAGTTTGAGGGCTAACTTTAGGTCCAACTTTTTGCTTCCTGGTTCAATTTCACTTATTCCACTGTCCTCTTTTTACTCCTAGCCATTCCCTCTTGCTTCAACCTTTCTCCAAGCTTTCTTCACCTATCATTAATCAACCAAACACATCAAAGCTATGCTTAAAATCATGAGATATTCATTCTTTCACAATATGTATCAAATATAGCATAAAACCTCATGAAATTGCATTAATTCATCTATGGTTAATTCAATCAAAGGAAGCATGAAAATCTACCCAAATTGGCTTGCTTAGACCTCAAGAAAGTGCATAATTCAAGTGAAAACAAAAGAAAAAGACTAGTGAAACTAGGCTAAGATGACTTGTCATCACAACACCAAACTTAAAGCTTGCTTGTCCCCAAGCAAGAAATGAATTATGCTCAGAGGTTCTTTCAATTAAGATGGATTGAAGAACACTTGTAAAGTACAGTGAGTGAAGTGATTAAGTAACAGTGGGGTGAACTCTAAATTATATGCTCATGCAAGGGCTTCAGTGCTCACTAGTCCTTACATATTGGGAGTCGTAGGTCTTAGGATTTTCATTCGAATGGTATCATAGAGATCTCTTTATATGTAATCACCTTGAAGCAGCTTATAGTTTTTGTGCTTTGGCCTCGACTCTAAGTGTCATGTCTCAATGCGGCTCTTTAAATAAGTTTTCAATCAATACTCCTAAACCAGTTGGTTTTAAGGTATTAGGTGTTAAAGCACCCCTAAGGATTTACTTGCTCAAGCCTCTTTCCTTGACACACTTCAACCACAAGCATTTACTAGGATTGCAGCTCTTTGAGTTTTTGTTTCTTTCTTTCTTTTTCTGCCTAGTAATTGATGCTCAGAGCCTTGGGCCATCTTTTTGTTTTTGTATTTTCTTTACTTTTCTCTCTCTCTCTCTCTTTTTTTTTTGCTGCTTCTCGGATCAATTAATTTTTGAGAATCTCCACAATACTTCTTTGAACTTCATATCCTGCCTATGAGCTCCCATGCAATTTTTCACAAGCATGCAACCTCAATACATAATCATACAATTAGAACCACCACTTCTCCTAATCTTTTGCTTACCTCAAAATTGTTTAATTCCTCAATCCTTCGTTTCAAAGAACTTTCATGTGATGCATTCTTGAAAATTGAGTGCAAACAAGTTTTGAAGTTAAGAATGTTGTGAATAATCAAGCATCTTGCTTATTGAATTATAAAAAAAAAACTATGCTATGCAGGCAGGCAGGGGTATATAAAGAAAACTATACTATGCAGACAGGCAGGACAAATAAGGATACAATCCAACTTTCAATTACAGCAATATTTGATGTAAATTAATCACTTAACAATACAACCTGTTGGAGTTCACTTGCTTTCCTTCTTCTCATCATCATCAATGCTGACTTTCATGTTCATCTTTCACCTCTTTGGTTGATGATGCTAAAAATCTCCAAAAGTTTGTATGATATTCTGCAGTGATATTGGAAGTTGCTTGTTCCCCAAGCACTTAGAAACAGTGGTTAGTCTGCATGATTTATTTGTGGGCTTTTTGAACTTACTTTGGTGTGGAAACACCAAACTTAGTACCTTGCCAAAGGTTTTCATTAACCATGTGTGAAATTCTTTTTTTTTTCTTTCTCAAAAGTAATAAGGCTGAAAACTAGAAAACAGCAAAATAGTTAACTAATTCATCCAGTATGCTTGAAGCCCATATTATGCATAAGGTGAGAATGTGTGTTATAATGGGATTTTGGTGGAACACCAAACTTAGAATTCTTCATTCTCCCTTAGATTGTTTTGGTGTACAACACCAAACTTAGCTTCTTGCAATCTAGATAAAGTTAGTTAACCTTTTTATTGAAATAGATATGAAAAGAGAACTACCTCAGGTTGGGTTGCCTCCCAACAAGCGCTCTTTTATTGTCACTAGCTTGACATGTTGTTCTTCACTTTCTTCCTCTTCTTCCAGTTGGTTAAGAGGAATGACCTTAAGGGGGGGAAGTTTCAGCTGTTGTCCCCTTTCTTAGTCTCTTCTCAGCAAGCCTCATTTCGTACACTGCTTGATTGAGCTTGCTTGCTAGTTCAGGGGAAGGATTGTTTGCAGTTGACCTTCTTTTGAATGTTGTCCTTTGTAGCTTGGTCACAATCCTCTTCTCAGTGCTTTTGTCAATTGCATTCACTTCTTGGATGTCAAGACATGGTTTCTGTGTGATTATTGGAGTGATTTCTTCATTAAGAGTCTCTTGTATTGGTGGTTCCATGAGCCCTTCCTTCATGTGATTTTCTGCTTCACTTGAGCGTGAATTCTCTGGAATGACTTCCTCACTTTCATGCTCCCCCACTCCTTTCTTTGCACCCAACATTTGCTTTAATAGCTCTATCATGGAGGAGGTTTGTTGATCTTCCCAACATTTCTTCATCTCCTCTTCATACCTTTCAATCATGGATTCAAGTGTTGAGGCGTTTTGGTCCAGGGAAGTTTGTGAGAGTTGTGAGTCTTCATGTTCTCTTGTCATCTCAAGTGCAGTTTCAGGTTCAACCACCTCTATCTCATTTTTTATTGAAATTTCTCTTGACACAGAGGCTTCCTCATCTTGCTTTTCCACTTCCTCACCCACAAATTTGTCTTCATCCGTACTGTTTGATGGTTCTAAGTTCCTCTTTGTTTGCTCTAAGGACCCATTTATCTGCTCGAGGATGGTTTCTTCCCAAGATGGGGATTTTGTGTAGAATTCCACTAGTTTTTTCTATATTTCAATGCCTTCAAGGTATTCCTCATCTGTTAATTCAAGAGATGAAGGTTGAGAGTAATTTTAGTGACGTGAATGTGTTGTGGTGAAGTTGTGTTGAGGGGTGTGGAATGAGTTGTGTGATTGATGGGATGACTGGTACGGATTTTGGAGGAAACTTTGTGTTGAGGCATAATCAAGTGATGAAGAACTTTTAATTGAGGAACTGGGACGTGAGGGTGGATGCTCTTTCAGTCTGTGGTAATCCTCCCATCTACCATGAGGATAATAATATGAATTATTTTGGAGTGGAGGTTTGTATCCCATATGCTTCTCCTGCTCATCTTGTGTCTCTGAAGCAAGTCTCCATGGATTGGAGTGCTCAGAATCTGTTAATTCTTGGTGATATCCCCAGCCACCATTAGAGGTTGGTGCTGGTGGGTGATATCCTGAAAAATTTTGTTTGACTGCAATATGAGTTGAACTCCATTTGTATTTTGGAAAGCACAACACCATTGAAAATTGAAATTACACATATCACAGATGAGAATTTCTTAGTGAGGCATAAACTCAAACACCTTGGTTTCAATCTAAAACAGGGAACAAAAATAAAGAAAATGCTTGATCTAGACCACCACCTCACTTAATCATTGTCAATCTAATCAATCCCCGGCAACGGCGCCAAAAACTTGACGTGCGGAAAACGATCCGACACAAAACTCACCGGCAAGTGCACCGGGTCGCATCAAGTAATAAAAACTCACGGGAGTGAGGTCGATCCCACAGGGATTGAAGGATTGAACAATTTTAGTTTAGTGGTTGATTTAGTCAAGCGAATCAAGATTTGGTTGAGTGATTTGTGATTTGCAGAATTTAAATTGCATGGAAAGTAAAGGAAATAGGTAAATTGCATGAAATTAAAGAGGAAAATTGAAATTTAAAGTGCTGAATCTTAAAGAGCAAGAAATTAAATGGCAGAAACTTAGAACACAAGAAATGTAAGTTGCAGAATCTTAAATTGCAAGAAATGTAAATGGCTTGAATTGTAAAGGGAAATGGGAATTGGATTTGCAGAAATTAAACAAGGCAAAGTAAATTTGCATTAAACAGAAGAGTAAAAGGGGATTGGGATTGGATCTGAAACAGAAGAGTAAATGAACATGAAAAGCAATAAACAGAATGTAAATTGGGAATTTAGATCTCAGGACCCAGAGACTAGAAAACCAAGTCTAGATCTCAATGCCTTCCTAGATCCAACAAGAACAATTGCAAGGGAATTGTAAATTGCAAAAAAAATAGATGAGACGCAAGTAACAGAAATGGAAATTCAATTGCAGTGAAAATAAACAAGATCCAAGGTGAGATTGAAACAGAATTCCTTCAATTCTCCAACCCAAGATCCAAGACAATTGTAATTGAAATTGAAAGCAATAAAACTAAGAGGAAGAGAATGGAATTCTCCTTCCCCCAAACTAAGAAATTAAAGATCACTCAATATCCAAAGCTCTCCGAAAACTATTATGAAAATTCCAAAGAAAGCTCCCCGAAGAACTTGAATTCTATCATATTTATACACTTTCTTCAAATGATCTTTAAGCCTTGAGTTGGGCCTTTGCTCTTGGTGGAATTGGGTTGAAAGAGGCCTTGGTTGATTGCTCTTGGAGTTTGGAGAGGAACCAAAGTGAACCAATTGAACTGGGTTGGAGTTTTGCAAAAGTTGGAGTAAAAGTTTGAGCAAAAGTTAGGGGTCTAACTTTTGCTCCAACTTTTCATATCAGCTAGCCTCTTTTGCTGATACCAACGTTGGTGCAAAAGTTAGGGGTCTAACTTTTGCTCCAACGTTGGCCCTTCCTAATGCACCTATGGCGCCAACGTTAGCCCAAAAGTTAGGGGTCTAACGTTGGCGCAAACTTTTGCTCCTCCCCTTGTATTTTCATGTGCCAACGTTAGCCCAAAAGTTAGGGGGCTAACGTTGGCGCAAACTTTTGGTGGCCAGGGAGGTTTTTCTCATGCCAACGTTAGCCCAAAAGTTAGGGGTCTAACGTTGGCGCAAACTTTAGGTGCCCAGGGATTGATTTTCAAGTTCTAACGTTAGCCCAAAAGTTAGGGGTCTAACTTTGAGGCTAACTTTTCACCCAAAAGTTTGTGCAAAAGTTTGAGGGCTAACTTTAGGTCCAACTTTTTGCTTCCTGGTTCAATTTCACTTATTCCACTGTCCTCTTTTTACTCCTAGCCATTCCCTCTTGCTTCAACCTTTCTCCAAGCTTTCTTCACCTATCATTAATCAACCAAACACATCAAAGCTATGCTTAAAATCATGAGATATTCATTCTTTCACAATATGTATCAAATATAGCATAAAACCTCATGAAATTGCATTAATTCATCTATGGTTAATTCAATCAAAGGAAGCATGAAAATCTACCCAAATTGGCTTGCTTAGACCTCAAGAAAGTGCATAATTCAAGTGAAAACAAAAGAAAAAGACTAGTGAAACTAGGCTAAGATGACTTGTCATCACTCTGTTCCATTGAGCGCCCTCTTCACAAATGTCTATGAAGACTTGGTCCAACCTTTGATCAAAGTTGACCCTTCTAGTGTAAGGGTGTTCATCTCCTTACATCATGGGCAAGTTGAATGCCAACCTTACATTTTCCGGACTAAAATCTAAGCATTTTTCCCGAACCATTGTAAGCCAATTCTTTGGGTCCGGGTTCACACTTTGATCATGGTTCTTAGTGATCCATGCATTGGCATAGAACTCTTGAACCATTAAGATTCCGACTTGTTGAATGGGGTTGGTAAGAACTTTCCAACCTCTTCTTTGGATCTCATGTCGGATCTCCGGATATTCACTCTTTTTGAGTTTGAAAGGGACCTCGGGGATCACCTTCTTCATGGCCACAACTTCATAGAAGTGGTCTTGATGTACCCTTGAGATGAATCTCTCCATCTCCCATGACTCGGAGGTGGAAGCTTTTGCCTTCCCTTTCTTTTTTCTAGAGGTTTCTCTGGCCTTAGGTGCCATAAATGGTTATGGAAAAATAAAAAGAAATGCTTTTACCACACCAAACTTAGAAGGTTTGCTCGTCCTCGAGCAAAAGAAGGAAGAAGAGAGTAGAAGAAGAAGAAATAGAGGAGATAGAGGTGGCTTTGTGGTTCGACCAAGGGGGAGAATTAGTGTTTAGGTTGTGTGAAAATGAAAGAGTGAAGATGGGTTTATATAAGAGTGGAGAGGGGTGTATTGTTCGGCCATGTATGGGTGGGTTTGGGAGGGAAAGCGGTTTGAATTTGAATGGTAAGGTAGGTGGGGTTTTATGAAGGGTGGATGTGAGTGGTGAAGAGAATAGTGGGATTTGATAGGTGAGGGATTTTTGGGGAAGAGGTGTTGAGGTGATTGGTGAATGGGTGAAGAAGAGAGAGAGTGGTGGGGTAGGTGGGGATCCTGTGGAGTCCACAGATCCTGAGGTGTCAAGGATAATTCATCCCTGCACTAAGTGGCGAGCAAAATTGCTCTTTCTGCCAATCCTGGCGTTAAACGCCGGGCTGGTGCCCATTTCTGGCGTTTAACGCCAGCTTGATGCCCATTCCTGGCGTTAAACGCCAGTCTGGTGCCCCTTTCTGGCGTTAAACGCCCAGAATGGTCCCAGACTGGGCGTTAAACGCCCAATTGCTGCCCTTACTGGCGTTTAAACACCAGCAAGGTTTTCCTCCAGGGTGTGCTGTTTTTCTTTTTGTTTTTCATTCTGTTTTTGCTTTTTCAATTGATTTTGTGACTTCCCATGATCATCAACCTATAAAAAAACATAAAATAACAAAGAAAAATAGATAAATATAACATTGGGTTGCCTCCCAACAAGCGCTCCTTTAATGTCAGTAGCTTGACAGTGGGCTCTCATGGAGCCTCACAGATGTTCAGAGCAATGTTGAAACCTCCCAACACTAAACTTAGAGTTTGAATGTGGGGGTTCAACACCAAACTTAGAAGTTGGTTGTGGCCTCCCAACACCAAACTTAGAGTTTGACTGTGGGGGCTCTGTTTGACTCTGTTTTGAGAGAAGCTCTTCATGCTTCCTCTCCATGGTTACAGAGGGATATCCTTGAGCCTTAAACACAAAGGATTCTTCATTCACTTGAATAATCAATTCTCCTCTGTCAACATCAATCACAGCCTTTGCTGTGGCTAGGAAGGGTCTACCAAGGATGATGGATTCATCCATGCACTTCCCAGTCTCTAGGACTATGAAATCAGCAGGGATGTAATGGTCTTCAACCTTCACCAAAACATCCTCTACAATTCCATAAGCTTGTTTTTTTGAATTGTCTGCCATCTCTAGTGTGATTCTTGCAGCTTGCACCTCAAAGATCCCTAGCTTCTCCATTACAGAGAGAGGCATGAGGTTTATGCTTGACCCTAGGTCACACAGGGCCTTCTCAAAGGTCATGGTGCCTATGGTACAAGGTATTGAGAACTTCCCAGGGTCCTATCTCTTTTGAGATAATTTCTGCCTAGACAAGTCATCCAGTTCTTTGGTGAGCAAAGGGGGTTCATCCTCCTAAGTCTCATTACCAAATAACTTGTCATTTAACTTCATGATTGCTCCAAGGTACTTGGCAACTTGCTCTTCAGTGACATCTTCATCCTCTTTAGAGGAAGAATACTCATCAGAGCTCATGAATGGCAGAAGTAAATCCAATGGAATCTCTATGGTCTCAGTGTGACCTTTGTAAAACCCAGTTAATTAATGGCTAATTAACCCATAAATGAGAATTTATTCTAGAAAGCCTAAAATGTGATTTTTATGGCTAAATGTGATAGAGGAGACTGAGACGAGAATTTTGGTACCAATTTTATAGAATTCGGACCAAGATTGGACCGAACGGGCCAAACCGGGCCAACCGGACCCAAAGTGGGCCCTTGGCCCAACATAACTTGACCAAAACCCTAGTTTTCAGCACTCTCTCTCCTCATTACACACACAAACACGCTGAACTTAGAGAGAAAGGGAGGAAGAACACTCTCTCAAGTTCTCTCCCTTGGTTGATCTTCAAATCACCATAACTTTTGATCTAGAGCTCCGATTGCCGCTCCGTTTGCGGCCACGCGTTCACCGCGAAGAGCTCTACAAAACCCATACAATTAATCTTGAGGTAAGCCACAATTTTCTGTTCGAAATTCCAGCCCTTATTTTCGAGTTTCATGGGTAAAATGTTGAGATTTTGGGTTCTTTGATGTTATAGGACCCAACTCTCTTGAAGGAGAAGGTTAATCTTGTCTCCTTGGACCTTGGGTGTGGTAAGACTCTCAACCCTAGTGTAATTTGCGATTTTATGATGCTTGGGTTTTGAGATGTTGTGTATGGGTATGATGGTTGTGGCTTAGGTTATGTATGTGTGGATATTGGAGCTTGATTGGTGATATTGAAAAGCTTGGAAAGGGTTTGGTGGTGAAAAATCTGTTCTTGGAGGTGTTGAGGCCTTGAGAGCTTGTGGATAAGTGGTTTGGAAGTGCTCCGGGGGAGCTTGGGAAATTCGGCTAAGGTATGGTTTCGGTTTCCCGTATCTAATATGTAATGTGGTAGGAAATACTTAGACTAGAGGCCCTAAGATAGGCATTGAATTGTGGATGTTGTTGAATGATTGAGATATATGATGTGGTCATATATGTGATGATGATTATTGATGCCTTGGTGGTATGATGTATGAGAAATATGCATGTTGTGATATATGCTTGATGATTGGTTATGGTTGAATTGAGGGTTGAACCATGTTGATGGTGAGTATGATATTGATTATGTACAATAATGATTTATTAGAATTGGTGTTGTTGAGAATTGGCATGAGGAATAGTATTTGATATGTCAATATGTTTGAGTTTGAGCCACTTGGGTGAAGTGGACTAAAATGATGAGATAGTGATTTTGTATATTGTGGTAATGTGTCAATGTGTGAGTTGAGGAGGCTTGATGTTGAATTTGATACATTTTGATTGATTTCAAAGAAAAGGGATGAAATTGGCATGTTTTGATTGATTTTGAAAAGAGTTGAAAATGGTTTGTTTTGAAAAGGGCATATTGTGGTTTTGTATGAAAATATGGTTTTTGGGCATACTTTGGCGGAACATAACTTGGACTACGGATCTCTGTTTTGTACCAAATTGGTTTAGAAATGAAATTGGATCCGGGATGTCCATGCCGTTCGAAGAACGGGTGAAAAACGATTTAAAATGAGGAAGTTATGTCCGTTGGAAGATTGGGGTAAAAATCTGTGAATTCTGCAGCTTTTAACTTAGAAAATTTTTAGCAGAATAACCCCTTGCGCGTGGGCGCACCTGGCGCGTACGCGCCGATCTTCCAGAAAGCGCCATCCACGCGTGCGCGTGATGTGCGCGGGCGCGCCGATTGTGCTGCACCCAATGCCCAGCCATTTTCCAGAGAGTTATGCCAGTACTGTGCCAGTGTTGTGCCTGGGGCACGAGAACACCCGCGCGTGCGCGTGGTTGGCGCGTGCGCGTCGATTGGCAAATTTTTAATCCACGCGTTAGCGTGCATGACGCTTACGCGTCGATGGGTTTTTGAGGCCATCCACGCGTGCGCGTGGAGTGCGCGTACGCGTGGCCTTGTTTTCATCCCAAAGTTGATTTTTGAGTTTTAAAAGCCAAATCTCATACTTCTAAGCCTCCGATCTCACCATTTATGTCTTAAATCATTATGACATGCCTAGCTATTAGAAAGGGGCTAGTGAATGAGGTAACTTGCGAGTGAAGCAAGGGAAAAAATGAATGATCAATGAGGATCAAGATGATTATGTGAGATGCGGAGGATGGTGGTGGAAGTGCTTGTTATGCCATGGGCCGAAAGGCTATAATTGTTAATGAAATGGCTGGTTATGGATTTAACCGTGAGCCGGAATAGCTGTGTATGCTATGAATATTGGCTGGTTATGGATTTAACCGTGAGCCGGAATAGCTGTGTATGCTATGAATATTGGCTGGTTCTGGACTGAACCGTGAGCCGGATGGCTGATATGGATGTTGATCCATGGATGAGAATTCATGCATGTTGATGCTGAATTATTGATAATTGTGAATTGCACTTCCACTATCAGAGATACGAGTTTCCCTGGGTAGTAGCAGTGGCTAACCACCACGTGCTCCAGGTTGAGACTTGATACTCTGGTGACCCTATGTCGTAAGTGTGGCCGGGCACTGTGAAAGACCCGGATGAGCTCGCCCCCGAAATATTCACCAGTGAGGGTGATGGATATGGATCATGTTTATGATCAAGTTTATAACGAGTATAACTCGAGTTGGGGATGCGCGACAGAGGGACAGTCCAATGGTTAACTGCCAGGACTTGTCGGGTTGGCTCTATAACCGACAGATGATATCATCGGCCACTAGGGACAGGCATTCATCATATGCATACTATGTGAATTGTTTGAGATTGCCTATTTGACTGCATATTACTTGCTAATTGTCTAAATGTCTTAACTGCTCCTATTTGTATATTCTTTGTCTGATATAACTGTGTTTGCTATAATATACTCCTGCTGGTGGTTGGGAGGTTTGAAGGAATTGGAAAGGGAAGTATTAGTTAGACTGAAGAATCTTTAGTCAGATGCCCTTATATGGTTTAGCTTGTTTATAAGCTTTGATATTATCTGGAGGAAGTTCTAGGATTGCCTTTGGCTTTCCTCTATTATTATGTATTATATATGTGGAAGTTGTTACCATGCTGGGGACCTCTGGTTCTCACCCATGCGGATTTTGTGGTTTTCAGATGCAGGACGTACGGTTTCCCGCTGAGGCATGCTGGAGACTTCTAGATTTGCGAAGATTCCTTGTTCTTGGGGACTATGTTTTTGGTTTATATGTTTTGATTAGATACTTTTATCTCCATTAAATAATACAAACTGTGATGACTCCTCTTATGGGAGATTTTGGAGAATAGGTTTTATGTATTTGTGTCCCTTTGGGTTTCCTTTGGGGTTTTCCTTATTTTATCATATGTATATATTGTTATGCTCGGACCGGTTATCTTCGCAGCCGGATCTTGAGTCTTGATATTCCTGTTTTGACACTCCTTTGTATATATATAATCTCGCGTCGGATTATCCTTGTTCGTTACGTTATCGATCGGAGTGTTGCACTTTTAAGTTGCGATGGTTTTTGTTTACCCCTTTTTCTACAAAGGCTCCTAGTTATAATCAATCATTCATACTACTATACGTACTAAATTTTTATTTTAGAGGTCGTAATACCTTGCCATCTCTGAATTATGACTTAAGCATAAGACTCTGTATGGTAGGGTGTTACATTATGGTATCAGAGCAGTTCGTTCCTGTAGAGCCTGAGGGATGGACTGATTATGCTTCTGTGCATTCTCTGTGTGTGTGTGTTATGTGCTATTAGTATATCTGCTTGATATAATTGGCATAAACGTTCATGAGCATGCATTTGGGACTTTGAAGCACTAGACTTCCGATATTGAGACTGATCAACTTAATATCGATTGTTGGGTGTGTATAGGAACCAGATGGCGCCTCATGGACGCGGTAGAGGTAGTGTGAGAGGTCGTACGAATGCTCGTGCGCCGGAGAATAACTCGAATAACCCGGTAGACCTTATGGCGGCATTGGGTAACATGGCTGCGGCTATGTGGGCCACTGCAGAGGCTCTTGGACAACAGATGAGCAACCATGGCAACGACGGAAATGGAGCTCAGGGACCAATGGAGATCAGAACTTCTGTTGGGTTGGTGAACAAGTGTAGGGTTGCTGAAGAGTATGTGAAGAAGGCAGCTGCTGAGAGAGGGAGTCACAAGGGATCATTCCCACGGAACCGAGGGAAGAGCTTTGCACCTAGAGGTCCGCCTTTCAAGCGGGGAGGCTCTTTTAGGAGGCCCAACAACAACAACTCCCAAGGAAAAAGGTTTGGGAAGCAGCCACAGAATGAGCAAGCTTGCGCTAGGTGTGGAAGTCACCATCCGGGAGTCACGCGCATGGCCGGATGGGGTTTGTGCTACTTCTGTGGTAAGGCGGGACATAAGGTCCCAAACTGCCCGGAGAAGAAAAAACAAGGTGCAGGAAAAGCACAGCAGACTGGTCGGGTGTTCACCACTTCAGCTATAGGTGCCAAGGGATCTGAGACACTTACTAGAGGTAACTGTGAATTAGCTGGTCAAACTTTAAATGCTTTATTTGATTCGGGAGCATCACATTCATTCATTGCATTTGAGAAAGCTCATGAGTTAGGTTTGAAGATTGTAGCCTTAGGTTATGATCTAAGAGTGTACAATGCTACCCATGAAGCCACGGTAACTAGGCTAGGATGCCCGAAAGTTTTGTTTAGGTTCAAGCAGCGTGATTTTGTCCATAATTTAATTTGCTTACCGATGATCGGTCTTGATCTTATCTTGGGATTGGATTGGTTATCTAAGAACCATGTCCTGCTTGATTGTTCTACAAAGTCGGTGTACTTTATGCCGGAAGATACAGAAGGGCCGGTCGTGGTGAATAATTATTACTTGAATTCGATGATGGTGAACTGTTCCAGAACCGAATGTCAGGGTATCATGTTGTTAACCGTGGGCGTTTCGGGAGATGATCAAAGGTTGGAACAGATTCCGGTTGTGTGTGAGTTTCTGGAAGTGTTTCCCGATGATATTGATGAGTTTCCACCTAACCGAGAGGTTGAGTTTGCTATTGAGTTGGTGCCCGGGGCGGGACCAATCTCAAGTGCTCCTTATAGGATGTCACCGTTAGAGATGAACGAGCTAAAGTCTCAGTTAGAGGATTTGTTGGGAAAGAATTTTATACGACCAAGTGTTTCCCCGTGGGGTGCTCCAGTGTTACTGGTGAAGAAGAAAGATGGGAGTATGCGGCTCTGTGTGGATTACAGGCAGCTGAACAAAGTTACAATAAAGAACAAGTACCCACTACCGAGAATTGATGATCTCATGGATCAGTTACAAGGAGCTGGAGTTTTCTCTAAGATTGATTTGCGATCCGGTTATCACCAGATAAGGGTGAGGGGTGAGGATATCCCTAAAACCGCTTTCAAAACTCGTTATGGTCATTACGAGTACACCGTGATGTCTTTTGGGTTGACGAACGCTCCTGCGGTATTCATGGATTACATGAATAGAGTCTTCCGTCCGTTTCTGGATAAATTCGTTGTTGTCTTCATTGATGACATACTAATTTATTCCAAGACTGAAGAAGAGCATGCGGAACACTTGAGGACCGTGTTGCAGATTCTAAAGGAGAAGAAACTCTATGCAAAACTGTCTAAGTGTGAGTTTTGGAAGAGTGAGGTAAAGTTTTTGGGTCACGTGGTGAGTAAGAAGGGAATAGCCGTAGACCCAACTAAGGTGGAGGCGGTGATGGATTAGAAACAACCAACCACCGTAACAGAGATAAGGAGTTTTCTGGGTTTAGCTGGCTATTACCGAAGGTTTATCAAGGGCTTTTCACAGATAGCTTTGCCAATGACAAAGTTAACCCGCAAAGACACTCCATTTGTTTGGACTCCTGAGTGCGAGGAGAGCTTTCAGACATTGAATAAAAAGTTGACTACTGCACCTGTGTTAGTGTTACCCGAGCCGAATGAGCCATTTGAGGTGTATTGTGATGCCTCATTGAAGGGTCTAGGGTGCGTGCTGATGCAGCACCATAATGTGGTGGCGTATGCCTCACGACAGTTGAGACCTCATGAAGTTAGTTACCCTACGCACGATTTGGAACTCGCTGCGGTTGTGTTTGCCTTGAAGGTGTGGAGGCATTATCTCTATGGGGTTAAGTTCCAAGTTTTCTCTGATCATAAGAGCTTGAAGTACCTCTTTGATCAGAAAGAGCTTAATATGAGACAGAGAATGTGGATGGAATTGTTGAAGGACTACGACTTTGAATTGCATTACCATCCGGGAAAGGCGAACGTAGTGGCGGATGCGTTAAGTCGGAAGTCGTTATATGCGGCTTGGATGATGCTCCAAGAGGAGAAGTTGCTCAAGGGATTCGAGAGTCTGAAAATCGGTGCTCAAGAAGTATCCGGAACCTTGTGTTTGAGCAGATTAGAAATCTCAAGTGACTTTAAGTCCGAACTCCTAAAGGCTCATCAAAATGATGAAGCGTTATGGAAGGTGTTACCGGCTATTGAGCAAGGAAAACAGTGGCGAGTGTCGAAAGAAAAAGATGGGTTATGGAGATTCAAGGGTAGGATCATTGTGCCGGATGTTGGCACTTTGAGGCAAGATATTTTGAAGGAGGCACACAAAAGTGGATTCTCCATTCACCCGGGAAGTACTAAGATGTACCATGATTTAAAGGCGATGTTTTGGTGGCCGGGTATGAAGAACGATGTGGCGGAATATGTTTCAAAGTGCTTAACTTGTCAAAAGGTAAAGATTGAACATCAAAAGCCTGCCGGTATGTTGCAACCTTTAGAGATTCCACAATGGAAGTGGGAAAGTATTGCAATGGACTTTGTGTCAGGATTGCCAAGGACTAGGGCTGGTTTTGATGCTATTTGGGTGATTGTGGACCGACTGACGAAGTCAGCTCACTTTTTACCCATTCGGATGACTTACACCCTTGAGGAGCTAGCACGGTTATACATAAAGGAGATTGTGAGACTTCATGGTGTACCTGCTACTATAATCTCTGATAGAGATCCTCGTTTCACTTCAAGGTTTTGGGGTGCATTTCAGAAGGCTTTTGGAACCCGATTAAGCTTGAGCACGGCTTACCATCCTCAAACAGACGGTCAATCTGAGAGAACGATCCAAACACTAGAGGATATGTTGAGAGCTTGTGTTTTGGACCAACCGGCGAGTTGGGATCGGTATATGCCATTAGTGGAGTTTGCATACAATAATAGTTATCATGCGAGCATTGGAATGGCTCCGTATGAGGCCTTGTATGGGAGGAAATGTCAATCTCCGCTATGTTGGTATGAAGCTGGAGAGAAAAACTTGTTGGGGCCAGAAATGATAGCTGAGACCACTGAGCAAGTCAAGAAAATCGGAGATAGGATGCTTACGGCGCAGAGTCGTCAAAAGAGTTACGCCGATTAGAGGCGAAAGCCCTTAGAATTTGAGGAAGGAGACCATGTTTTCCTTAAGGTTACTCCGACCACGGGAGTAGGTAGGGTGATTAAAGCAAAGAAGTTAAATCCTCGATACATTGGTCCATTTCAAATCCTGGAGAGGATTGGACCGGTGGCGTATCGGATGGCTCTACCACCTCATCTTTCGAACCTGCACGACGTGTTTCACGTGTCGCAGCTTCGGAAGTACACTCCTGATGCTAGCCATGTGTTAGAACCCGAATCGGTTCAGTTAAGGGAAGATTTGACGCTTCCAGTGGCTCCAGTCAGAATTGATGATACTAGTATTAAACGGTTGCGTGGAAAAGATGTTTCATTAGTCAAAGTGGCATGGAGTCGAGGTGGTGTTGAGGAACACACCTGGGAACTTGAGTCGGAGATGCGAACGGATTATCCGTATTTATTCTCAGGTAATTGCATTTGAATTTTGTGGGCAAAATTCCCAATTAGGTGGGTAGGATGTAAAACCCGGTTAATTAACGGCTAATTAACCCATAAATGAGAATTTATTCTAGAAAGCCTAAAATGTGATTTTTATGGCTAAATGTGATAGAGGAGACTGAGACGAGAATTTTGGTACCAATTTTATAGAATTCGGACCAAGATTGGACCGAACGGGCCAAACCGGGCCAACCGGACCCAAAGTGGGCCCTTGGCCCAACATAACTTGACCAAAACCCTAGTTTTCAGCACTCTCTCTCCTCATTACACACACAAACACGCTGAACTTAGAGAGAAAGGGAGGAAGAACACTCTCTCAAGTTCTCTCCCTTGGTTGATCTTCAAATCACCATAACTTTTGATCTAGAGCTCCGATTGCTGCTCCGTTTGCGGCCACGCGTTCACCGCGGAGAGCTCTACAAAACCCATACAATTAATCTTGAGGTAAGCCACAAGTTTCTGTTCGAAATTCCAGCCCTTATTTTCGAGTTTCATGGGTAAAATATTGAGATTTTGGGTTCTTTAATGTTATAGGACCCAACTCTCTTGAAGGAGAAGGTTAATCTTGTCTCCTTGGACCTTGGGTGTGGTAAGACTCTCAACCCTAGTGTAATTTGTGATTTTATGATGCTTGGGTTTTGAGATGTTGTGTATGGGTATGATGGTTGTGGCTTAGGTTGTGTATGTGTGGATATTGGAGCTTGATTGGTGATATTGAAAAGCTTGGAAAGGGTTTGGTGGTGAAAAATCTGTTCTTGGAGGTGTTGAGGCCTTGAGAGCTTGTGGATAAGTGGTTTGGAAGTGCTCCGAGGGAGCTTGGAAAATTCGGCTAAGGTATGGTTTCGGTTTCCCGTATCTAATACGTAATGTGGTAGGAAATACTTAGGCTAGAGGCCCTAAGATAGGCATTGAATTGTGGATGTTGTTGAATGATTGAGATATATGATGTGGTCATATATGTGATGATGATTATTGATGCCTTGGTGGTATGATGTATGAGAAATATGCATGTTGTGATATATGCTTGATGATTGGTTATGGTTGAATTGAGGGTTGAACCATGTTGATGGTGAGTATGATATTGATTATGTACAATAATGATTTATTAGAATTGGTGTTGTTGAGAATTGGCATGAGGAATAGTATTTGATATGTCAATATGTTTGAGTTTGAGCCACTTGGGTGAAGTGGGCTAAAATGATGAGATAGTGATTTTGTATATTGTGGTAATGTGTCAATGTGTGAGTTGAGGAGGCTTGATGTTGAATTTGATACATTTTGATTGATTTCAAAGAAAAGGGATGAAATTGGCATGTTTTGATTGATTTTGAAAAGAGTTGAAAATGGTTTGTTTTGAAAAGGGCATATTGTGGTTTTGAATGAAAATATGGTTTTTGGGCATACTTTGGCGGAACATAACTTGGACTACGGATCTCTGTTTTGTACCAAATTGGTTTAGAAATGAAATTGGATCCGGGATGTCCATGCCGTTCGAAGAACGGGTAAAAAACGATTTAAAATGAGGAAGTTATGTCCGTTGGAAGATTGGGGTAAAAATCTGTGAATTCTGCAGCTTTTAACTTAGAAAATTTTTAGCAGAATAACCCCTTGCGCGTGGGCGCACCTGGCGCGTACGCGCCGATCTTCCAGAAAGCGCCATCCACGCGTGCGCGTGATGTGCGCGGGCGCGCCGATTGTGCTGCACCCAATGCCCAGCCATTTTCCAAAGAGTTATGCCAGTACTGTGCCAGTGTTGTGCCTGGGGCACGAGAACACCCGCGCGTGCGCGTGGTTGGCGCGTGCGCGTCGATTGGCAAATTTTTAATCCACGCGTTAGCGTGCATGACGCTTACGCGTCGATGGGTTTTTGAGGCCATCCACGCGTGCGCGTGGAGTGCGCGTACGCGTGGCCCTGTTTTCATCCCAAAGTTGATTTTTGAGTTTTAAAAGCCAAATCTCATACTTCTAAGCCTCCGATCTCACCATTTATGTCTTAAATCATTATGACATGCCTAGCTATTAGAAAGGGGCTAGTGAATGAGGTAACTTGCGAGTGAAGCAAGGGAAAAAATGAATGATCAATGAAGATCAAGATGATTATGTGAGATGCGGAGGATGGTGGTGGAAGTGCTTGTTATGCCATGGGCCGAAAGGCTATAATTGTTAATGAAATGGCTGGTTATGGATTTAACCGTGAGCCGGAATAGCTGTGTATGCTATGAATATTGGCTGGTTATGGATTTAACCGTGAGCCGGAATAGCTGTGTATGCTATGAATATTGGCTGGTTCTGGACTGAACCGTGAGCCGGATGGCTGATATGGATGTTGATCCATGGATGAGAATTCATGCATGTTGATGCTGAATTATTGATAATTGTGAATTGCACTTCCACTATCAGAGATACGAGTTTCCCTGGGTAGTAGCAGTGGCTAGCCACCACGTGCTCCAGGTTGAGACTTGATACTCTGGTGACCCTATGTCGTAAGTGTGGCCGGGCACTGTGAAAGACCCGGATGAGCTCGCCCCCGAAATATTCACCAGTGAGGGTGATGGATATGGATCATGTTTATGATCAAGTTTATAACGAGTATAACTCGAGTTGGGGATGCGCGACAGAGGGACAGTCCAATGGTTAACTGCCAGGACTTGTCGGGTTGGCTCTATAACCGACAGATGATATCATCGGCCACTAGGGACAGGCATTCATCATATGCATACTATGTGAATTGTTTGAGATTGCCTATTTGACTGCATATTACTTGCTAATTGTCTAAATGTCTTAACTGCTCCTATTTGTATATTCTTTGTCTGATATAACTGTGTTTGCTATAATATACTCCTGCTGGTGGTTGGGAGGTTTGAAGGAATTGGAAAGGGAAGTATTAGTTAGACTGAAGAATCTTTAGTCAGATGCCCTTATATGGTTTAGCTTGTTTATAAGCTTTGATATTATCTGGAGGAAGTTCTAGGATTGCCTTTGGCTTTCCTCTATTATTATGTATTATATGTGGAAGCTGTTACCATGCTGGGGACCTCTGGTTCTCACCCATGCGGATTTTGTGGTTTTCAGATGCAGGACGTACGGTTTCCCGCTGAGGCATGCTGGAGACTTCTAGATTTGCGAAGATTCCTTGTTCTTGGGGACTATGTTTTTGGTTTATATGTTTTGATTAGATACTTTTATCTCCATTAAATAATACAAACTGTGATGACTCCTCTTATGGGAGATTTTGGAGAATAGGTTTTATGTATTTGTGTCCCTTTGGGTTTCCTTTGGGGTTTTCCTTATTTTATCATATGTATATATTGTTATGCTCGGACCGGTTATCTTCGCAGCCGGATCTTGAGTCTTGATATTCCTGTTTTGACACTCCTTTGTATATATATAATCTCGCGTCGGATTATCCTTGTTCGTTACGTTATCGATCGGAGCGTTGCGCTTTTAAGTTGCGATGGTTTTTGTTTACCCCTTTTTCTACAAAGGCTCCTAGTTATAATCAATCATTCATACTACTATACGTACTAAATTTTTATTTTAGAGGTCGTAATACCTTGCCATCTCTGAATTATGACTTAAGCATAAGAATCTCTGTATGGTAGGGTGTTACAACCCTCAGATTCCCATGGTTCCTCATTAGGGAACTCATTGGAGGCCAGTGGACGTCCATTGAGGTCTTCCTCAGTGGCGATCACTGCCTCTTCCTCCTCTCCAAGTTCGGCCATGTGGGTCATGTTAATGGCCTTGCATTCTCCTTTTGGATTCTCTTCTGTATTGCTTGGAAGAGTACTAGGAGGGAGTTCAGCAATTTTCTTGCTCAGCTGTCCC
The DNA here is from genome assembly GCF_014773155.1 of Arachis stenosperma. Taxonomy (NCBI): domain Eukaryota; kingdom Viridiplantae; phylum Streptophyta; class Magnoliopsida; order Fabales; family Fabaceae; genus Arachis; species Arachis stenosperma. The sequence goes on from NC_080385.1 coordinate 142,388,681, forward strand.
ACTTGTGCCTCCAAATTCCTAATGGAGGACCTTGTTTCAGTCATGAAACTTTGAGTGGTTTTGATTAGATCAGAGACCATGGTTGCTAAGTCAGAGTGGCTCTGCTTAGAATTCTCTGTCTGTTGCTGAGAAGATGATGGAAAAGGTTTGCCATTGTTAAACCTATTTCTTCCACCATTATTGTTGTTGAAACCTTGTTGAGGTCTCTGTTGATCCTTCCATGAGAGATTTGGATGATTTCTCCATGAAGGATTATAGGTGTTTCCATAGGGTTCTCCCATGTAATTCACCTCTTCCATTGAAGGGTTCTCAGGATCATAAGCTTCTTCTTCATATGAAGCGTCCTTAGTACTGCCTGGTGCAGCTTGCATTCCAGACAGACTTTGAGAGATCATATTGACTTGCTGAGTCAATATTTTGTTCTGAGCCAGTATGGCATTCAGAAGTGTACATGAATTGGTTATTTGCAACTATTTTAATGAGCTCTTGAGCTTTTGCAGGCGTCTTCTTCAGATAAAGAGATCCTTCAGCAGAGTTGTCCAATGACATCTTGGACAGTTCAGACAGACCATCATAGAAGATACCTATGATGCTCCATTCAGAAAGCATGTCAGAGGGACACTTTCTGATCAATTGTTTGTATATTTCCCAAGCTTCATAGAGGGATTCACCTTCCTTCTGTCTGAAGGTTTGGACTTCCACTCTAAGCTTACTCAATTTTTAAGGTGGAAAGAACTTTGCCAAGAAGGCATTGACTAGCTTTTCCCAAGAGTTCAGGCTTTCTTTAGGTTGTGAGTCCAACCATATCCTAGCTCTGTCTCTTACAGCAAAAGGGAATAGCATACGTCTGTAGACCTCAGGGTCAACCCCATTAGTCTTGACAGTGTCACAGATTTGCAAGAACTCAGCTAAAAACTGATGAGGATCTTCCAATGGAAGTCCATGGAACTTGCAATTCTGTTGCATTAGAGAAACTAATTGAGGCTTAAGCTCAAAGTTGTTTGCTCCAATGGCAGGGATAGAGATGCTTCTCCCATAGAAGTCGGGAGTAGGTGCAGTAAAGTCACCCAGCACCTTCCTTGCATTGTTGGCATTGTTGTTGTTTTCGGCTGCCATGTCTTCTTCTTGTTTGAAGATTTCTGTTAGGTCCTCTACAGAGAGTAGTGCTTTAGCTTCTCTTAGCTTTCACTTCAAGGTCCTTTCAGGTTCAGGGTCAGCCTCAACAAGAATGCTTTTGTCTTTGCTCCTGCTCATATGAAAGAGAAGAGAACAAGAAAATATGGAATCCTCTATGTCACAGTATAGAGATTCCTTGAGGTGTCAGAGAAAAAGAAAAATAGAAGGAAGAGATAGCAGAATTCGAACTTATCAAGAAGGATAGAGTTCAAATTGTGCATTGAGGAGAAGTGTTAGTCCATAAATAGAAGGATGTGAGAAGAGGGGAAGAAATTTTCGAAAATAAATTAAAAAGATTTTAAAAACATTTTGAAAAATTAAAGAGTGATTTTCAAAAAATATGATTGGGAAAGAAATAAAGTGATTTTTGAAAAAGACTTTGAAATTAGAAATCAAAAAGATATGATTGAAAACTATTTTAAAAAATTGTGATAAAAAAATATGATTGAAAAGATATAGTTTTAAAAAGATATGATTGAGAAGATATGATTTGAAAAACAATTTAAAAAGATTTGATTTTGAAAACTAATGACTTGGCTAACAAGAAATTTAAAAGATATGATTCAGACATTAAACCTTTCTCAACAGAAAAGGCAACATACTTGAAATGTTGAATCAAATCATTAATTGTTAGCAAGTATTTTTGAAAATGGAAAGAAATTGATTTTGAAAATATATGATTGAAAAGATATGATTTGAAAAAGATTTGATTTTGAAAAATTTTAAAAACTTGAAAAAAAAATTTGAGGTAAAAACAAAATCTTCCCTCTTGTGCCATCCTGGCGTTAATTGCTATTAATTGTGTTTGAACTACATTATTTGTGATTGTGTTTGATTGGTTGGTTTGTGATTAATTGGTTGATGATTGAGTTGTTTAGCATATACTTAATGAACCTATGCTTGGAACGGGATGATCATTTATACCGCGTAGGTAACTGCTTCATGGTTGCGGTCTAGAAAAGTATGAAAAATCAAACTCTTACAGCATAGACTTAATTGAACCTATGTTTGGGATATGTTGGTCATTCATACTGTCTAGGAAAAACTTTTCAGATTTTACAAGAAAGGAAAAAGGTTTTGTTTTAAATTATTTGAGAAATTTACCAAGTATTCAAAAAGGGATTTTTTGGATTTCGAATGTGTACCTAAGGTTTCTGGAAAGACTCATGAGACGAGCAATGATCACTGTACTCTAATAATAATTTTTATTTTACATATCTTGTTATAGCAATTTCTATAATCCTATAGTGAGAACAAGCGAGGACGACGTTCTCACTCCCCTACAGGTTATTCCCTTTCAGGATATGGACGACGGAGCTTCAGAAGAGTTATATTTACTTTCTGTTTATTCTGTATTTTTGTATTATCTTAGCTATTATTTTCCTTCGCCCTTGTCTTTATTAAGTTTGTAAGAGGGATATGAAATTGTGATATGTATGTTTGTAAGCTAGTGTATATATATATATATATATATATATATATATATATATATATATATATATATCCTAAGGTATTGTGTCTGGTTTGTATGTTTATGTATGTTTATGTTTCGATGAAAAAGTGCTTTTGAAAGGTCACGCGGTTTTGAGTTTTAAACAGGCTCCTATTTTAGTATTAAATATTATTAGAGTTGTCGTAATGCCCAAGCTATCAGAGTGGTGCAGCCGGAAGCGTGACATTTGGATAGCGAGGATGTTACATTGGTGGTATCAGAGCGGTCTTTTCTGTAGAGCCTGAGGAATGGACCGACTATGCTTCAATTGCATACTCTGAGCGTTTGTCATGTACTAGGTCTTGTCGAATGACGAGAATTAGAGCTTTATGCACATGATGGTCTAATGGTTAATGCCATTAGTCTTGCGTTGCATAATTCCTGATATTAAGTTTGGCCGGCTTAAAATGAGTGGATTATGTATATGAATGTACTAATGGGTTATCATAGACGAGATACAAGTAATAGATAACGCGATTTGTGGGTTTTGGGATTGTTAGAAACTATTTCTCGAGGTTACTCAGTTATGTGCTTTGGATTCTGTTGGAGTCATGTGACTTATTGTTTCTTAACCTATCTTGATGTTCTTGTTGCCTTTTCTTCTGGAAAGCAGTTTGGTGTTTCCAATCCTACTTTTCTGTTCATATGCATTCTTATTTGATCCTAAATTGCATATGCCGGTTTGAATTTCTTGGTATATCTGTCTTTCTCTGTTTGAATTCTTTTCTTGATCCATGTGATTTTTCAACATGACTTTGAATTTGTCTTGATGCAGTGTGCCTTTTTATGTTCTTAGCCCAAGTCCTTTTTAAAATAAATGGTGATTCAGTTTTTCTTTTAATTGACTGTATTTATAACCAATTTTCAAATTTTTATAAAAATCGCTTTTGATTTGGTATACACCTATGTATATAAAACTTTGAAAATTTCTTATGCAATTCTGATACCTCGCATGTTCTTTTCTGGTTTACGGAACTACACTTACTTTAAGTACAATTTGACTCTTCAATAATTTTTCTACGGTTCCTATACGTAACTTTATTTGACTATATACTTAGGTAAAAATTTTATTCTTAAAGGAAAAGATTTTGCTTTTATTCCTGTTGGCTTTCGTTTGACAAATTGACTTTAATTTGGCATGATACATTATTTATGCATTCGTTGTTCTTTCGAAAATATTGGGTTCATACCTTTCCTGTCAAGTATGGGCTAATTCTTTAAACTTTTGTTTCTATGGTCGTGATACTTGATTTTTTTGAAATATTCTTTTCCTTTTATGAACATCACTATTAGTCTTAGTTTTCTCTTCTCTTGTAAATCTCATACTCATCTTAGTCAACTTGAATTTGCTCCCATCTAGTGCGTTGTTTGTCTTCTTACTTGTCCTTCTTTAGTCAAAGGTTCTTTCTTGAAAAATTACTATTGCTTGAGTTGTCCTTCCTGACGAGTTTTGCATTCTTTTGGACCAATGGAAAGCTTGTTTGGTATCTCATGCTTCGTGGATCTTGTTTGAACTCCCTTGACTTAAGATCCTTTCTTGTTTGGTCTGTTTTCTTTTTAAATACATCTCAATATTCTTGAATGTTCTTATGTGATGCCAATTTCAAGTGTATTATTCTTAGAGTTTTGACATGAACTTTTGAAACGAGTTTTGGGTTCTCTTAAGAAATTTAAATCAATTTTTCTCGCTTAAAATTGCATCCATAGCTATTCTTTAAATTGACAAAGTTATTTGGAAGTTGGCATGCACTGTTTTAAATAAAGTTTTGAAACCGACTGATAAGCAATTTTTACCATAGAGTTTCCTTTTCTAAATAGAGTTTAACTCATTCCATATTTGCTATAAAATTTCATACACGCTTGTTTGAATTTAAACTTTGAGAATTCTTGAACAAACTTTTGATTTTCTTACAACCTTGCCACAATTTCAGTGTATACCTTTATTTGATTGAGTACCTAAATGTCTTTCAGGATTTTCAAAATTGGTTGGCCTTAACTCAATTGATTTTTATTTTCCAAACCTCACCTATTCTGTCTTTTACTTGAAAACTATTTGGATAAAATGCAATTTAGTTGTCTTTCAACCATATTGCAGTCTTGATATATGTTTCTATCACCCTTTTGTGAAATGCGAGTTACATACCTTTCTTTTAGCAAAGGAGGTGATCTTCTTTCAGTTTTTCATTCTTTATATTCAAATATATTATGTGTACTTATCATAAATTTTAAACCTTGAGAGTGTCATCACTAGCTTTAGTTAACCTTCTTCTATGATTTTATACTTTTTTAACTCAGCTTGATTTAGTTTCGAACTACTGCCTTGCTTATCCTTTTTGTGTTCCTATCAGTTATCTCTGCTTCAGGAGTCATCCTTGAGGTTGTTAAACTGAACTTCCTTCCAATACTTCTCATCGATTGCACATCATTGTTTACTTGAGAATTCAGCAGTTCTTTCAAAACTCTTGCGGAGATTATCCTTATTGTTTGTCCTTCTTTTCAAAGCCTTTTATCCTTCTAAGTAAACTCGAGAATTGTTGTAATGTCGCGAGTGATCTTTAGGTATAGTAATACGATGTGTTAGTTCTTTAAGATCTGTTTGTGGATATGGAAGGTGAAGCGGTAAGTGTGCAACGTCATGAGAAGTGTGAGAGTTTCGTTTCTCGCAGACGAGTTTGTGGATGTTAGGCTTGCGAGCGGTTATGGAGTTGTGAAGTGATTGATGGAGTTGGGAAGTTGAAGTTTCGATTGGATAAGAGAGCAGTGAGGGAATGTTATATCCGTTATTTTAATACCAACTTGTCTTGTAGCCTTTTTGCCACATTAACTATAGCTCTGCTTTGTGAACGCGTATCTTGACTTGCACCCTATATTGTTTCTCCAAGCTTTTGTAAGGTTTTGAAACCATATAACCTGTTTGCATTGAGCCTATCTTTAACTTCTGCCTTGCACTATATTTCACCATTTTGTTTAAATCTTATGGATATCAGGTATTTGAACTTATATATATATATATATATATATATTGTGTGTGTGTGTGTTAAGATCTCTTACTTTTCTAAATGTATTATCTTATGTATTATTTTAATTTTCGAGGACGAAATTTTTTATAAGGTGGGTGGAATGTAAGACCCAAGACTTTTGAAAAGTCCTATTTTGAACTAATCTCAAACCATATATTTATTTACAGTTTTAATTTCATAAATTATCTTATTAAAGGTAATTAAAGGTAGTTTTGATTAATTGGATCTGAAATAAATTAAGGTTTTCATCCAAACTATATAATTATGGATTATTTTTCTATTTACAACTTAAAGTTCTAAAAAATTCAAAAATAATGAGTTTGGGCTATTTAAATTAAGATTTTATCTAATTTTACAATTATTGAGTTATTTTATATATTTAAATTGTAAAGTTGGTAGTTATGAAATAATAATAATTTTGTATGATTTGGATTAGATAATTAATATTTTTATATATTAATACTGCTATCTTGAAAAATAGAGAAATTAATTATATTATCTCTAATTTTTGGATTTGAATATTTTATCAAAAATAATTTGTTAAATTGATGAACAAATAGCATTTTCTATATATAACTAGTGTTGGATTTAATTTGGGTTTCAATTACTATATTACTCCCAATTTTATTTGAAATTACAAAATTACCCTTGTACCTAGTTTTTACCCTAACCCTAAAACTCAACACACACCATTCTAACCCTAATCTCCCTTCCCAGCAGCCACCCATTAGCAAATACCCCAACCCTCAAGTTTGAAACACGCACAGCCACCAACAACCCTTCCAATGCATTACCTGCTTCAGGAACAGAACAAAGAGAGAGTGAAGAATCAGGGGTGAGCCAAAGGAGGGAAATCGGAGAAGAGGGACGGTGTGGTGCCGGCGAAGAGCGTCGCCGCCATTGTTGTTACCAGGAAAGGGAGGAGCTGCTCCAGAGCTGCGCCACCACCGCCAGCCTTGGGGTCGCCGCTCATGCCTCGTCGCGTCACCATTAGTCATTGCTGTCGTCGCCAACCATGGAGGAGAGAGAAAAGGTGAGCGCAAGCCAAGATCTGCGACGGAGAGCTGTCGCTGCAGGGTTGCCGTTCTACCTCGCCGTCGTCGTTGGAGCCACGAGTTGTGCCCAGTCACCGTCGCATCGCGTCGAGGAGGAAGGCCGAGGCTGAGCGGCGCTGGGAGAGAAGAAGACGCGAGCTGAAGGAGCTGCGTCCAGTCGCCGCTATCGCGCTCAGCCGCCAATCCGCCATTGAGTCACCGCCAAAGAGAGTCCGCGATGGGTGAGAGATAGAGAGATATCTGAAACTGAGCTGGGGTTCAACCACTGTGCCCAGCCATGCTCGCGTCGCCAGCACCGCCTCCGTCGGAATAGCCGCCGTCAGAAAAGGGTTCAGGCCGCCACAGGTGTTGCTGCCGGAGAAGGGAGTTGCGTCTCTGTGATTCTGACCGCCGGGGGCGGTTCTGTGCCTTCTGGGACCACCGTCGAAGCTTCTGGACGAGCTTCTACCACTGGGATTGCCACTGCCGGTATGGGTTTAAGTTGGTCTTCGTTCTTTTTGAGTTTTTGAGAGCTTTATCATCACTGCCTATTTGTTACAGTTGTCGTCACCGGAGTTCTCGTCGCCGCTGCCGCTCATGGTGGTTGCCGGGGCTGCTGCTAAACCGGTTCAGCTGTCTCCGCTGTTTTGTTTTCTTAGTTCGGTAAGTATTTGGATTACGGAAACCACCCCTGCGTTTGCATTCTGTTATGTTTGGTTATAAACTCTGAGGTTTGGTAACGTAGGTTCGAGTTCTCTATGTTGAATGCCATTTTTAAGTTGCTGTGATTACTGTGAAAGTGATCAGAGGCTGAGTTGTGGTTGTCGTTGGTTCCGGGCTGAGAGGAAAGAGTTCGGTTGATGTGTTTGGGTAATGGTTGCGATAGGTCGAGGTAGGGACTTTTTATACAAACTAATTTATTTTAAATTGGAATTGTTATAAATAGATATGAGGTGCGAAATGCATTTTTGGTGATTATGTGAGTCTTATGAATTATCTTATTTGTATTGGATGAATATGATGGCTGGTTTGATTGAAATAATGTATGATTTTGTTCAAAATAGAGGTTTCTGGTTGTTTTGAATTGAAAGGATTTTAGTAATTAAAGTCTAAATTTCTCTTAGTGAAAATTGATTTGGTCTTAAATCCCTTGTAAAAAAAGTTGAGGATTGGTCTGGTTGGGACTCGAAAAGGGTGGCAAAGTCCAAGTTTTAGGGAAGATGCTGTCTAAATTTCTATAAAATCTGAGATTCTGATTGGAACGTTGTTTTAAAAATAATGAATTATGCTTTGAATTAAATGTTTGATAAATAAATTATGTTTGAACTTGCCTTATTAAGAAAATTTTTATATTTTGGGTGTAATTATTAAGAAAGGAATTTTGCCTTAAAAATCAATTTAAATATGAAAATTTTTATATTTTGGAACTTGATTTAAGTAAACAGATTTGGAGGAGTTTTAATTGATTTAAAAGAAACCTGGTTTTCAATTAATCTATTTCACTTTACGACATTTTAGAAAAAGTTTGAAGTATTAACTAGAACTTTGACTTAGTAAAACTGATACAATTCCCGAGCCTTTGGAAATAGATTTAAGAATGAAACTGAAATTGGTTTTCAGTCTAAACGACATGGTTTTGGTCTAAGTAAGTTGGTTTTGAAATTGGTTCGGAATATTTGGACACATGACTTGGTTTTGGTATAAATTCAACTTTATTTATTTAAATCAAGAAGCTAAGGTTTCAGAGGTTTTCAATGAATTTAAGAAATGAGTTAGGTTATTCTCCCCTGAAGTCTTGAGACTCTGCTGAAGAAATTTTATGATTAAGTCCTGATTTAGAGATGAATGATTTTGAATCTTTCGAAAGATGATTTTGAGATTGTTTGGAAGTGTTGGAAAGACATGGAAAGTGGCTCCATTTTGAAAAGTGATTCTTGGCAAGAGGTGAATTGAATACGGTTGTTATTTAAAAGTATATGGGTCAAGAATGATTTTGAAGTAAGATATTGATCCTGATTGATGTGTTGAAAATGTTTCTGAAAAACCACTAGACTACTGTTTTATATTGAGATTATGAGACGCTATGCGCCCGGCAGGGGCTGTGGTTGGATCCCGCCTGTCGAAGTAGCGGCGGCAGCGTAAGGGCGGTGGTTCGTCCCACTTGCGCTTAGATGTGAGGTCGGTGGCAATAGATCCCGCTCGCATCCCTTCAGATCATCAGAGCGTACATGCGCAAAATCCTGGATAGTGATCCGAGCACTATATCTCGGGGGTGGGGTTCCCACACCATGATTCCGAAGGGCAACATCTCCATGGAGATGTGTCGGGTTGGCAGTTGAACCGACAATGTGATATCACAGCCAGTAGGGCAAACATTCATCGTTTGCTTTTTTGTGATATTGTTTGCGTGTGCATATTGTAATTGGTTTGCCTATGTGAATACTTATGTTAATTGCTAACTGTTATATTTGTTGTAATTGCTACCGATTGCGTTTGAACTACATTATTTGTGATTGTGTTTAATTGGTTGGTTTGTGATGAATTGGTTGATGATTGAGTTGTTTAGGCCTGGGGCCGTGTTGTATTGGATGGGCTTGATGCCATGATTGGTATATTGAGTCTAGTTTTGTATAAAGTATCTGACCAGTTTAGCATAGACTTAATGAACCTATGCTTGGAACGGGATGATCATTTATACCGCGTAGGTAACTGCTTCATGGTTGCGGTCTAGAAAAGTATGAAAAATCAAACTCTTACAGCATAGACTTAATTGAACCTATGTTTGGGATATGTTGGTCATTCATACTGTCTAGGAAAAACTTTTTAGATTTTACAAGAAAGGAAAAAGATTTTATTTTAAATTATTTAAGAAATTTACCAAGTCTTCAAAAAGGGATTTTCTGGATTTCAAATGTGTACCCAAGGTTTCTGGAAAGACTCATTAGACGAGCAATGATCACTGTACTCTAATAATAATTTTTATTTTACGTATCTTGTTATAGCAATTTCTGTAATCCTATAGTGAGAACAAGCAAGGACGACGTTATCACTCCCCTACAGGTTATTCCCTTTCAAGATATGGACGACGGAGCTTCAGAAGAGTTATGTTTACTTTTTGTTTATTCAGTATTTTTGTATTATCTTAGCTATTATTTTTCCTCGCTTTTGTCTTTATTAAGTTTGTAAGAGGGATAGAAAATTGTGATATGTATGTTTGTAAGCTAGTGTTACGTGTATATATATATATATATATATATATATATATATATATATCCTAAGGTATTGTGTCTGGTTTGTATTTTTATGTATGTTTATGTTTCGACGAAAAAGTGCTTTTGTAAGGTCACGCAGTTTTGAGTTTTAAACAGGCTCCTATTTTAGTATTAAATATGATTAGAGTTGTCGTAATGCCCAAGCTATCAGAGTGGCGCAGTCGGAAGCGTGACATTCGGATAGCGAGGGTGTTACATATGTAAGTTAGCCTCATTGGTTTTTTTTGTCATACATTGAAAATCTGTTTCAAGTTTTTGTTTTTTATGCATTTTAAATTATTATTTTAAAATACAACTTTTTCATCTTTAGGTCAAATCCTTTTAAATCAAGTTGTCATAGGGTTCTGAACTTCTATTTTTCCAAGAACTACTTTAACTTGCTACAGTTGCAAAACAAAAATTCTTTATATACCTTGCATGCCTCTTCATTTTTCCATTCTCATAATTTTAATTTTTTTTTGAAAAAACTGCAACACCCTCTGTCATTAAGATGAGGGAAAAAACCGCTACCAAAAGAGGCACGTTCACTTATAAACTTCCCAGAATTCTTGAAAGTTCTCGAGCACCTTCCCACACTCATGTTCACATACATTCTCATACTACATCTCCATCTCCCTTGCCTCCTCACACTGAACCGATGGCTCGCACCAAGACACTGGCACATCGTCCCTCCTATTTTCAGGCAGTCAAACCATCAAATGCTCTTTCTCGTCCAACTGCTTCAAAGGGAAAACATCCAGTGATCGAAGATGAGCCTCGTGACCCTCCAAGATCCAAACCCAAGTCTGTTCCTCAATGTTCTTAGAGACGTAACCCTCGCATCCCCCTTTGTTCAGTCAAAGAACCCCCAAATATTGACCCTTTTGCTTTCAAATCTCACTTTACAAACATGCCTCACTCTCACATCGACCCTTTTCGCTTTTTTTCTTCTATGAATTTGAGTTTTATAAGGGAGTTATTGTTTATCATCCTCTGTGTCATACCTATTTTGCTGACTTGCCTGCTTTAGAAAAGAAAGGACTTGACTTTGTCAAAAATATAGTGTTTTTAGACTGGAATAATCTTTTTAAAATAAAAAATCCTGTCTACCCTTACCTTGTTCGTGAAATCTATACTAACATGACCTATCACAATGAAAATGTTCATTCTTATGTTAAAAGGCGTGAATTAAATCTGAACAGTGAAATTATCAGTGAAGTCCTAGGGTACTCTGATGTTGGTGTTAATGCATACACTTCAAAAAAATGGGATGGAGATTTAGGTCTCCCATACTAAGATGCCCTAGCTTCTGTCCGTGAAAATATTTCTCTCATTGATGGTCTTACTCCTACCCATAAGGCTCTAGGTCCTGTTCATGCACAACTCCATCACATAGTTAACCACATCGTCCTTCCTCAAAGTGATTTATATCAAAGGATTTCAATTTGTGACACACTGGTGTTGTATGCTATCATTATGAAAATTAAAATTTTCTTTGCTTATTTGATGATGGGACTTATGTATGATTGTATAAAGAGTGATAAAAATGTGTCACTTCCTTATATTTTTAACCTGTTTCTTTGAATTTTTTGGTGCTGACCTGTCTAATGAGACACTTGAAAATAGAAACTCTTATCCAAAAAGGGGTGGTGCAGAGAAACAACAAAAGAAAGGACCTACCAGATCTAAATGAGTGGTCCTTGATAACGAAGAATAAGAGCTTGATGACATTCCTCCTCAATTCACTATTGGAACATCAGCCTTCACTGGGCACAAATATCTTCTGTACGGAATTGTAAAGGATGTTCTACAGGAATTTGTGAATTTGTCCAATCATCTAATCTCCACAAGCCAACAAGAGAGAAAGCTTGCTGTTCCGAATGAAAATGCTTTGTGTAAGTCAAAGGATAGAGTTGCAGTTCTTATAAAGTATATGGACAACATTCATGAAGATGACACTGGCAACTGATCAAGAGGAGCCACTGGATACTGAGGATGAAGGCTCGAATGCCTAGAAATTCTCATGTTGAAGAATTTTAATTCTATTGCACTTAGTTTTACAAGATAATTTATTTTTAGCTACTGTTCTTTTATTTTCTAGATAAATGTATCCTTTAACTAAACACTTACTTTATTTCTGGATATGTTATCTTTGGATTCTAACCTAATTCTTGCAGGTCTGAACTAGAAAATACTTTCTCCCTTGCTGAGAAAAGGGAGAGTAGTGCAAATAGGATAGATTAAGACATTGAGACATATGAATAGGATAGATTGAGACATTGAGACATATGATATTTACTGATTAATATTATGCTTTGATGATTAAGTTGCTCTTGTTTAATAATAATCTCTTATATGTGCTGCTGAAATTCATGAATGCCAGTATGACATGTGTGCTCTTTGTGAAGAAGCTCACATTAATGGGGAGTATTTCTTATGAGAGAAAGGGGGAGCAAATCACATTTGAACTGGAATTATCAAAGAGAAGTCTCTAATCTAAATTTGTTATTCATTCCCGTTATTTCCATGTTAAATGATGTTTGTCATTAAGGGGGAGATTGTTGAGTTTAGTAAATAATAATAATATTTTTGGTGATGACAAACATAATTGTAAATGGGTTAAAAGCCCAAAAGTGTCTTGATGGTTTATTTGGTATTGTAGGCCCAAATGTTAGTGTGTAGTGCAAAAGCAATAGAACCAAGCACCTGAACCTTAGCTACTTAGATCAAACCTCTAGTCCAGTTCATTGCCATTCTTGAAAGAAAAGAACATCTTCCTACTGGTGGTGCTATGCTGCTTCAGGAAGGCATAAAGAAGAAAGAGAAGTTTACTTTTTTCACTAAGCACAAAAAGGGAAGGAAGGAAAAGTAAATCTTGAAAGCTATGTCAAGTCAAAGTCAACATAAATAAGTTAAGCTAAATCAGAGGATAAACGTATGAAGTTTTCATTAATATGCAAGTCAATTACTTGCTGATTTCTTCTTCCCTCTACACAACCATTTCGGGTAACATGAAAAAAGTGGTGGCTACTTTGTTCTGCTGTAAATCAATGGTTGAAAATAAAATTTAGGGCCACCTGATTAAGCTAGAATTTAAACCCATTTGGTAGATGAAGCTAGATTTTAATATTCTAAAGCCAAATCAAACTCTAAAATTAACAAATTAACTAAAAACTAAACAAATGCAACAAAAATAGAGAATCAAATTAAGAAAAACTATAAATAAAAGGATTTTTTTTCAAATGTGAATTCTAATAAGATTTTCAACCTCATAAGCTATTTCTACCATTCAAACATGCAATTAAAAATAAAAACCTACCAAATGAAGCTAACAACAAAGAAGAGTATGTACAAGAATAATAAAAAGAGGTGAATTTAGGAAGATTTTACCATGGTGGGGTGTCTCCTATCTAGCACTTTTATTTATCGTTCTTAAGTTAGACGGTTGATAAGGCTCTTGTCAAGGAGGCTTGTGCTTGAATTTATCCTTGAATCTCCACCAATGTTTGAACTTGATATGCTCTCTGAGATCCTAAGTCATGTGAACCAAATCATGAAGGGTTGTTAATCAAGCAATGAGCTCCCAAAATTGTTGAATAGTGAATTGTATTCTGGGGTCCCAAACCTTAATTGTCCACCCGCCTTGTTGTTGATCTTCAAGCTTCCATTTGAATTCTCCTTTAAACTCAAATTTCTCATTTAAAATCCCATGAATTGAGCCTTATACCACTTCTGGAACTCAAGACTTGAAATATCTTTCATCATGAGCCTTAGTTCTTATTGCCAATCAACATTTAACTCTTTTTTACTTTTCAATCTAGAAAAAGTTTAAAGTTGACCATCCATTTTTAACAAAGCATATTAATGGTCCAAAAAATTTTATAGTAGAAATAATTTTCCACTTAAAAAGTGTGTTGGATGGTGGCTTAGTAAGGGAGATTCCTAAAGGATTTACCAATGTGATTTCTACTCCATTTGACTCTTTTTGATAACCTTCACCTCTTAATTGTCAACTTCTTTCACATCATCGCTCAAGGTGTGTATTAGAGGTTGTGCACATTCCTCCTCAACATCGCTTTCACGCCCAACAGAAGAAAGTTCAACAAGCTTATCAACGTCACTAGTTGGTGCAGAATCATCCTCGATGATGGAGTTCATTCCTTGCTTGAATCCTAAAAATCCAACCACTCCATCTAATTCAATGCACGCATATTCCTCTTGTTTCAATTCACTCATCAACTCTGTAAAGTCTCACATCGGTTGGGGAAGGGAACGAAGCATGCCTTATAAGGGTGTGGATACCTCTCCCTAGCATGACGTATTTTTACGAGTGAGTGTGAGGGACTTCGGCTATCATCCCTATCGTCAAAGGCAAAACCGTAAGGCATTGTGTGCCAAAGCGGACAATATCGTGCTAGCGGGTGGTCTGGGCTGTTACAAACTCCTCTTCGGTTAATTGAGGTTCCAAGCTTTCTTTCACACCACTCTCTTCAGTTGATTCTATTTTCGATCATTTGTCCAATGGTCATACAAGAGAAGAGAGGAAGGTATGCTTGCGGCAATCCGGTCCATCAACTCCTTGATGTGATTTAGTTGCTCGTCTCGCCCTTGGAAGATAGATTAAAGCTCCTTTTATTCTTGGATCAACGGTTGAAAGGCTTCTTCTATCGAGGGTTATGGTAGAAAAGAGGGTTAGTTGTATTGAAAGATGTCATGGTGCATAGGATGTGATATTTCAAGAGGACTATAGGAGTAAGTACGTTGGAATAGTTGTGGTTCAAATGGTGATTGTTCATAAAGCTTAAAGGGTAGTGATAAGGTGGATATGGATTTGGATCCCATTGAGGTATTTGGTGGTAGTGGGATGGAGTTTGAGAGTATTGCGGTTGAGGACAATGTTGAGGATGAAAGTTATATGAATATGGTGGTTGGGGTTCATAATCATAGCAAGGACCACCATAGGCATTGGGTTGATACGCACTATAGGGATGATTTTTATCATAGTGGGGTGGAAGAGGTTGATGCCATGGTTCTTGAATATAAGTCTCCTCCATCATTTGATAATTAGTTCCTTAGTGCCAAAACATCGTTGAAATTGCGATTTTCTACAATATTTTCACAATCATACAATTCAAAATAATAAGGATAAGAATTCATAGCAAAAGAACGAATAGAAACAAAGAATATCAAGAAGAAAAAAGACAAATTCCTAAATACTAGCAAAGACAAGAAAATACATAAAAAATAAGGTATTCACACTATTAACATATTAACAATAGCCAATAACAAGTACACATTAAAATTCCCCCACAACGGCACCAAAAACTTGACAAGCGCTAAACACTGGTTTAGAATCGCAAGTTTAAAGCTCAAGATTCGTCGAATCTCTAAAATGAAATTCAATGCTCTTCAAAGTTTAGTAAAAAAGTGTCACAAATTCTAAAACAAATAACCGGGAGTTTAATCCAAGGTCGTTCTCCCTTAGAATCACAATCAAGTGCTCTATTATTGGCTATAGGGAAAAAGGAGATTTTGATTGTAATTTACAAAAATTTAAATGACAAAAAATTAAAGAAGCGTGCAAGAAATTAAATTAGGAGCAATTAAGGCAATTAACTAGAAAATATAAGTAAATTAATTACTAAAAGATCTTGGCAAAGGTTGAGGGTTAAGGATCACTATCCTTGCCACTAACCACAACGTGATAATTACAAATAACAAACCCCTAATTCGTCAAACTCTACAAATTGAGAAAAGTCAATTAGGTTTAATTAATCCTAATCTGTAAGTCCTAGCTAGCTTACTAATTAAATTAGTAAAAGATTAGCGTTAATAAAAATAAAATTAATTAACATGTCTAAATTATCCATCAACTTGGACATTAATGATTCAAGGTCACTCAATTTCTTAACCCAAGCCAAAAATGCAAAAATCTACTCTATAATTAGTTCAAATATTTTATCAAACACCTAGAGTGTATAAAAATAAAGCATGATAAATGGCAAGAATTAGCAAAATCTACAATTACCCAATTTAAGAAAATAATAATTAACATATCCAATAAGCAACAATAAAACATAAAACATCAAATTCATTAAAGCAAATTAAAATTCAACAAGAGTTCATAAACTAAAATGATAAAAACAAGAAACTAACAAAAAAATGTTAATGAACTAAGGTATTTGAACAACAAAATATAAATAAAACTAAACTAAAACAATATTAAAAATTAAAAGTAGAGAGAAAACTAAGTGAAACTCTAAGAATTCTAGAGAGAAGTTAGAGATTTTCTCTCTAGAATTCACTAAAACATCACAAAAACTCAAAACCTAAGACGATGTGGTGTTCTTCATTATATTCCTCTTTGAAATATTTCAAAAAGCTAATGCTTGGCAGCCTGGGGGCCCAAATCGTGAGCCCATGTGCTCATTAACCCAAGCACGTGACAGCATTGTCATCTAAGCAAAAAATCTCCCTTGGGCGAAATTTTACTTGTGAGACACTTCTTTGCTTGGGCAAGACTTCGCCTAGGTGACACTTATTCCCTTGGACGAGGTCAAAAGTGTTGAACTTCTTGTTTTGCGATTTTTTTCTCTTTTAGTCATGTTCCCTGCTTCTCCTTAAACCTAAGTTAACCTAAAATATTAACAAACATATCAAGGTACTAAGTGGATGATTATAGATTCAGATATATTCAATTTATGGTAAAAAAAATTATACGAATTTGTCATTAATCGTAATTAGAATCAAGAATCACAAATCTAGTCAATTAAACACAAAAGTAGAGAAAAATTGCATGAAATTCCTAAAAATATATACAATAATTCACATGAAGTTAGACTTCATCATGCATCCTATAGACGATTGATTGGGAGATTAGGTTTATCTCACCACTACGAGATCAGACACATCATTTGTTATTGAAAGTTGGTTAGGCTCTGCCTTACTCAACACGTGAAGGCATGACTAATTTAGAAAATACATTTCCTCATCTTGTATATAAATTTTCTCCCGTGCTAGAAGAAGTTAACAATTCTAGTTTTTCTCAAAATCAGTGCATGAATAATAACTCTCCCTCTTCTGTCTTAATTCTTTATCTCTTCAAATCCTAATTCACATTTTCTACACCATATTTAATTAGTTGAGAATAGTTTAAAAGTATGAACTAAGATAGAGTTCATACGATTTTTCTTTCTCTAGACTACGTGAGCAGTTAGAGAAATTCTAAGCTAAGTGTAATGTAGTCGTAAAAAGAGTGGTTCGATTTTTGTATTGATGTATGTAATCAAAGATTAATTATAATAAAAATTCTACCATAATTTATGGTAGAAACTAAATATAAATTATAGTAAATAAGAGAGCAAATAAAAATATATCATAATATCAATGTTTCTCTTTTTCTATCTTCTATATATTTGTGACAAAATAAAACGAAAAATAATAATATGTTTTCATATATTTTACATTAACAATAAAAATTGCTATTATACACATTTCTTTAATTCAATCCGCTTCTGAAGTCTCTAAAAACTCTTCAAGTCATACTAATCCCTCTATTTAATCTTCTCATCATATTTGAATGTCTAGTCAAACGTACTTATGTATAATTTCTTTATCTAGAAATGACCAAGTCTTCATCCAATCCTCCTTTGTCTAGTCAATTGTTTTAATTTATATATATCGTCTTCATCCAAGTGCACTTATCTCTATTTTAACTCTTTTAATTTTCATTTACTTATTTTATTGGCGTTTGTTAGTTTCAAGTCAATACATAACTAATCTTAACTATCCAGCCATAAAAGCAAAACCAATTAAAGAACTGACGAAGAAAATGACATGAAACAAGAACCCCACAGTGAATTCATCACAACATGATGATATAAATTCTTATAAAAAAATTTGAAAAATAATAAAAAAAATTAGTTTAAATTAAAATAATTTAAAATTATTTTATTTTATATTTTTTATTATTTTTTATCTTATTTTATATTTCTTAGTTATTAAATTAAGTAATTTTAAATATAATAAATATGTAATTATAGATATTGCATATATAAAATTATAAATATTAAATTAAATAAAATAACTTTGAATTATTATATTATCTCTAGAATTTGAGATTTATATTATTACAAGAAAATATCATTTCTAAAGAGCATATACACAATTCATTAAAAATGCAATTTTTAACAATAATTTAATTTTATAATTCTCAATAGAAATATCATTAGCAAAGAATATTATTTTCATATAAAATGACTATTATATTGAAAATATATATTTCTATGAACAGTCATTATCGTAATTATTACCATTAAAAAATGTTATTATATATGAAATAGTTGTTTTCATTATTTTATTTTAAACAACTCCATGCAGCAAGAAAAAATTTTATAATAATTATAACTCAAAAGATTGATATGTCGAACCAATTTTTTCTATGCCATATGTTTGGAAAAATTAAGAAGGAAAGGAAGATTGATGGCAGAGAAAAGGTATTGCTTTCTAATATATATATAATCACTTAGGCCATATAATTGTAAAGGTAGAAGAATTAGATGCAATTTCTTTCAAAAGTTAACTCATGACCTAACTATATATAGTTAGTTAATACTTAATTAATGAATTAATTAGACAAACAAACCAAAATGTGATTAGGAGAGGGTATGAAATTCAAAGCCTCCATGTGCTTGTAACTTGTAAGGTTCTCGATCGACTTGATCAGAAACTTTTGGTAATAATAATATAATCTAACTAATATTATATTATATAGAATCGGCGCTGTATAATAATGCATATAATAATGCTGACATGGCATGGCATTAAGATAATTAAAATATTAATTTTATCTCTTAAAACTTACTTGATATTGTGATTTTGATATGAATTATCAATTGATTCTAATAATTTTATATTAGAAAAGTCAGTTTTACAATTAAAATCATGTTATGATATTTTTTAGTTTACTTCTTTTATTCTTTATAAAATCTCAATTTTTACTTCTTGAACATAATAAATTAATAATACGTTAATTTCGGATCAAACAAAATCAATAATTATATTAACCAGAAAATACAAGTCAATTAATAACTTAAATTATCATATCGACATGCTTTAGAAATTCATATTGTTGATACAAACTAAAGTTTGACTATAATTAGTAGTTTCGACAACAAAATACTAAATTGGTACAATGTTATGTGTGTCGATACAAAGACATTTTAACTCATTAAATATTGACTAGGACAATTGAAATGAAAAAAATGAAAATATAAAAGTGAAATAAATAGTCGATTCGATAAAAAATGGAATGTAATTAACATGTATAGAAATAAATTTCATCTTAATAAATAAGGACTAATTTAAATGTAAAGACTATATTACTTGATTCTCAAGATGTGGTAAGAACGTGGATAATTAATACCGAAGAAAAAGTAAAGCAAGAATATGAATAAAGTTGATAACGAAAAAATTTAAATAAAATTAGATTTTCTTTTTTTTTAATAAATAAGAGAATCAATAGATTGAGAGGGACTTCAATTCAACACTATAAATCCCATGAAAGTTAAGCAAAATTTCGAATCACACTTAGACGCAGTAGATGATAATAAAGTGCAAATATATGTAAGTATTACGAGTCAATTTCTCTATTTATCTATTTATTTGTATTTTTTATTGAGTTTTTAACTTAAGTTTGACGCAACAGATGATAATCGAGTACAAGTATATGTTAGAGTTATGAGTCAATTTTTTTATTTATATCTATTTTTTATGTTTTTTTTATTGAATTTTAAGTTTAATTAATTTTTCACAATTTGATTGTTATTTTAAATTTTATTCTTAATTTTTTTTATTTCCAACATTTTAGCATTGTTCATTTTTTTTCTTTTAATTTCAAGTTTAAGTTAGTTTAATCTAAGTTTTTTTTTATTTATGTTAAACATCTGTTTGTATCAATCTATTTTTATTAATACAAGAACTTTAGTATTTTTTTCACTTTTTGCAAAATTATTTGGACATTGAAATAGATAAGTTTTGGGTTGAGTTAATTTTTTTTATGAAGATTTGTGACTATTTTTTGAATTGAGATCATTAATATTTGTGTCGAGGTCGAACAAAACTCAAGTGAAACACATATATAACTAAGATATAGTCTTAACAATAATGAATCTTTCCTAAACAAAAGTAGTGTAACGACAACTCACTATTTCCACACATGA
The DNA here is from genome assembly GCF_014773155.1 of Arachis stenosperma. Taxonomy (NCBI): domain Eukaryota; kingdom Viridiplantae; phylum Streptophyta; class Magnoliopsida; order Fabales; family Fabaceae; genus Arachis; species Arachis stenosperma. The sequence goes on from NC_080385.1 coordinate 142,408,874, forward strand.
AACAAAATATATATGAATTCAAGGAGGTCATGATGTATTTCTTTTGGTGTCTTAGGAGGCCATGATGTATGTTATTGTGGGAAACGCGTTTATATTATTCGTTTCATATGTATAATGTAAAGGCCACCAAATATATATATATATATATATATATATATATATATATATATATATATATATATATATATATAAAATCTAGAATAGTTGGTTTTAGATTATGATTGACAAAGAAATGTTTATATTTTTAAATCCGAGTCGTCTTTCCAACAACCAATTTGAAATTTGAAATAAACAAAAAGAAAGCACAGTTCATAGGAATGACCTAACTTGTTGGTTTCCCTTACTATATTCGTAATTTCATATTATATGATATATATTTTGTATTTTTGTCTTCTTCACAAGAGCCTAATTGTCATAGTAGTAGTCCAAGTCTAATAGATATATATATTAAAATATTCGTATGTGGAGGGATCCAAAAATTTCAAATCAAAGAACACGATTTTTCATTATTGTACTACTAGTATTCCAATAATAATCATGTTCTTCGCCAATAAAACACGTAACTTTCAATTACGATTTAATAGGGAAATGCCAATCATATACACCATTTTGTGCCATTGTATGCATCAATAAAAACCAAATTCTTATCTCAAATATATTGTAAATTCAAAACATGCACATAATGAAGTTCATTTAGAGAAGCTTCTGCGTGCTACTTCTCTTTGCGTGAAGTGTTGGTTTATTATTCTCCTTCATTGAAGTATGTTGTCTGCCACTAAATATATTATCAATCCTTAATTAGACTAAATTAAATTAGCATGTTCATATTGCCTTAATTAATTAACAAGTGACATGGAAAATATTGGTTCATTAGGAATGAAACGACGTGGATGCATGGCACTCTGTAATATGTATGACAAAAAAAAAGTTATATATCCTATAAATTTATTGTACCTCTATTATATATATTATACATACATATACTATAATATAATATTTTACATTATAATTTCTATAAATTTTAAAATAAATTTATTTTATTTATTTAAATTTTATTTGACCCAAACTTTATGAATCAAAACAAGACTTCATATTTATCTTTATTTTAAAGTTACTTTTCAATAAGATTATTTTCTCTACTAGTCCAAACTTTCAAGTTTCAATAAAGTATGTTTAGAAAACTTGGTACAATGAAAAGGATAACAAGTTGTTAGTATGACATAAAGAAAAGAACAATTAACTTAGATGAACCAAGGAGGCATAGACAAAAAATAAAGGTGCTGCCATATTTGGCTCTTTGCCCTTGAAATTAACATTATATAGATTTAACAAAAACTGGAAGCAAGCAACTGATTCAATCTAAATAAAAAATTATTTAGATACACTAATTTCAAGGATATAGCTAGACTCTGGTTAAGAATACAGAAATGGAAATACCTTTTTTTATTTTCTTTTTTGTCTTGACACACTCAGGAGTATTTAAATTAAAACTGATTCAATCTAAATAAAAAATTATTTAAAATTGTACTAATTTAAATTTGATTGGATTTTATTTTTTGTAAACAGCATAGATAAAATTGAATTTGAATTCTAATTCTCAAAAATCAAAATCAATTCAATCCAAACCGCACAATCTGTTATAATATTATTATATTATTATTATATTTATAATATTTTAATTTGTTATACATTTTTATATTATTCATATATTATTATTATTTAATAAATATTTTATGTTTAAAATAAAATTTATTTATTTATTTTAACTAATCTATAATTCTATTTTTATTGTTACATTATTGTTGATTTTTTAAGATATTGTTAAAAATTTGTTATATTATTATTGGTCATTTAAAATTTGATATTGAGACTTGTTATGTATATTTAATTTTAAAAAATTAGATCAGATTCTTAAAATTGGATTGAATTCTTAAAAAAAAAATCATCCAATCCAAATCTTATCACAAATAAAATTAATGTTCGAATAAATTTTCGTCTCAAAATCAATTTAAACCGCAGTGCCAACACCCCAAAACACACTCACACACACGCACTACATCATTGAGGCATATAAAGCCTCAAAGCCATGATTTGTATTTCAGTGACATTTTTTTTTGGTCCTAGTGACATTGTTTTTCTTTGTATTTCTGGTCATGTTTTTCAACACACCTTTGGGTCCATACTCAAATACTCAAGTTATAAAATATAAGCCCATGACTCGGTTTCGAGTTCTTTGTAAGGAAAAAAGCCACTGAACATATATACGTGTCCAAGAAAAAACCTGGAAAATATATAGAGGAATATTCGTTTAGACCAAAAAAGAATGAAAGAGGAATATTGGTTGCAATGCAAGCACGGCATTAGCTGCGTCAATGACTAATTTGTTACAGATCAAAACTTCATTTAAGAGGTTTTTATTGTTATAATTTAATGTTATAATTCTCAATAGAAATATCATTAGCAAAGAATATTATTTTCATATAAAATGACTATTATATTGAAAATAAATATTTTTGAACAGTTTATCATAATTATTGCCATTAAAAAAAATTATTATGTATGAAATAGTCGTTTTCATTATTTTATTTTAAACAACTACATGCAGCAAGAAAATTTTTTATAATTATAACTGAAAAGATTGATATGTCGAACCAAATTTTTCTATGCCACATGTTTGGAAAAATTTAGAAGGAAAGGAAGATTGATGGCAGATAAAAGGTATTCCTTTCTAATATATATATAATCACTTAGGCCATAATTGTAATGGTAGAAGAATTAGATGCAATTTCTTTCAAAAGTTAACTCATGACCTAATAACCATAGTTAGTTAATACTTAATTAATGAATTAATTAGACAAACAACCAAAATGCGATTAGGAGAGGGTATGAAATTCAAAGCCTCCATGTGCTTGTAACTCGTAAGGTTCTTGATCGACTTGATCAGAAACTTTTGGCAATAATATAATCTAACTCTAATATTTTATTGTATATATAGAATCGGCGCTGTATAATAATGCATATAATAATGCTGACATGGCATGGAATGTGCTTGAAGGGTGTATTGACATATGGCTGATGACAAATTATTCTTACTAAATTATGTATTAAGCAGGATCTGAACTCAATGAGATCAGCTTAATAAGAGAACTTTAGCATTTTTACGGAAAACTATATATAATTTATCCTATTATAATTATTAAGTCTTAAGAGTTTTAGATTGTTTTTTATAACATTTTAATAAAAATACAATGAGAGTCATTTAGATAAAAACATTTAAAATGTCTTATTTTTAAAATATGTTTTAGTAAATAAAATTTAATATATATAATCAATTAAATTATATTATTTTTATTAAAATTAGATCAGACAATTAATTTAACCTAAAAAATAGTGAATTAAATTTTTAATTAGTCTAAATTAATATTATTTTATATAAAAAATTATTATAATATTCTTATTATAAAAAATGACTAAAATACTTCTATTATATATATATATATATATATATATATATATATATATATATATGGGTATTTTAGTTATATTTTATAATAGGAATATTGTAGTTATTTGTTAGGTTTTTTTGGACTCCCTTCTTATGTGGAGAAAAAGTCCAAATGTTAATATCCAAACTCATAAATAGTTAAAATAGCTAAGGTGAGTTAGGGTTGAGTGAGAGAGATCTTATTTGTAAGAAGAACACCAAACACTAGAGAGAAGAGAAGAGAAAAAGTCATTTTCGCACATATACAAAGCTATCTTTGTAAATTGGTCGCTACAGATTCGTTAACCATTGGATCGAGCTCAAATTTGGACAGTATGTTCTACACACTTGGTTCTTTGTTTTCACCGTTCGAATCTTCGATTCGATGTCTGTAGCTGGAGATATTTGCCATGCACAGCAGTTCTGTTTTTGTGGTATTTTCATCTTCTTGTTCTTGTTTTGTAAATTTTGAAGTTTGGGTTGTTTGGCTTGTTATATGCACGTTTTGTGCAGTAATTTGTGACTCTTTTGTACACTATTTTTCATCATAGTGAAGCTATTTCTTGGTCTTGGTGACCCGTGGTTTTTACTTCTCTCATTGAAGAGATTTTCACATTAAAATCTTGGTGTGTTAGCTTGTCTCTAATTTATGGTTTATGTGATTTTTCCGCTGCTATTGGATATTATTGTGCTGATGTTAATACTTGTTGCGAGTGAATATTATTGCTCCTCTAATTCTTGTAAGTAGGAAATTGTGTGTTTTATTCCTATCATTATTTTTTATAAAAAAATATTAATTTAGACCAATTCAAAATTTATTTTATTAGTTTTTTTTTTGCTAAACTGATTTGTCCGATCTAATTTTAATAAAAATAATACAATTTAGTCGATTATATATATTAAATTTTCACTATTAAAAAATATCTTAAAAAAAATATTTTTCACATCTTTATCTGAGTGGTTTCAAAAAAAAAAATTCACTCTTCAGATATAGAATCAAGATAATTAAAATATTGATTTATCTCTTAAAATTCACTTGATACTTTTCTCACAATTATTTCATTTTATATTCTTTCAAATGAATTATCCAAAAGATCTCCAAGTACCTTCAACTTTAATGTAACAACATTTATTTATTATGGATACATTTTGATATATAATAATTAATAAAATTCATTTATAATTTTATGCTATATTTTTTGTATTCTCATTTTTAATCATTTTTTCTATTTTTTCTAATTATCTCCAAACGCAAACAACTAAAAAAATTTTAAAATTATATTATATAGTATCAATAAATAAATAGATAATTTGACCTTTAAATAATACAACATTTTTAAATTTTTATAATATAATTAGTTTAGCTTCCTAAGTATAGCACTTCTCTTAATCTAGTAAGATAATCGAGATAACACTACAAAAAAAAACGTGTTTTTCGACGCCAAAAATCGACGGCTATTTCTGCCGTCGATAATTTTCGACGACTTGCTGTCAATATTACTAAAAAAATAATTAAAAATAAAATATTAAAATTGATAGCCTAATCGTCGATATTTTTATAATATCGTCGTATTATCAACGTACTAGAAGTCGAAAATAAAATCGACGAATATGGCGTTTATTTTATTATTTAAAATATCGATAACTTTGTCGTCGATAAATTTAAACGGTCTTGATTGCTTTCTAAAATGGAATGAACAGAATAAATTTAATCTATAAAATAAACGCTATATGTGTTGTTTTTTTTTTAAATTAAAATCGACAAGTATGCCGTCGATTTTTATCACTAAAGTAAAAAGTAAAAACTCATCTTCTCGCATCCACTCTCCTAAATTGTTCAGAAATGCAAACTCCCCCAAATTGTTTAGAAACGCAAACCACCACTACCACCTTCTTCTCCCTCTGCCAAAGCTTCCTGGGCAGGTTGTGCCCTCGCCGGTGTAACTGCAGGTTCTGGTCCCTTTGGAACCCTTTCTTGCATATTTCGCATACGAAACGGTTCTTCGCCATCAGCGACTTTGGCGATAGAGCTATTACTTCTACCTCTGGATCTGCATGCTTTAATTCATCAAGCTAGGTATTCTTTAATTTCTTGCCTGGTCTTGTTGGTTGACTTCGCTTTCTCTTCACTGCTACTGGAATTGAATTAGGGTTTTGGTAACTGGAAGGAGCTGCTGTTGATGAAGACATCATCATGATTGATGAAATATGCTATTTATTGCTTGTTTTGAATAAGCTAAGCATGAGATGCATGATACTAGTTAATTATATGCATATTTTTATTAGCCCTATATTTTCCCCTTCATCATGAAACCGAAATTTATAAATTGTAAGATGTCATTGTGCTTGATTTACATGCCTTGAAATGATCCTAGGAAAGTTGATCAACAAAATTATGTGAAATAAGTGGCTTGTTCAAGGCTGGTTCATAAGAAATGGCTCTAATTATTAAACTCACATTGTGATTGTTAAACTGATTTTAACCTAATCTAATATATCATGGATATTTCTGAACTAAATGCACTTAAAATCAATAAGATTGGATTTTCCTGACTTTCTATGTGTGAGATTGGATATTTTCAATGTAATCATTTCTAGACTTGATTTGCTTATTGTTAACTCTTGTGTTTTGGCTTTAACCATTCTTCGGAAGATTGCAACAAAAAGTTTTCCCTTATCTTCTTAAGCTTTAGTAGGATTCAGGTAATTTAGAATTTAGATAGCAAGTCCTCTTGAATTAATTTTTTCTTCTCATATAAGGTGGCTATAGCATACATAGTAAGAATGCTTTATTTATTACAATTACAGATGTTAATATTATTTTTTATGCTCCTTTGCAAAAAACTCTGACCCCTCCATTAGGAAGACTGTAAAAGGATGCTCATTACTTCCTCAGGTATCAACTTCTCTGCACTCTCAGTACCTTTGTAACCATTCTACAGTTTTTTCTGAATTTTTAATAAAGTCACTCAAGGTAATTAAACTCATATATATAGCAGAGGAACATTTATCTTAATTAAAGTGTCAACATAATTATTATTTTGACATTAACATATGCTACACAGTCTCTTATGAACATCTAACACCAACTTTTTGTTTATTTGCCGGGCTTTATTACTTAACGAGTTTCTCTTTCTCTCTGTAATCTTCTTTCTTCCTGTTCCCTGGGTTTTTTTCTTCATAGGTCGTTAGTCTTGAAGACTAGAGGGGGGCTTCAGTGATTCCCAGATCTGGAAACTTATTCTCTTTTGAATTTTGGTCGCTTAGGGTAATATTTTCAATCTGATTCTACTTTCATCGACATATTTTCGTTAATTCCATCTTCAACTTTGTTTTTGTAATTCGTTTGCTACGTGATAATTGGATTGCTGGTTTTCTGTGCTGTTAAGGCTTTCTTATTGTTTCTCGTGTGAAGGTTTCTTCTTATTTGTTTTTCTGAGCTATTACCAACTGATTTCACATATCCTTTGCTAAGTTTTGTTTTTTTACAGAATATTTGAACTTGTCTTTGGTAGGTGATGTTACTTTGCAATTGGTTTGTTGGGTTTTAGTCATTCAGATTGTGGTTTTTGAGCTAGGAGACCATTTTTGATACAGTTGTTGTTTACTAATTAGTCTTATTCTCCATATTTTTATGTTCTTAGTTGGTGAATTTGCTAGACTTGGTTCTGGAAGTTTTAGTATTTTCTTTGTGTGTCTTGCTCATTAATCATTAAGTTTAATGATTGAATTTCTGGAATAAGTAATTAGTCCTTGATGTAATTGATTAACAATTTTCTCTCTTTATGTTGGTAATATGGAGGAAACTTGTTTATTCTTTTAATGATTTACGTTACTTCTTTTTGGTTCAGTTGTTTCTTTTCCCTATTTAATAGCTTAGTTCTAAGGTTCTAAGATTCCAAGCGATGTGTTGTTTTTGTGATTTTGTTATCTTGGATCTACTGCTTTGTTACATGGAAGCTACAAATTTTTCTTACCTGTTGCTGTATCTCTTGTTTTGATCTACTTCTAACATCTTCTTTATGAGCACTATTTATTACTACATACATACATGCTGGTTGTATAACTATCTTATATTACGATATCTTGAATAAGTAGCTGAAGCCATGTAGTAGTGTGTTCTGTGTTGGTTATACTAAGCTTGTTTTCATTCGCTGCAAGAGGACTACTCTCTTCTATTGATTTCCTAGCCTGTGGCTTGATATGACTCGTGCTCAAATTTCATGCAGGTGGTCTTTAGCATTCCTTTATATATTTCAAAAGCGAATTGAAAGCTTTGAAAGTAAAATCATATATTGGAAGGATTTTATTATTGCTTTGAAACACAATACAAACAACGCATGAATGAATCTTTCACCAATTAAATTGGCAAAGGTCAGAGAAATCTTCACGGTGTTTTCAGTTTCCTTATCTTTTTGTTTTGTTTTTGTTTGAAGCATTAGTTAATTTCAAGTTCCCTCTTTCTTTTTGGTCTGTTTCAAGGCAAAAATATATTTGACATTTGTCTTCTTGAAAGAATTAAGGTCCTATTTTAATGACATGAAAAAACTTTCTTTGTCTATAATCTGATCCCATCCTCTTGTTTTTAGTTCTTGTCATAATTCATTCTTGGTTTTTATACATCAAGATGCTTTTATTTCATACTTGCTTGTTACTATTGGTCGTTTCTGTTTTCACATTTTCTTAACATATCAATATAGTCAACTCATTGTATAAGAATGGACTTATGATTGATGTGAGGGGTAAAAATTTGACTTTTAGTTTTACTTTAGATCATATAAACAGACGCATAGTTAGGGTGGTGAAAGGGCTATCCAAGTCTCACTGGGTTATTAAAAGAATAATTATCTCCTCCTTAGCCATTAATTCTCAAAGACTTATGTCTTCCTTCTTTGTCAGGGTTGATGAAGCTTAATGATTTGTCCAGAAGGAGCACGTTAAGCTCCAAAGAACTCGTGACATCAGTAGTAGCCAATATTATTAAAGGTTTCTTTCCAAGAAATGTTATAAGATACTTTTGGCAGAATTAGCTTCATTGAAAGAATTTGTGAACTTTATCCTGTATATTGGAAAATGGATAGATCAGATACATTTGGGTTTATTAGTGGCGGAGGTTGTATGTTGATATATCTTTTCCCAGTGATAAACTTCTGAAGGTATGTCAATTTTCTAGTAGCTATGCGGTGACCTGCTTTGCTACCTCAACCTTCTATTAGCTGTATTACACGACATCTGGATAATGAATTTAAACAAGAAAGCTGCACAATCTCCTTATGATGCTGAATTTAGGAAAAATGATAACTTCGGTGATACTACATTATGCTTGAATGCATTGGATTTGGAGAAACCATGACTAATTATAGATGTACAAAGAGCAATCTTGGGCCCAATCCCAATGGCATATGATGATGACTACAGCAATTTGGGGTTTAATAAGAAGAAAAATTGTTGAGTGAACAAGTGTTTTTATATTCAAGTTTTTAGAAGACTTTATGTATTGTTTTTAGTGTTGATGTGCCTATATATATTTTTTGGCAGGGTTGACATAATCATAAGTATTATCAAAGTTCTAGTGGCATCCATTTACACTTATTAGACGATTATTTAGACGAGTATGAGTAGGTTATTTAATTACTTTACTTTGAATATTTTGTATTATTAGCAGATTGCAATTTAAATGAATATAAGTCTAAGTTTAGTTATTTATCTTGTCTTGAGTCTTTATGTTAGAGGGTTTTTTATTATTTTGATAAGTTTGTAAACTCATTATCTAATATTTAGTATAAATTTTATTTTTATATTTAAAATTTTATTTGTCTTGTTATCTAATATTTTGTATAAATTTTATTTTTATATTTAAAAATTTATTTGTATTAACGGTTTACTATTTTTCAAATAGAAAAAAAATAAAACATATAACTATTAAAATCGATGGCAAAGTTGTTGCTTTTAAAATTTAAAATAGACAAATCTAAACAATTAAATCGACGGCAACTGTGTCGATTTTATTCAATCACATATCGACGGTGTTGTCGTCGATTTTATTAAACATATTATAGATAAAAGTGTTGTTGATTTTATTGAGTTAAGTATCGACACAAAGGCTGTCGATTTTATTGAATCAATTATCGACAAAGAAGACGTCAATTTTAAATAATAATATCGACAACAATGTTGTCGATTTTATTAAGAATGTAAAATTCTCACACCCATATTACAGACAGAAAGAACGTCGATTTTATTAAATTATTATCGACGGCCATGAAAACCATCAATTTTATTAGCATTTTGAAAAATCGACAAGCTTTATAGCGACCAACTGCGCCGTCTATTTTGCCGTCAAATTTTAATATTATCAACGGCTAAGCCGTCGATTTGGCCGTCGATTTTAATGATGTTTCTTATAGTGTAAAAAAAAATCATAATCACCTTTTAAAAAAATACTTTTGATATATTTTTGTCATTTATAGAATTTAGATTCACCATAATTTATTATATGAACCAAATAACTATCTTTCTACCCCCAAAAAATAATAATAATAACTATCTATCTTGACTGATGTTGGTTAATACTGTAATTATTAACTATAGCAAAAACATAAAAAACTAATATTAAAATTTAAATCTATTAAACTACTACAATATCCGAACACTCATTTTATGTCTAGCTACTATTAAACTATTAATTAATTTTGCTTTTAGTTTTTATAAAAATATTTTTTAGTCCAATTTCCAATACAACAACAACAACAATAAAAAAGTCTTATCTTAGGTGAGATTGGCTACATGAATCAAACGATGCCATTGAGCTCTGTCATATATCATGTCTACAGAGAGACCATTTATATGTAGATCTCGTTTGACCACCTCATGAATTGTCTTCTTAGGTCTTCCTCTACCTTTCACCCCTTGTCCATCTTCCATCTCATCCACTCTCTTGACTGGGTGCTCTATCAGTCTTCTTCTCACATGTCCAAACCACCTGAGATACGATTCTACCGTCTTTTCCACAATGGGTACTACTCCAACTCTCTCCCTTATATCTTCGTTCCTTGTTTTATCCAATCGCATATGACCACTCATCCATCTCAATATCTTCATCTCTGCCATACTTAGCTTATGTTCGTACTCCCTTTTGACCGCCCAACACTCTGTACCATAAAGCATAGCCGATCTTATAGCAGTGCGATAGAATTTACCTTTAAGTTTTAAAGGCACTTTTTTGTCACATAAAAAATCAGATGCACTCCGCCATTTTGACCAACCTGCTTGGATCCTGTGATTTACATCCTGTTTAATCTCTCCAATATCTTGTATGATGCACCCAAGATACTTAAAACTTTTGACTTTTCGTAGGATATTTTCTCCAATCTTCTCCTCTATATTGGGGATTTTCCTTTGCAGACCGAACTTACATTCTATATATTTCGTCTTGCTATGGCTTATGCGCAAACCATACACTTCCAGAGCTTCTCTCCATAAGTCTAACTTCTTATTTAGGTCTTCCCTTGACTCTCTCATAAGGACGATATCATCGGCAAAAAGTATGCACCATGGCACAAGCCCTTGGATGTGTTCTGTGAGTACTTTCAAGACTAATTTGAAAAGGTATGGACTTAAGGAAGATCCCTGGTGTAATCCTATACCAATAGAAAATTCTTCTGTCACACCACCTTGAGTCTTCACACTTGTTGTGGCCCCATCATACATGTCTTTAATTGCACGAATATATGCGATTCTTACTCTCTTCTTTTCTAAAACCTTCCATAAGATCTCCCTTGGCACCCTATCGTATGATTTTTCCAAATCAATAAACACCATATGTAGATTCTTTTTATTACTATTATACCTCTCCATCATCCTTCTTAACAAGTATATTGCTTCGGTGGTGGATCTTCTTGGCATAAAACCAAATTGGTTCTCTGTTACTTGTGTCTCTTTTCTCAACCTCTATTCTATTACCCTTTCTCATAACTTCATGATATGGCTCATGAGCTTGATCTCTCTATAGTTTCTGCAACTTTGTATATCCCCCTTATTCTTGTAGATAGGTACCAATGCGCTCTTTCTTCACTCATCAGGCATCTTCTTTGACCTTGAAATCTCATTAAAAAGTTTGGTTAACCAATTGATACCTTTTTCTCCAAGGCCCTTCCAGACTTCAATCGGGATATTATCAGGTCCTACTACCCTGCCATTTTTCATCTACTTTAGAGCCTCTTTTACCTCAAAGTCTCAAATTCTTTGATAGTAGTCAAAGTTTTGATCTTCTTCCCTTGTGCATAATCGACCAAGGGTCAAAAGAGTCTTATGCCCTTCATTAAATAACTCGTAGAAGTAGCTCTTCCACCTTTCATTAATTTTCTCCTCTTGAGCCAACACCTCTCCGTCTTTATCCTTTATGCACTTAACCTGATCCAAATCTCCCGTTCTCCTCTCACGACTCTTTGCGATTCTATATATACATTTTTCTCGTTCTTTCGTACCTAAAGACTGGTAGAGACCCTCATATGCTCTTGTTCTTGCTTCACTAACAATCACTTTTGTCTCTTTTTTAGCAGCCTTATATTTTTTCCAATTATCTGTATTGCAGCAGAAAGACCACACTTTAAAGCACTTCCTTTTTACCTTTATCTTTTCTTGTACACTCGCATTCCACCACCAGGATTCCTTATCTCTTGGTCCTATCCCTTTAGATTCACTAAAACTTTCTTTTACTGTTCTTCTGATAACTTCTGCCATCTTCCTCTACATCTCCTCTGTGCTTCTATTCCCATCCCGATTTGCCTCTTCTCCTACCCGTCTTAGGAAGCTTTTTTGTTCCTCACCTTTCATCTGCCACCACCTCGTTGGGTTCTTCATATGATGTCTTTTCCTCAACTTTTGCTCAACGTAAAAATTGATAAACCACTATTTTATGGTATATTTTGGATTGAATTAAGTGAATTTTGTCAACTATTCTCACACATATTCATATAAATTGCATGGTTTTGTGAATCCTTCTTAATTTGTGCTTAAGAGTGAAAACATGCTTCCTAGGCCTTAAAATGCTAATTTTTTATTCTCTCTTTTTACCATTCAATGTCGTGATGTGTTTGTTAAGTGATTCCAAGGTTTATAGAACATGAATGACTTAGAGGATAGAAAAAGAGCATGCAAAAATGGAAGAAACACAAAGAATTAAAGAGTGGAAAAGATGGTCCCGACGCGTACACATGGCTGACCCATACGCGTGACCAGGTGCAGTAGATGAATGCCGCGTACGCATGGCCAGTGCATCGTCCAAGTGACACGTACGCGTGATTGGCGCGTACACGTGACGAGTGGCACCTGGCTCACTAAAGGAAAAACGCTGGAGGGCAATTTCTGAGCTGATTTTTGGCCCAGTTTTGAGCCCAAACTGAAGATAAGAAGCTGGGAGTTTAGGAGAATGGAGGACACACTTCACACTTCATACATCCAATTAGTTTTAGTTTAAGTTTGAATTCTAGAGAGAGAAACTCTCACTTCTCTCTAAGTTTTAGTGTTCTCAATTCAATTTCACTTGAATGCTTTGGTTAGATCTTTGTTAATTCCAATTTTAGATTGCTTTAATTTGTTGTTTCCATTCTCCAATTTCATCTAGTGTTCTTGTTATTCTAGTTATTTTGGATCTTGAATTTGGATCGTGTTGAGATTAATTTCTATTAATACATTGAGGAATTTCATGTTCATTGTTGTTATTTGCTTTGTTATTGTTACTTGTATGTAGTAGATAGCTTTAATTTGAATTGTTTCCTCAATTTTATAACGTCTTTTTGTTCTTGCTCACTAAGTGTTTGGAAAATGTCATTTATGGCTATGGAGTAGATTTTTACTCTTGTCTTGGGGGTTGAGCAATTGGAGACTCTGGAATTGTAAAAGTCTTTTGTTGATTGATAATTGGAAGTTGCTAGTTGACTTGAATGCCACCAAAGCTAGTCTTTCATTAGAATTTGACTAGGATATGTGGATAAGAGTCAGTTGCACCCACTTGACTTTCCTTCATAGTTAGAGGTTAACTAAGTGGGGTAATAGACAATTCTTGTCACAATTGATGATGATAATGAGGATAAGAATTCCAATTTTCACTCCTAGCCAAGGTTTTTACATTTATTGATTGTTATTCACCCTTATTAGCTTAATCTTTTAGCTTCTTTTTTTGATTGTTAGTTGTCATTGCCTTAATTTCTAGTTGTTTACTTTTCTTGCACTCAATGATGAGCGGATAATTTATACGCTTTTTGGCATTGTTTTTAGGTAGTTTTTAGTAGGATCTAACTACTTTTAGGGATATTTTTATTAGTTTTTATGCAAAATTCACATTTCTGGACTTTACTATGAGTTTGTGTATTTTTCTGTGATTTCAGGTATTTTCTGGCTGAAATTGAGGGACCTGAGCAAAAATCTAATAGGAGGCTGAAAAAGGACTACAGATGCTGTTGGATTCTGACCTCCCTACACTCGAAATGGACTTTCTGGAGCTACAGAACTCCAAATGGTGTGCTCTTAATTGTGTTGGAAAGTAGGCATTCAGGGCTTTTCAGCAATATATAATAGTTCATACTTTATTCGAGTTAGAATGATGCAAACTGGCGTTCAACGCCAATTCCATGCTGCATTCTGGAGTAAAACGCCAAAAACACGTCACAAACCAGAGTTAAACGCCAAAAACACGTTACAACTTGGCGTTTAACCCCAAGAGAAGCCTCTGCATGTGTAAAGCTCAAGCTCAACCCAAGCACACACCAAAATGGGCCCCGGAAGCAGATTTCTGCACTAAGACTTATTTCTGTAAACCCTAGTAACTAGTCTAGTATAAATAGGACTTTTTACTATTGTATTTTCATCTTTGGACGAGCTTTTGGAACATATTTGATTATTGTTATTCCTTAGACATTAAGGGCTGGCCTCACGGCCATGCCTGGACCTTTATCACTTATGTATTTTCAACGGTGGAGTTTCTACACACCATAGATTAAAGTGTGGAGCTCTGCTGTTCCTCGAGTATTAATGCAATTACTACTATTTTCTATTCAATTCATGCTTATTCTCATTCTAAGATATTCATTTGCACTTCAACCTGATGAATGTGATGATCTGTGACACTCATCACTATTCTCACTTATGAACGCGTGCCTGACAAACACTTCCGTTCTACCTGCGAAAGCTAGAGTGTGTATCTCTTGGATTCCTGACCCACGACGCATGGTTGCCTCACCTGACAACCGAGCCTCCCATTCCGTGAGATCAGAGTCTTCGTGGTATAAGCTAGAATCCATTGGCAACATTCTTGAGATCCGGAAAGTCTAAACCTTGTCTGTGGTATTTCGAGTAGGATCTGGGATGGGATGACTGTGACGAGCTTCAAACTCGCGAGTGTTGGGCGTAATGACAGACGCAAAAGGATCAATGGATCCTATTCCGACATGATCGAGAACCGACAGATGATTAGCTGTGCTGTGACAGCGCATTTGGACCATTTTCACTGAGAGGACGGGAAGTAGCCATTGACAATGGTGACACCCAACATATAGCTTGCCATAGAAAGGAGTAAGAATGATTGGATAAAAGCAGTAGGAAAGCAGAAATTCAGAAGGAACACAATATCTTCATGCGCTTATCTGGAATTCCCACCAATGAGTTACATAAGTATCTATATCTCTATTTTATGCTTTATTTATCTTTATATTCGAAAACCATTATAACCTTTAGAATCCGCCTGACTGAGATTTACAAGATGACCATAGCTTGCTTCAAGCCGACAATCTCTGTGGGATCGACCCTTACTCACGTAAGGTTAATTACTTGGATGACCCAGTGCACTTGCTGGTTAGTTGTGAGAAGTTGTGAAGAATAGTGATATTACAATTATGCGTACCAAGTTGTTGGCGCCATTGAGATCACAATTTCGTGCACCACTCAACTCCAAAAATCTCAAGGAAACTCCTAACCAATGATGCACATCTTATGGCAACTCCTAGGAAAAGACGACCCGAGATTCTACTCCCGATTATTGATTTTATTGTTGTGACACACTTTCTAACTTTGACTTGGGGATATTTCGTCAGTTGGGACTATACTTTGCGACGTTGAATTAGAAAATCTCTTTGTTAATTCCTAACCGACACTTATCCACGCATAAAAAATCCATGATAAGCATCCTATGTTGTGTTCTTAAACTCTCCCCCAGGATAAGTTTACAATTAATGCAAAATTTTCAGTCGACTCTCCTCAACAAGAAGAAGTCGATTTGAGAGCTTGTCATGCCACTCTTATAGGTTATAAGATGTTCGTCTCTCTTTTTAAAACATGTATTTGCAATGAGAAGATCAAAGGTTGAGGAAAAGTCCAAAATAGTTTTACCCTCAGTATTGATCACCTCAAAACCATGGCCTCCGTGAATACTTCCATACCCAGACACTTCTCTTCCATCATGGCCATTTAAATCTCCTCCTAAGAAAATCTTATCTCCCGAATGTATGTCTTAGACCAAACTCTCTAGATCCTCCTAAAACCTTATCTTGTGTTGTTCGTCCGAATCCACTTGCGGTGCATAGGCACTAATCACATGAAAAGTACCTCCCTCCACCACAAGTTTGTAGAGATGATCCGATCTCTCACCCTCTTGACATCCACTACATCCTTCTTCCTATTCTTGTGTCACTACAAGGTTTTGCTCATTTGTGGCGGTTTTTTTCTTGTTTGTGGAAGTTTCAAATCCCCACAAAAAAGATCGTGACAGTTTCAAAAACCTCCAAAATTTGAGGTGCCACGAGCTCCTTTATGGCAGTTTTTCACAACCCCCACAATTTTATTCAGTGACGGTTTTCTATACCCTTTTGTGGGGGTTCTGTGCTAGTGTTTTGTGACAATTCTTGGTTAATCATTGTGGTGATTTAGAACCCGCATAAAATAAATTTTTAATTTATAAAAAAGACACATTCATGTGGGGTTTCAACCTCCACAAACATGTCAATATTATTCTTAAATAATTAATCTAGATACTAAAATTATATTATTATACTAATCAATTATCATTTAAAAGAAATCTTTAAATAAGACACATTAAAAATTTAGAAGAAAATTAAAATATTACCTATTTGAACAAAATTTAACACAAGAATAATTTAAAATATAAAACAAGACACTTGCGTCTATTAAGTATTAACCAACACATACATGAATATTGTGCATCTGTGTGAAATCCTGTTTTATTCTTCCTAACACTAATTATAAATCCATATTATGCCATCTTCAATTAAATGATTGCTTACCTGATAAGAAGCAAATGGCAACATTGCCATTGGATCAAAGTTGGCATATATAGCTGCGAATACAATATAAAATAAAAGGCTTTGTAAATTTTGTAATTGTATACTTGTATCATTAAACAATAAAGATACCAATCAGCAAAATAAAATACTATCCAAGACTAAAAGCAATAACAACAACAATAAGACTCACCCCACTAAATAGAGTTGGCTATATGGATCAAATGATGCTAGTGTGATCTATTATGAATCATGTCTAAACTCAACCTATTAACACTAGAAGTAAAGGACAAAAAAATTTAAGTCTATGTAAAATTAATGAATTATCCTCATATGATTTATCCGAATATGAAAATCACACAATTCAAGCTTGTAAATACAAAAAGGTAAGGTGAAGAGTTTCCGCATACCGTATAAAATAGCTCCAACAAATGTGTCCCAGCATCAGTTGTATCAATAATCTTTGATTCTAGAATCTTTTTAACCGTCCCAATAGATAACCTTTCACACACGGATCATATTCCTTCTGCAGTAAATCTTGTTATCGACTAGAAGGATTAACCGGAAAAAAAAGATCAATACAAGTAGTATTTACCAAGATTTAAAATAACTAGTAATAGCTCAACTAAATCAATAACTACTTCTAAAAGGTGGCAAACTTTCCTAATACATCACATCTCAAATTTTAAATGGATAAAAAGTTTCTAGTTTCGCTCAGTTATACTGAGGCTATGATTGTAGGCATGGTGCTATCATCTTTCGACTTTGATAGTGACTCCAAGTTGCTATCGATATCAATTTCTTCTAATAGGGGACTCTCTACAAAAAGAACTTTTGCAACTTACTTTCTATAAAGAAATCAAATTCACAAAAAGATGGTTATTCAACCAGATACTATATTTTTTCTCCCTATTCTAGCATATGAATCCAATTTTCCAAGATTAAAACAAGAGACCTATTATCATCTCAAATATATTAGCATCATTATTAGCACTTCATTATTAGCATCTCAAATAAAGAAGACATGGTTACCTTTTCAAAGATTCCTGAAGAATCTTTTGTAAAGAACCATCGTTCTTTTTGAGTACCTGAAAGCCTATATATTTCACAAAGCCAATAGATTTTTGGAGTGACTAAAAGTGATAATATCAGATGGTTGCCAATTACCAACTTACATTTTCAAAATCAGAACGCGATTTAATAGGATCCACATATTTGCTACAAAAGAAAAATGAAGCACATTATCATCACAACACATGTAATACAAACTATACCAGATATCATAAAAGAACATAAAATTGGAGAAAAGAACTTACTACATATAGTTTTTCTAACAAGAACTTCTCTCAGCAATTTCTTTTTCGGTTTCAAGTTTTTCGTACGCTCTTCTCATCAATAACCTACAAGATTGCTAATTGTATTAAAGAAACAAATTTAAACACAAAGCCGCCACTGTTAGAGCCACAGGAATTAAGATTTAATAGTAATCCTTCTTCATCAACCCAACCAAATAGTTAATTACCAATTATACCTAAATATGATACCTCATTTTAATTAGTCAAATTTACAATTCATAGTTAAGAACTTGACATTTAACATATTTATAATTCACAATCAGAATACTCCAATCATGTACACCTAAACAAAACAGAGGATATTAGGCAATATTAGAAATCTTGGAATCATCATCATCAAGGAGCCACCAAATGAAATTGATTTGCTTTTACAGTGAGATTAGAACTAAACTATATAACTAGCAATTCTTTGTTATTTCCATGATTAAAGTTCAACTTCCCAAAGCTTAAAGGTTCCAAGAAAACATGGACCAAAATTGATAAAGCTACAGCCTGAATTCAGAATATATAAAGAAAAATAGTTATTAGTTCTACACTAATAGATATACCTTAGAAGCACAGCCATCTCCTTTAAACTTGTGTATTTGCTCTGCTTTTCATCTCTATTTGTGAGGGGTCATCAAGCATGTGCTTTTTAGAGTATACACAAATCATATTCCTATAAAAACAAAGATTATTAAGTCAACTACATTTATTAAAATAAACGTATGAACATATTTCAAATTTAATATAGACAAGTATAAAAAAAAACCTACCAATACTGAAGGGCTTGCACAAAGGATTAGTAACAACTCTATCTCCTGTTACATAGGTCTGTATAAGAATTGGCAGAATTTAATTACTTCAGCAATTACACATGACTTTTAAAACAATAAAACAGTAAAAATTATAAAATTATAAAAAATTTATCATGTTTTCAACAAGATGTGGGACTTTTTTTAATTAACAGTGCAATAACAACAGGATTTACTTCAGTTTGGTGATTTGACATAGACATGAAGATGATATTTTGTCCTAGCAGTAATATTTCAGTCTTAGAATTTCCTCCCACATCTATTAAAATGTTAACAAAGGAAAAATATATAGGAAGCAAATAATCAAATAGATAACTTTACGGCATAAAGTAAGGATATTAAAAATTGTAACATTCTTAAGTCTTTCTTCCATATTATATCCAATTTGGGATTAGATCGAACCCTAGGCCCTTCTAGTCAATTCCTATAATACAGAATGTGTCATATACAATTCACATAATTAAAACCACAAAATTTAAGTCTCGTACTAAACAAGAACAAATTAGGAATAAATTCTCACCATAATGACTTGGAACAACATGAGAATTAGTTTCACGAGATCTGATAGCTTCGAACGCAGCTTCAATCGAAACTTCTAGAGACTCCAGCTCGCTCACCTTTCAGATCTCCTCAGCAGTGCCACCGAGTTCACGAAGAAACCGCGCTCTTAGTGCTTCAAGCTGCCGGAGCAAAATCAGAACCAACAAAAGAACTCGCCGTGGAAGACGACGTAGAAACGGAATATCTAAGCATTACCTCAACGTCTGAATGGAATCGTTCCTGAAATACTATCCCGAGAGGCGAGAGCTCCACGAATTGAGAGCCTCCACGATCACCTTGTCCTCCATTTATAACTCTAGCAGGCGACGCATTGACGGAGGAGACTTGGCGGCAACGGCGGCAAGGAGATGAATGGCGGTGGCGATGGAATCGAGGTTTTAGGGTTTCAGACGCTCCCTCGTTCCCTCTCTCTCTCTCTCGAATAACTCTTTTATTTTTTTATTTTTGGTATGGGCTTGGAAAATATTTGTTTGGGTTGGGGTCCTTATAATTAATTGGGTTGAAAACAAACGGTGGGAGTTTTTGTTAATTCTTTAAAATTGTTACAAATAAAATATATTGTGGAGGTTCTAATAACTCTCAATAAAAAACTTCCACAAACAAATAAGAATTTTGTAGTGTGTTGTGGTCAATGGTCTAAGATAGGAAATCTTGACTCTTAATCCTTGTCATGAGTGAATTTTAGCATTTATAATTTCTTAGTTGTTAGTTTTATTTTCTTGTCCATCAACTTCAAAACCCCAAAAGAAACCCCATAACCAATAATATGCACACTTCCCTGCAATTCCTTTGAGAGACGACCCGAGGTTTCAATACTATCAGTTTTTATTGGTTTACTTAAGTGACAAGCAAATTAAACTTTGATTGAGGGTTATTTGTCAGTTTAGATCTATACTTCGACGAGATTATTTTTGTGAAAATTCTATACCGACGATAATCCTCATATCAAGTTTTTGGCGCTGTTACCGGGGAATTACAAATGTGCGCTTGTTATTAGTTATTGTATATATGATGATATTGTGAATAACTTGTTTTTATTTTCTCTTCTCACTATGAATTCTCATCACTTTGACTATGAGTTTAGTTCTAACTATGTTGTAGGAAATGATAATTTCAACGAGGATATGCATCAAAAATGGGACAATCAAAGGTGGGAGGAGTCTCAAGCATATGATCAACCTTTATGGCAACAACCTCCTCCAATGTACTACGAGCATGAACCATATCATGATGCATATCAATCCAATGGATATGGTGGACCTTGTTGTGGTTATCAACCAAAACCACCATATGCCTATGAACCATATCCTCAACATAGCCGTCAACCATCATACTCACAAGCCTCATACCACCAAACACCTTCCTATAACTCATATCCATCATACCACCAACCTCATTTACCTCACCCTTGTGACTATTATGAGCGAAAACCCTTAGAGCCACCGCAATTCTAACATCAATACTCCCAAGAACTACTATTTTCATATACACCACCTCAATACTCTCACCGGTATAAACCACCTTCCGATTATGAACTCTTTCTCCCAAACAATGAACCCTTCTATCCACCCCAAACTCCAATGAATGACACTCTCATTTCATTTCTTCAGGAGCGACATGAAGCTCAAAGGAAGTGATCATAGTAATTGGGCTTGAAACTTCTCTCTCACAATTCTTATGATTTTAGATCTAAAATTTGATAAGTGACATTGAATTAATCTTAATCTAGATATTAAGAATTGTGTGGTTTTGAATCAGAGATCATACTTCACCTCTTTTCATGAGTAATTGATCAAGGAATTGACAATTGATTAAGTCAAGAGAAATTGAATCACCAAAGAATCGAGGTTCAATTACTTACGATTTGCTTGAGATCTAGCTTGCATGATTGAGAAGAAAGTGAGAATCATTAATCATGAAGATTCAACATCTCCAATCCTTAATGTTTTGATTCAAATTACTCTCTCCGTCATTTCATTGCTTTCTAATTCAAGTCACTTAATAACTCTCTTTTAATTCCAACAATTTTCTACTTCTCTTTAATATTTGTCATTTAATTTTCCATTTTTAATTCTCCGTTTTCACTTGATAGCTTTCAGTTTAATTCTTATCATTTACAGCTTCCTCTAATTCTTGTCAATTAATTGTTTTCTTTTAATTTCTAGCATTCATTTAATTATTGTCAATTAATTACTCTTATTTTACTGTTTTAATTTACTACTTCATTTACTTATGCTCATTTATTTGCCTTCATTTAATTTTATCAGTGTTGCTTTCATTCTAAATTTTGAATCTCAATCCATGTTTTGAATCATTTAACTAGAATAGTCAATTAATCATGTTACTTGATCCGTAAATCCTCATGGGAACGATAACCCACTCATTGTAGTATTACTTGATATGATTCAATGCACTTATCGAATTGTGAGGTTGCTATAGCTCGCATTAGTGAGCTAGTCGGTTACCTGATCGAGTCGCTCCCAAATTTGAAACCAAGCCAATGCTCTGCCTTCTAAGCTGACAGCCACTAAATCTATCTTTTGTTCCTCTGGGATGTCATAGATCTGGAAGAACCTCTCCACCTGAAAAATCCAGTGAATAATATCTTCGGTGCTTAAAAAACGCAGAAAATTGACATTCATGTGTCACTGCAGAAAATCCTCAAGCCGCTGGGGCGAGTTGGACCTGTATTGCCGTGAGTTGCTCCTGGTAATTGTCGAATTTCTCGGCTAAACGGTTAATAGCTGCCTGCATTGATTGCATTCTCGTGTTCTCAGCCATTCTCTCAACAAGAGCACCAATTGATACATAGGTGTTACTGCTGGGGAATAAATCAAAATGAAAAATAATTATATATAGTAAAAGCAATAACGGGTTCTAAGGTTCAATGCGTAAGGATGGAAATATATCAAGTATAATAAGAAGAAAATGAAAAGACAAAAAAAAAAAAACATAGAAAATATATAGAGGGTACAAAAAATAAACAGAAAAAAAATAAAAGATAAAAAAAGAAGAAGACTTACATTCCATAATACTTTTTGTTTTGCCCCTTTCTTATATTTTTACTCTTTTTCCCATTAATCAGTGATTTTTTGGGATTATGTCTCTTTTCGGTCTTCACTATGACCCATTTTCTAATTGTTTTATCTTTTCTACCCGTATCATAACACTTAATAACAATAATTTAATTTTATTAATAAATATTTTAAATAAAACTAAAATTAATAAAAACATATGCTAAAAATTAGTCTAATTCTGTTTTTTAAATAAATTATTGAAATTCAAGATAAAAACTTAAAAATATGTACTAACAAATAATAATTTAATTTTACTAATAAATATTTTAAATAAAACTAAAATAAATAAAAAATAGTTGCAACTTCTAATATTTTATGTAAAATACCAAAATATCTAAAACTAATACTACTCATTAATAATAAAAAATATTTTATGTAAAATAACAAAATATCTAAAACTAAATACTACTCATTAATAATAAAAGTTGATTACGTGTGACACGTGGAAAACAAAATTACAGACCGCAATGTGTTTTTGTTTTTTTAACAAGTTGACGTTTTGCAACGTCAAAATTGTTGTATCTAAAATAAATATTAGATAATCATCAAAATTTATTATTTTTTATTATCAGTTAATGATTAATATTTAAAAATATAAAATAAAATATGTTATTAAATTATTAGATTAAGTATTTATTTAAGTATTATTAAATTAATAAATTTTTTTTTTATTTTTTAACATGTTTAATAAATTTTTAGTATTAAGAATAAAGACACTAAAAAAATAAAAAACATTTAAAAAGTTATAATTTATATCTTTTTAAAAAAATATTTTTATATAATAAATAAATAAAAAATATTTTTATATTATTATATTTAAACATAATTAATAAAAAATATTTTTACATAAAATATCTAAATTTAAAATAATTTTTATTTTTTTATAAGATTAAAAAAAATAACTTAAAAAAGAATTTTTTTTATAAGCTCACTTAAATAAATTCTAAAATATTTACATTAAAAAAATTAAATTAATAATTAAGCAACCACCAAAATCAAATAATTTATGATAGTCCCTAACATTTACAAAATAAAATTCATATATATATACATACAGTGTGCAGTGTCTTAGAGTTTTTCATTTGTCCTAGGTTTCACACAAACACTGAACCCAGTTTCCCAGCCTCACCCTGACCCTGAGCTCCCTGGGCTCCCTCCCTGCCTCTTCACTCTTCTCTCTCAAGCTCTCTCGCATTTTCAGAGCACCGGCGGCGGCAGCGGGATTCCCTCACACATTCGCGGCGGCGCTCGTCTCTCCTCTCTCACAGCTCTGCCTCTCTGCGGCGGCAAGTCTCCCCACATTCGCGGCGGCGCGCTCGTCTCTCCTCTCTCACGGATCGTCTCTGGTTCTCTCGGTGGCGGCAAGCTCCTCCTCTTGGTAACTGGTACGCTATTTGTTTATTTTGTTTATTTTTGTGTTTGTGGGAGGGATGTTTGATAATTGTGTTTGATTATGTATTTGATTACTGATTCTGTTTGATTACTGTTATTCATTTTGTTTGAACATTTTCTTACTGTTATGTTGTAATTGATTTAGCTATTGATGATGTAGTTGGTAGTTACCGTCGCCGAAGATTCAATAAATCAAATATCCACTTTTTCAATATTTGCTATTATTGTATTATTTTACATGAGTATCTTCCGACATCACATGTGAATCATCACATTATAAAAAGGAAGAGAATGATAATAGAATATTATAGAATAATTAAATAAGTAATAAAATTAGGAAAATAAATACGAACTTGTACTAAGATATCTAGTGAATTAGTGGTACATCATATTCACATTTTAATTTATTTTACCTTGTGTTTTCCTCCGGACACTCTTTTTCTGCTGCTGCTTCTTCTTCTTCCCTTCACAGCCACCATGTGTGGGATTCTTGCAGTGTTAGGTTGTGTTGACAACTCTCAGGCCAAACGTGCTCGCATCATCGAGTTATCTCGCAGGTTCGATTTTCCATCATGCACTCACATTTCTCGAAACTTGTTTCTTTTCATTTTAATTAGTAATAAACTTTAAATATTTTCATTTATTTAACAAAAACATTGAAAATTACAATTTTCTAATTGCGTTAGTGTGCGCGCTTTTGAAAGATTCCCTGATGCTTGGCATTTAGGCGACATAGGAGGTCAGTAATTTTTTAATTATTTTTGTGATTTGGTTCTGATTGATTATAAAATGGAATCGGAGAATGCAGATTAAAGCATAGAGGACCTGATTGGAGTGGATTGCATTGCCATGGAGATTGTTATCTTGCTCATCAAAGGCTTGCTATTGTTGACCCCACTTCAGGGGATCAACCACTTTATAACGAGGACAAGACTGTTGTTGTCACAGTATGCACCAGTCACCTATGATTACATTATTGTTATAATTATATATTTGTATCATTTGAATGTTCTTTAGAAGAATGCTTTATTTATTTCTTCTAATTCTGAAAGTCAGATGAATGTGGTAATATGGAGCTTTTAAGTCTACGTCGATGCCTATTGATAGTAATGTATATTTCTATTTATTTACTCCCAATAATTTTTGGATGAGGTGATATTGCACAAAACATAATACAAATATGCATTGTGTCATATAATCTAATTCTGAAAGATGTTAGTATATATGATTTACGAATAAAGAGGTGTTGTGTGTTATACTATTTACACAAGAGGCTCTAGTAACGTGTACTTTTTTGAGCATGTATAAGAGTTGACATTAAAAATCAGTTGTCCAAAAAATGGAGTTCAAATATACTCATGTGTGCAATCCTTTTTATTGAACTAATTTTGATGATATGTATGTTTAGTAAAGTTTCCAAATGTTTTAGCCTTATATATTTTCTTTTCTTGTTGAAACTGTGCCATTAGGTAAATGGGGAGATCTATAACCATAAGGAACTGAGACAGAAATTGAGTTCCCACCAGTTTCGAACTGGAAGCGACTGTGAAGTCATTGCTCATCTTGTAAGTGTTAAGAAATCTTTTATATTTACTGATTATTGATCAACTTCCCCCCATGAGTTATATGTATTATCTGTAAAATGTACTTTTGTTTTGTTTCATCTTTATCATAACATGGTTATCATGTAGTACGAAGAGTATGGAGAAGAATTTATTGATATGCTGGATGGGATGTTCTCCTTTGTGCTTCTTGACACAAGAGATAAAAGCTTCATTGCTGCTCGTGATGCTATAGGCATTACCCCTCTTTACTTGGGATGGGGGCTTGATGGTTTGTGGCTTCCTCTTGTTTTTGATATTTGAGACATTTTTGAATGTTTCACCTTGAGCTTAATGATGTCCCACATCTCAAAGGTTTGTGTTTGGTTACTATTCTGAGATAAAGGAAACAAATACACCGGGGATAGAAATAAATTTGTAGAAGGGAACAAAGACAAAAACTTGAAAATCGTCCCTATACCAGGATAAATCTTTAGATAGTGTCTCTACTTCTAAAATAGAGAGACACTAAAAACATGTCTTAGGAATATTTTTAAACTAATTTGTGTATCTTCTAAAAGAAGGGATGTTGGAGACGTATCTCTATCATCCTTCGTCTCTTGGTACGAACCAAATGCTGGTGAGCTATCTATCGTCCAATTTAAGTCAATTTGAAATATTTCCAGAATGGTTTTAGTGGCTCTAAAAAGTGAAATAAATCACGAGCTGGTTGCCATCTCAGTGTTTCCAGCAGTTGAAACATTTTGAGTGTCTAAACCAATACATACCCTTGTGTTTTAAGTATAATTAATACTACACAACATATTGGTTTTCAAACACAGTTTAATCCTCTCAGTATTTGGCTTGTTTGTTTATGCTTTTGTGTCACATTAATGAATCAAATGTTTTACCTATGGAAGGGATGATTTATTTGCAGGATCGACATGGTTTGCATCTGAAATGAAAGCTTTAAGTGATGATTGTGAGAGATTCATATCTTTTCCGCCAGGGCATATATATTCCAGCAAACAGGGTATAGACACATGCCTTGTATTCTTGTTCTTTAAATTATAAATTTTTCTTTATATATTATGTAATCCATGAACATTGTTGAAATATGTTGTGCTTGTAGGAGGATTAAGAAGATGGTACAATCCACCATGGTTCACAGAGCAAATTCCATCAACACCCTATGATCCTCAGATCCTACGTCAAGCCTTTGAAAAGGTATGATACTATTTGGTCGTCACAATGTAATTCATTTTCCACTTTGAAATGATTCTTCCTCATTTTAAAATTTCAATTATTCTGCATATATATGCTTAGAGAGTGGTTCAGATACTCTTCAAAACTTTAGATATCCTGGCATGCCGTATTTGTGACTATTGTACGCTTTGTTTAGGAATCTGAAACCATTAGTTTCGATCGGCAAACTACTTAGGTGGAAGAAGCGTGACAGTAAATTTTGGGGGAAAAACAAAGAAATTGAAAAGGGACTGTCAAATTTCTATGTGCTTTCTTAGGAAATGGATGTATCAGTTTGAATAAATTTCTATATGAACTCAACCGGATATTAATTATTTTTCTAATTATTATTATTATTTTATTTAGGCAGATAGAGTTAAATCAAGGTGGAATCGAGTTTCCTCTTTTTTATTTTTTCTTTCTCAGATATACACTTTAAAAGTTTATTCGAGTTCAGATGCACCTGATATAATTACCCTATGAAAAATATATTTGCATTTCATGAATATTACATCACTAATATGTTGAATCCAATGGCTTGGTACCCAAATTATGGGGTTACATATATAGTTTAAGAAGATTTCAAACATTAAATTATTTGATACACTACTAATGTGTGTGCTGCATGGACAATAATTTGAGGAGTCAGGATTGATTTTTCCAATGTGCTTATTTGTGAAGGGAAATAATTCTTTCTTGTTAATTTTACTTGTCGTTGGTATACTATGCTATCATTTAGGCTGTGCTTAAGAGGTTGATGACTGATGTACCTTTTGGCGTTCTTTTGTCGGGAGGACTTGACTCATCGCTTGTCGCTGCTGTGACCAATCGTTTTGTGGCTCAATCTGCAGCTGCACAACAGTGGGGATCGCAGTTGCATACTTTCTGTATTGGTTTAAAGGTTAGAATTCATTCTTCAATATAGGTGAAAATAAGCCTCATTATCCTCCTTTAAAAAAATAAATTGGTGTATTAGATTGTACATGCTTCATCTGAATTTTGTTCACCGTTCAGGGCTCTCCAGATTTGAAATTTGCAAAAGAGGTAGCAGATTATCTTGGTACTCGACATCATGAACTTTATTTCACAGTTCAGGTGGTTGTTTATCATCATTGCTCTATTTTTGAAAAACATTAATCTTGTCCTGGCATTTCAATTTTTTGTTCTTTTTGCTTTTGTACTTTTATTCCATAACAGGAAGGTATAGATGCACTTGAAGAAGTCATTTACCACATTGAAACATATGATGTAACGACTATCAGAGCAAGTACTCCAATGTTCCTTATGTCCAGAAAAATCAAATCCATGGGAGTGAAAATGGTTCTTTCGGGAGAAGGTTCAGATGAAATATTTGGAGGTTACCTATATTTCCATAAAGCACCTAATAAGGAAGAGTTTCATGAAGAAACATGTCGAAAAGTAATAGCAAATTGTTACATCATCATGTTTGATTCGATGCAATTTGAAAATTTAATGCACTTAACCTATTAAATTTTCTTCCTCTTTATTAACCTATTAAATTTTCTTCCTCTTCATTCCTAGTGTACTTTACCTTTTCATTCAAGATTTTGGTTTCCTGATCTCACAGATCAAAGCTCTTCACCTTTATGACTGCCTGAGAGCAAATAAATCAACTTCAGCATGGGGTATAGAGGCACGTGTACCATTCTTGGATAAAGAATTTATCAACACAGCCATGAGTATTGATCCAGAGTGGAAAATGGTATTTTATGTTCACTTTTTTCTGTGTTCCTCTTGGTTTGATCGCCTGCAATGTTGATTGAATTTCTCTTGCTTCAGTTTAACTGTTAAGGTCTTATTCTTTTGATCATTGTTCATCATCATAACTCTTCTGTTGCATCAACTTCTTATCTACTCTTTAAGGTGTTACGGTGTAGCTTACTGGATAAGGCATGTCTTGACACTACTAACAAGAAACCTTTGTGAATTTGATTCAATGGTCATGTGAAGTTAATCTTTTTAGCTAAGTTTTTTAATCACATATGAGATATATGACCATTTCACAGATACGACCTGATCTCGGAAGGATAGAGAAGTGGGTATTGCGCAATGCATTTGATGACGAAACAAATCCATATTTACCGAAGGTTTGTAAAAAATTTCCGGCTCACACTGATTATTATCATCTCACATGGTGAAGGCTATCTGAAACGTTGTATTGCTTTGCCATTTTTAGCACATTTTGTACAGGCAGAAGGAACAGTTCAGTGATGGTGTAGGGTACAGCTGGATTGATGGCTTGAAGGAGCATGCTAACCAACAAGTAAGCTCTTACTTGCAGCTTCTTGTGTTGCAAACTATCGGTAATTAACTTTTATAGAGTTCCATTGATGCCATCCCATGGTTTCTGCTCTTTTTCACTTTACAAACTGACAGGTCACAGATGGAATGCTGTTGCATGCTAACTATGTTTACCCTGAAAACACTCCCACAACAAAAGAAGCATACCTCTACAGGACAATTTTTGAGAAGCACTTTCCAAAGGTGGGTTTTCTAAGTTTCTTTTTAAAATAAACATCCCCCCATTTCTTTTTTTGTGCTCAAGAAATCTTGTTGAAAATAATGCATGTTAATGAATGCAGTTAACAGTGTGATAATTGATAAGTATTTAGAATAATAGGATGTGATAATATTGTGGAAAATAGTAAAGTTATGGCATTTTTATTATTGTTCTTTAAATTTCCGTCCGAAATAACATAAGTTATAAACACTTGAGTAGTTTTTGTTATCGAGCTAGCTTTTGATATAGAGTTAGATTCGCAGTTTTTGAAGACAAATCAAATTGACTTTGCTTACAAACTTATATCTTGCCGAAACCCATCTCTAATTATGTTGCAACCATTTTAACAGAATGCTGCAAGGTCAACCGTTCCAGGAGGTCCTAGTGTTGCGTGCAGCACGGCAAAAGCTGTGGAATGGGATGCCGAATGGTCAAAGAATCCTGACCCTTCTGGCCGTGCTGCTCTTGGTGTTCATGCAGCGGCATATGAGGCTGCAGCGGATGCAAAAACAGCCGAGCCTAAAAACGGGACCCTCTAAGGCCTTTATTCTGGCTTCGAAGAACAAAAAAATGCAAAGCTTTGTCTAGTGAGGCTTATTTTCAGGTAGATGAAAAATTAAACTCGAGGAAAAGATTGTGGTTGCTCATTTGTATTTCGCACGGTTAGCACAACATTTTAAGCTGTTTTGACACTAGGGTAGCGTTTGTTTTGAGGTATTGAGACAGAGACTGGGATATGCTTGTTGGTTCAAAGACTGGTACTAAAATTTCTGTCTTTGTCATCAAAATTTCAGTATTTCAGTATCTCCAAAAAATGGGGACATAGGAGACTAAAACTATTAGAGATGGAAACTGAAACTTTAATAACATTTTATACCTAAAATACCTTTATTTCAATTAATTAATTCCAATTTTACCTTTTGTACAAATTAAATTAGAATTTTATTTTTGTTTCAATTTCTGTCTCCCATCTTGTACCAAATAGAATATTAAAATTTATTTTAATCTCTATCTCTTAGTCTTTGTCTCTTAGTCTAAGTTTTTTTGTCTCTGTCTCTCCACCCAACGCTACCTAGCAGAGTAAGATAACCTTTAATGTATACTGTTAGCAATCTTTCTTACATTGTGTTTGAGTAAGAGTCCTTTAACTGGAGTTGCAATGGCAACTCAAATTCATAAATAACAACAATGAAGAGTTCCTGTAAAGTGAACAAAAGATAAGAACTTTGCTCTTTGGTTTGCTATAGTACTTGAGGCTCTGTGGGTACCCTCAAGCTGCCAAGGGCACTTTGATGGCGTTCTTTGTCTCAACTCTCAATAGTCTTTCAATTTGGGACATCACGCAAAATAAATAAATAAACTTTCTCAGGACACCTTGCCTTTAAGAAGCACACTATTGATTCTTTTCTATTTTGGTTATTTTAACGTGTTCCTCTTCCAAAAATTAAAAAACAAGACTCAATTCTTTGGAATATCAAATTACTCCTATATACTATTCTCTTTTTGCAATACTATTTGTTAGATCAATAGATTTCTCAAAATTTTTTAATCTTAATTGATGTTGTATAGTGTAATTTCAATCCCACACCACACAAGATTTAAGTGGGGAAAAAAAAACATGCAAGAGAAAATTTTGTACGTGCGAAATCACCCTTGCACCCTTTACAAAATCAATTGAGAAAAAAAAAATGAAAAAAATTCATTTCTACCTGAAAATTGTTCAAAAACATAAATTTGCTCCAATTTGTAAAAACATAAAATTTTTTTGTTTTTAAACTAAAATAAGTCATTTGTAACGAATTCGAGTGGAGATTAATTTGATTTGTAGTGGTACATAAACAAATTATGTTGTGACAAATCGTATAATTTGAAAATACGATAAAAATAATTTAATAAATAATATATTTTTTATAAGTAATAAAAAAATTATATTTAATAAATAACATATATTTGATCTAAATTTTTATAGTAATATTAAAATAATTATTTAAAAAAAATATATAAAAATCAAAACAAAATTTAATCTTTAGAATATTTTACTTTAAAAAAAAATTAGTAATTTATAATATTTTTTAAAAAATTATTTGACATAAAATTATTAAATTTTAAAGATAAAAATTCTTCTTTCTTTAATAATATTTACAAAAAATTATATTAAAATTTAATTTTTATTTTTCTAAAAAAATATATATTCAATATCTAATTATTTTTATCACATTTTTAAATTTTTTTAAAATTTAGAGTAATACCCCAAATAGGTCTCCAAGAAATTCACGATTAGACAAATTTGTCCCCCACAAAAATTAACTAAAATTTTGACCTTGAGGTTTTTAGATATACACCAGATACGTCCCCAAGTCAGTTTGTCCCGGTCAGGACTAACGGTGACGTCCTACGTGGAGGTTAATGGGATGACATTTCAGGTTAACTGCGACATGTCACCTTCAGGACATTTTGGTCCCTATCTACCCTGGACAAAACGACGTCGTATTGGAACCAGGGGCGAAACGACGTCGTTTCGGAGAGGACAAATTCGTCCCCACTTGGGCATAGCAAAGAAACGGTGCCGTTTTAATGTGGGAGACCAATTCAATGCATAAGTTTTCTTATATTCAATGGTGTGGTGTAATTACTCCATACCCCATTAGCTATCTGCTAGGTTTTACGAAGAAACTCTTCCAATTCTTCAGCAACGTTGTTCATAGTCTTTGCTCTAGTTGATTGTGACAGTGGTTATGATGGAGCTCGTGAAGGCAGTTGGTTCCATACCCCATTGATCAAGATTAGTCGAAAGTGTTTTTGAATTTCTGATTTTGTGTACATGCATTGTTATGGATAGTTGTAGCGATTAGTGATAGTGGATAAAATAAGAAATTTATTGTAGCTCTTTATTTAGTTGGAATCTCTTTCTAAATTCCTTTTGTGAATAAACAAATAAGAGGTGGTACTGATGTTGATATATGGATTGTTTATTGACATTTAGATGTCCGAAGATGTGGTCCCTCTGTTTCATCATGATGGAAGTTTTGTTCGAGATAACAAGGGTGACTTGGTCAACATTAATAGAAATGTGAAAAGGTTCTCCCGATAGACGTCGACCTCATTTGCTTTTTTGAATTGCAGAAAATTTTTCTGGAGTTGGGATAACATGACTACAAAGCTATGTACTGGTATGATCTCACTCTGCAATCCTGGAATCTGGTCTACACCCTATTCATGTGGATAAAGAAATCAGAAGCCTGCAGAAAAATAAGATACAGAATGAAAATACGGATGAATTTTACATTTATTTTGACCGTCCGATATTGGAAGGGGTGGAGGAAATATTATCTGATAATGATGAGGCTGTTGAGAAGGTAATTGTTAAGGATGCTGGGTTGGACAATGATGCAGACAATGAGAGTAGTTCAAGTGATGATGATGGGTATGAATCTATTGAAGATGAGCCATATAAGCCCCCACCTTCAAGCTATAGTTTTTCTTATTCAAGTGAGAGTGAAAAGTGTGATAGAAAAAGAGTGGACGGAAAGGTGATAAACCATAATTTTATGGTTTATCTTGTATTGAATTTAGTGAATTTTATTAACTTTTCTCATATTTTTTATTGAAATACCATGGTTTTGTGAATTCTTCCTAATTGTGCTCAATGATTGAAAACATGCTTTTTAGACTTTTAATTATCTAAATTTAATCCACTTTGATTCCACTCGATGCCTTGATGTGTTTGTTAGTGATTTCAGGCTTAGGACGCAAGGATTGGATCAAAGAAATGAAGAAAAAGCATATATGATGCAGAATTCATGGAAAATAAAGATTTGGTGAACGCAAGGCCATGCGTACGTGTAAGGAAGAAATTTGCCAGGCCATGCGTACGCGTGACATGACGCGTACACTTGACAAGCAGCACGTGACCAACTTAAAGAAATATGCTAGTGGCAATTTCTGATCTCACCCAAGCCCAAATCCAACTCAATTATGAAATATTTGAGGCCAAATTCAAGAAGAAACAATGGAAGAGCAATTAGGATAGAATAGAAACATGCTTTAGGTCATATTCTAGAGAGAGAAGCTCTCTCTTCTCTCTAGAATTAGGGTAGATTAGGTTAGATTTCTCTTATATTTAGGTTTAATTCTTGCTTTGATTTAGTTCTCCTTGAAATTTATTATTCTTACATCTTTGTTCTTTTAGTTTTACTTATTAATTCTTTTATTTTGTTGCCTTTATGTTCATAACTCTTGTTGATTTGAATTTCCATTAATGCAATTTATGTTTTATGGTTCTTATTGTTTAATTGAGTTTTTATTGTTGTTTTCTTGCATTTTGTAGTTTTAGATTTTATATTTCTTGCTATTTTACCATATTTTTCTTTTATGCCTTCCAGCTATTTGATAAAATGCTTGGTTAAATTTTAGAGTAGATTTTCATACTCTTGGCTTGTGATTGAGGACTTAGGTCCCTTGAGATCATTGATGTCTAGTTTCATTGGTGATTTAGGGTTTTTAGTTGGTTCTCGGACCAATAATGTCCACTTAACTTAACCCTCAGATGTTAGAGAAAAACTAAGTGAAATTAATCCTTTTGTAATCACCATGTTGTGGTCAATGGTCCAAGATAGAAAACCTTGAATTTTAATCCTTGTCATGAGTGATTTTTAGCATTTATAATTTCTTAGTTGTTAGTTTTATTTTCTTGTCCATCAACCTCAAAACCCCAAAAGAAATCCCATATCCAATAATATGCACACTTCCCTGCAATTCCTTTAAGAGACGAGCCGAAGTTTAAATACTCTCAGTTTTTATTGGTTTTCTTAAGTGACAAAAAAATTAAACTTTGATTGAGGGTTATTTATCAGTTTAGATCTATAATTCGACGAGATTATTTTTGTGAAAATTCTATACCGACGATAATCCTCATATCAAATTTTTGGCGCCGTTGCCGGAGAATTGCAAATGTGCGCTTGTTATTGGTTATTGTATATATGTTGATATTGTGAATAGCTTGATTTTTGGTTTGTTTGCTAGTTTTTGATAGTTTTAGGATTTTGTTTTCATTAGTTCTTATTAGTTTTTGTTTCTATTTCCTTTTCTCACTATGAATTCTCATCACTTTGACTATGAGTTTGGTTCTATCTATGTTGTATAAAATGAGAATCTCAACGTGAATATGCATCAAGGATGGGACAATCAAAGGTGGGAGGAGCCTCAAGCATATGATCAACCTTTATGGCAACAACCTCCTCCAATGTACTATGAGCATGAACCATACCATGATGCATATCAATCCAATGGATATTGTGGACCTCGTTGTGGTTATCAACCACAACCACCATATGCCTATGAACCCTATCCTCAACATAGCCCTCAACCATCATACTCACAAGCCTCATACCACCAAACACCTTCCTATAACTCATATCCATCATACCACTGAAGAATCGGATTTCCTATCGGTAAAGAAATATAAAAATATGATTGCGTTGTAAGTATAGCTTCTAAACCAACAGTAAATCCTTTCTTATAAAAATTTATAAACCGAAGTATTCAAACCTCGGGTCGTCTTCTCAAGGAATTGCAGGGAAGTATGATTTATTATTGGTTATGAAAAATAGTATTTTGGGTTTTGAAAAGGTTTTGAATAAGAGAAAATAAATTGTAGGAATTAATAAATTAATAACTAAGAAAAACTCTTGGCAAGGTATGAAAATTGGAAGTCCTATCCTAGTTATCTTTATCAATGGTGATGAGAATTATATTTTTTCTCTCACTCAGTCAACCTCTAACTATGAAGGTAAGTGGTGGACGAAATTGTGATCATCAACAATGGCTCCAAAGACTTGGGGCTCTCAAACATAAATCACACTTTGTCACAACTCCGCACAACTAACCAGCAAGTGTACTGGGTTGTCCAAGTAATACCTTACGTGAGTAAGGGTCGATCCCACAGAGATTGTTAGTATGAAGCAAGCTATGGTCATCTTGTAAATCCCAGTCAGGCGGATTCAACTATATTAAGAGATTATTGGTTTTTTGAATAATAATAATAAATAAATAGAAAATAGTTACTCATATAATTCAATGGTGGGAATTTCAGATAGGTGCATGGAGATGCTGTGTTCCTTCTGAATCTCTGCTTTCCTACTGTTTTTATCCAATCTTTGTCATTCCTTTCTATGGCAAGCTGTATGTAGGGCATCACCGTTGTCAATAGCTACATCCCATCCTCTTAGTGAAAATGGTCCAAATGCTCTGTCACAGCACGGCTAATCATCTGTCGGTTCTCGATCATGTTGGAATAGAATCCCTTGATTCTTTTGCGTTTGTCATCACGCCCATCAATCGCGAGTTTGAAGCTCGTCACAGTCATTCAATTCTGGAATCCTACTCGGAATACCACAGACAAGGTTAGACTTTCCGGATTCCCATGAATGCCGCCATCAATTCTAGCTTATACCACGAAGATTCTGATTAAGGAATCCAAGAGATATGCGCCCGGTCTAAGGTAGAACGGAAGTGGTTGTCAGTCACGCGTTCATAGGTGAGAATGATGATGAGTGTCACGGATCATCATATTCATCATGTTGAAGTGCAACGAATATCTTAGAATAAGAATAAGTCGAATTGAATAGAAAATAGTAGTACTTGCATTGAAACTTGGGGTACAGCAGAGCTCTACACCCTTAATCTATGGTGTGTAGAAACTCCACCGTTGAACATACATAAGTGATGAAGGTCTAGGCATGGCCGAATAGCCAGCCCCCTTGAAAGACCAAAATTCAAAAGAACTAGATAGTCCAAGACTTCTAATAAACTAGTAAAAAGTTCTATTTATACTAAACTAGTTACTAGGGTTTACATAAGTAAGTAATTGATGCATAAATTCACTTCCAGGGCACACTTGGTGTGTGCTTGGATTGAGCTTGATCTATCCACGAGCTGAGGCTTCTCTTGGAGTTGAACACCAAGTTGTAACATGTTTTGGGCGTTCAACTCTGGTTCGTGACGTGTTTTTGGCGTTTGACTCCAGAATGCAGCATGGAACTGGCGTTGAGCGCCAGTTTACGTCATCTAATTACGAATAAAGTATGGACTATTATATGTTGCTGGAAAGCTCTGAATATCGACTTTCCAACGCCATTAAGAGCGCACCATTTGGAGTTTTGTAGCTCTAGAAAATCCATTTTGAGTGCAGGGAGGTCAGATTCCAACAGCATCAGAAGTCCTTTGTCAGCTTCCTATCAGAGTTTTGCTCAGGTCCCTCAATTTCAGCCAGAAAATATCTGAAATCACAAAAAAATACACAAACTCACAGTAAAGTCCAGAAATGTGAATTTATCATAAAAACTAATGAAAACATCCCTAAAAGTAACTAGATCATACTAAAAACTACCTAAAAATAATGCCAAAAAGCGTATAAATTATCCGCTCATCACAACACCAAACTTAAATTGTTGCTTGTCCCCAAGCAACTGAAGATCAATTAGGATAAAAAGAAGAGAATATAATATAAATCCCAAAATATCAATGAATATTAATTCTAATTAGATGAGCGGGACTTGTAGCTTTTTGCTTCTGAACAGTTTTGGCATCTCACTTTTTCCTTTGAAGTTTAGAATGATTGGCATCTCTAGGGACTTAGAATTTCAGATAGTGTTATTGATTCTCCTAGTTAAGTTTGTTGA
Source organism: Arachis stenosperma (assembly GCF_014773155.1). NCBI lineage: Eukaryota > Viridiplantae > Streptophyta > Magnoliopsida > Fabales > Fabaceae > Arachis > Arachis stenosperma. Next base: position 142,445,815 of record NC_080385.1, read on the forward strand.
TTCTTGAACACATCTACTTTTATGAGTCTTGGCCGTGGCTCTAAGCATTTTGTTTTCCAGTATTACCACCGGATATATAAATGCCACAGACACATGACTGGGTGAAACTTTTCAGATTGTGACTCAGCTTTGCTAGAGTCCCCAGTTAGAGGTGTCCAGAACTCTTAAGAACACTCTTTTTGCTTTGGATCACGACTTTAACCACTCAGTCTCAAGCTTTTCACTTGGATCTGCATGCCACAAGCACATGGTTAGGGACAGCTTGATTTAGCTGCTTAGGCCTGGATTTTATTACCTTGGGCCCTCCTATCCATTGATGCTCAAAGCCTTGAATCCTTTTTACCCTTGCCTTTTGGTTTTAAGGGCTATTGGATTTTTCTGCTTGCCTTTTCTTTTTCTTTCTAAATTTTTTTCGCCATTTTTTTTCTTTTTTTTCGCAAGCTTTTGCTTTTTCACTGCTTTTTCTTGTTTCAAGAATCAATTTCATGATTTTTCAGATTATCAATAGCATTTCTCTTTGTTCATCATTCTTTCGAGAGCCAACAATTTTAACATTCATAAACAACAAGATAAAAAATATGCACTGTTTAAGCATTCATTCAGAAAACAAAAAGTATTGTCACCACATCAATATAATTAAACTAAATTCAAGGGCAATTTTTGAAATTTATGTACTTCTTGTTCTTTTGAATTAAAAACATTTTTCATTTAAGAGAGGTGAAGGATTTATGGAATTTATTCATAGCTTTAAGACATAGTTACTACATACTAATGGTCATGAAGTAGAGGCACAAAACATAAACACACATATAGCATAAAAACCGAAAAATAGAGATAAGAACAAGGAAGTTAAGGAATGAGTCCACCTTAGTGAGGGTGGCACCTTTTTGAAGGACTAATGGTGCTTTTTGAGCTCCTTTATGTCTCTTCCTTGCCTTTGTTGCTTGATCCCTAGTGATTTTGGTGCTCTTATCCTTAGTTGCTCCCAATAGTTGTGTGGAGGTAAATGTATCCCCTGAGGTATCTCAGGGATTTCTTGATGAGGGAATTCCTCATGCTCTTTTAATGTGCAGTCAAATGCTCTATTACTGAGCTATGGACCCTTGAGATGAATCTCTCCATCTCCCATGACTCAGAGGTGGAAGCAATTATCTTCCCTTTTTCTTCTTCTTTTTTTTGAGGTTTCTCTTGCCTTAGGTGCCATCAATGGTTATGGAAAAGCAAAAAGCTATGCTTTTACCACACCAAACTTAGAATGTTGCTCGCCCTCGAGCAAAAGAAGAAAGAATAGAAGGAGAAAAAGAAGATATGGAGGAGAGGGAGATAGGTGTGTATTCGGCTATATAGGGTGGGTTTGGGTGGGAAAGAGATGATGGATGTGAGTGGTGAAGAGGTAATGGGGAAGGGAGATTGAGGTGATTGGTGAAGGGTTTTGGGGAAGAGTGTTTATTGGAAAGAGAGGATGAATGGTGAGAAGAGGGGAGAATATGGTAGGTGGGGATCCTGTGGGGCCCACAGATTCTGAGATGATCCTGTGGGGTCCACAGATCCTGAGGTGTCAATGATTTACATCCCTGCACCAATTAGGCATGTAAAATGCCTTTCCATGCAATTCTGGCGTTTAAACGCTGAAGTGATGCATGTTCTGGGCGTTCAACGCCCATGTGCAGCGTGTTTCTGGCGTTGAACGCCAGTTCCATGCTTGTTTCTGGCGTTCAGTGCCAGCTCTCCTCAGGGTGCATTCTTGGCGTTTGAACGCTGGGATGTTGCTTGTTTCTGGCGTTCAGCGCCAAATCCATGCTCTGTTCTGGCGTTGAACGCCAGCCAGATGCTCCTTACTGGTGTTTAAATGCCAGTAAGTCCTTCCTCTAGGGTGTGATTTTTTTTCTGCTGTTTTTGATTCTGTTTTGAATTTTAATATTTTTTTTGTGACTCCACATGATCATGAACCTAATAAAACATAAAAGAACAATGAAAATAAAATAAAATTAGATAAATAAAAATTGGGTTGCCTCCCAATAAGCACTTCTTTAATGTCAATAGCTTGACAGTGGGCTCTCATGGAGCCACACAGGTGATCAGGTCAATGTTGTATAGTCCCAACACCAAACTGAGTTTGGTTGTGGCCTCCCAACACCAAACTTAGAGTTTGATTGTGGGGGCTCTGTTTGACTCTGTACTGAGAGAAGCTCTGCATGCTTACTCTCCCTTGTTACAGAAGGATAGCCGTGTGCCTTAAACACAAGGTAGTCCCCATTCAATTGAAGGACTAATTCTCCTCTGTTAACATCTATCATAGCTTCTGCTATGGCTAGGAAAGGTCTTCCAAGGATGATGCATTCATCCTCCTCCTTCCTAGTGTCTAAGATTATGAAATCAGCAGGCATGTAAAGGCCTTTAACCTTTACCAACACGTCCTCTACTAATCCAAAAGCTTGTCTTACTGACTTGTCTGCCAATTGTAATGAGAATAAGGCAGGCTGTAACTCAATAATCCCCAGCTTCTCCATTACAGAGAGTGGCATAAGATTTATGCCTGACCTTGGGTCACTCAGAGCTTTTTCAAAGGTCATGGTGCCTATGGTACAGGGTATTAAGAATTTGCCAGGATCTTGTTTCTTTTGAGGTAAAGTTTGCTGAACCCATGTATCTAGTTCACCAATGAGCAAGGGAGGTTCACCTTCCTAAGTCTCATTACCAAACAATTTGGCATTCAGCTTCATGATAGCTCCTAGATATTGAGCAACTTACTCTCCAGTTACATCTTCACCCTCTTCAAAGGAAGAATAGTCTTCAGAGCTCATAAATGGCAGAAGGAGATTTAATGGAATCTCTATGGTCTCTATATGAGCCTCAAATTCCTTTGGATCCTCAATAGGGAACTCGTTCCTGCTTGAGAGACGTCCCATGAGATCTTCCTCATTGGGATTCGCATCCTCTCCCTCCTCCTTGCATTCGGCCATATTGATTATATCAATGGCCTTGCACTCTCTTTTTGGATTCTCTTCTGTATTGCTTGGGAGAGTACTAGGAGGAGTTTCAGTGATTTTCTTACTCAGCTGGCCCACTTGTGCCTCCAGATTTCTGATGGAGGACCTTGTTTTATTCATGAAACTTAAAGTGGCCTTAGACAGATCAGAGACTAAGTTTAAGTTAGAGGTATTCTGTTCATAATTTTCTGTCTGTTGCTGAGAAGATGATGGATAAGGCTTGATATTGCTGAGCCTATTTCTTCCACCATTATTAAAGCCTTGTTGAGGCTTTTGTTGATCCTTCCATGAGAAATTCGGATGATTTCTCCATGATGAATTATAGGTGTTTCCATAAGGTTCACCCATGTAATTTACCTCTGCCATTGCAGGGTTTTCAGGATCATAAGCTTCTTCTTCAGAAGATGCCTCTTTAGTACTGTTGGATGCATTTTGCCATCCATTCAGACTTTGAGAAATCATGTTGACTTGCTGAGTCAACACTTTGTTCTGAGCCAATATAACATTCAGAGCATCAATTTCAAGAACTCCATTCCTCTGAGGCGTCCCATTATTCACGGAATTCCTCTCAGAAGTGTACATGAATTGGTTATTTGCAACCATGTCAATGAGTTCCTGAGCTTCTGCAGGCGTTTTCTTTAGGTGAATGGATACACCTATAGAGTGGTCCAATGACATCTTGGAAAACTCAGATAGACCATAATAGAATATATCTAATATGGTCTACTCTAAAAACATGTCAGAAGGGCACTTTTTGGTCATCTGCTTGTATCTTTCCCAAGCTTCATAGAGGGATTCACCATCTTTTTGCTTGAAGGTCTGAACATCCACTCTAAGCTTGCTCAGCTTTTGAGGAGGAAAGAATTTATCCAAGAAGGCCGTGACCAGCTTATCCCAGGAGTCCATGCTATCTTTAGGTTGTGAGTCTAACCATGTTCTAGCTCTGTCTCTTACAGCAAAAGGGAAAAGCATGAGCCTGTAGACTTCAGGATCTACTCCATTTGTCTTAACAGTCTCACAAATCTGCAAGAACTCAGTTAAAAACTGGTAAGGATCTTCAGATGGAAGTCCATAAAACTTGCAGTTCTGTTGCATTAGAGCAACTAATTGAGGTTTCAGCTCAAAATTGTTTGCTCCAATGGCAGGAATTGAGATGCTTCTTCCATCAAACTTGGACGTGGGTTTAGTAAAATCACCAAGCATCCTCCTTGCATTATTGTTGTTGGGTTTGGCTGCCATCTCCTTCTCTTGTTCGAAAATTTCAGAAAGGTTGCCTCCGGATTGTTGTAATTTAGCTTCTCTTAGTTTTCTCTTCAGAGTCCTTTAAGGTTCAGGATCAACTTCAATAAGAGTGCTTTTTTCTTGTTCCTGCTCATATGAAAGAGAAGAGAACAAGAAAAGAAGAAGAATCCTCTATGTCACAGTAAAGAGGATCCTTATTATTAGTAGAAGAAGAAAAGAATAAAGAAAGAAGAATCCAAACACAAGGGTAAGGATAGAGGCAGTGATTGGAGATGAAGAGAGGTGAAGAGAAGTGTTAGTAAATGAATAAATAAATAGAAGATGAGAGAGAGAGAATTCGAAAATTAATTTTGAAAAGCAGTTAATGATTTTTGAAAATCAAAGGTGAGATAGAATTAAAATTAAAATTTAAAACAATTAGTTAATTTAAAAAGAATTTTGAAAAAGGGATGAGATATTTTCGAAAATTAGAGAGGGAAAAGTAGTTAGGTGGTTTTGAAAAAGATAAGAAACAAAAAAAAGTTAATTAGTTAGTTGAAAAAGATATTAAAATTAAATTTGAAAGGATAAGAAGATAAGAAGTTAGATAAGATATTTTGAAATCAAATTTTTGAAAAAGATATGATATAAAAGATAAGATAAGAAAGATTTAATTTTTAAAATTAAAATTAATTCTTAACTAACAAGAAACTAAAAGATATGATTCTAGAATTTAAAGATTGAACCTTTCTTAACAAGAAAGTAACAAACTTCAAATTTTTGAATCAATCATATTAATTGTTAGCATAATTTTTGAAAATAAAGATAAAATTAAGAAAAAAATTTTTGAAAAATTTTTTTAAATTTTCGAAAATCATAAGATAAAAATGAGAAAGATTTGATTTTTGAAAAAGTTTTGAAAAGATAGGATTTTTAAAATTGAAAATTTGACTTGACTTGTAAGAAACAACTAATTTTAAAATTTTTTGACCAAGTCAACTCAAATTTTCGAAAATTATGAGAAAATTAGGAAAAGATATTTTTTTGAATTTTAAAATTTTAATTATGAGAGAAAAAAAACACAAATATGACCCAAAACATAAAAATTTTGGATCAAAACACAAGATGCATGCAAGAACACTATGAATGTCAAGATGAACACCAAGAACACTTTGAAGATCATGATGAGTATCAAGAACATATTTTTGAAAAATTTTTTATGCAAAGAAAACTTGCAAGACGCCAAACTTAGAATTCTTTAATGCTTGGACTCTAACAAACAAAAAATGCATATGAAAAACAACAAAAGATACAAAACAAGAAAACATCAAGATCAAACAAGAAGGCTTACCAAGAACAACTTGAAGATCATGAAGAACACCATGAATGCATGAATTTTCGAAAAATGCAAGAAAAAATTTTTAAAGCATGCAATTGACACCAAACTTAAGAATTGAGTCAAAACTCAAACAAGAATCACACAAAATATTTTTGATTTTTATGATTTTATGATTTTTTTTTGTATTTTTATTATTATTTTTTTTCTTGAAAATATTCTTTAGAAAAACGAAAATAAAGACAAATTTTTGAAAACTTTTTTTTTGAAAAGAAAATAAAAAGAAAATTACCTAATCTGAGCAATGAGATGAACCGTCAGTTGTTCATACTCGAACAATCCCCGGCAATGGCGCTAAAAACTTGGTGGACGAAATTGTGATCATCAATAATGGCTCTAAAGACTTGGTGCTCTCAAACATAAATCACACTTTGTCACAACTCCGTACAACTAACCAGCAAGTGTACTGGGTCGTCCAAGTAATACCTTACATGAGTAAGGGTCAATCCCACAGAGATTATTGGTATGAAGCAAGCTATGGTCATCTTATAAATCCCAGTCAGGTGGATTCAACTATATTAAGAGATTATTTGTTTTTTGAATAATAATAATAAATAAATAGAAAATAGTTACTCATATAATTCAATGGTAGGAATTTCAGATAGGTGCATGGAGATGCTGTGTTCCTTCTGAATCTCTGCTTTCCTACTGCTTTTATCCAATATTTGTCATTCCTTTCTATGGCAAGCTGTATGTAGGGCATCACCGTTGTCAATGGCTACATCCCATCCTCTCAGTGAAAATGGTCCAAATGCTCTGTCACAGCACGTCTAATCATCTGTCGGTTCTCGATCATGTTGGAATAGAATCCCTTGATTCTTTTGTGTTTGTCACCACGCCCAGCAATCACGAGTTTGAAGCTCGTCACAGTCATTCAATACCAGAATCTTACTCGGAATACCACAGAAAAGGTTAGACTTTCCGGATTCCCATGAATGCCGCCATCAATTCTAGCTTATACCACGAAGATTCTGATTAAGGAATCCAAGAGATATGCGCCCGGTCTAAGGTAGAATGGAAGTGGTTGTCAATCACATGTTCATAGGTGAGAATGATGATGAGTGTCACGGATCATCACATTCATCATGTTGAAGTGCAACGAATATCTTAGAATAAGAATAAGTCGAATTGAATAGAAAATAGTAGTACTTGCATTAAAACTTTTGGTAGAGCAGAGCTCCACACCCTTAATCTATGGTGTGTAGAAACTCCACCGTTGAACATACATAAGTGATGAAGGTCCAGGCATGGCCGAATGGCCAGCCCCCATGAAAGACCGAAATTCAAAAGAACTAGATAGTCCAAGACTTCTAATAAAATAGTAAGAAGTTCTATTTATACTAAACTATCTACTAGGGTTTACAGAAGTAAGTAATTGATGCATAAATTCACTTCCAGGGCACACTTGGTGTGTGCTTGGGCTGAGCTTGATCTATCCACGAGCTGAGGCTTCTCTTGGAGTTGAACGCCAAGTTGTAACATGTTTTGGGCGTTCAACTTTGGTTCGTGACGTGTTTCTGGCGTTTGACTCCAGAATGCAGCATAGAACTGGCAATGAGCACCAGTTTACATCATCTAATTACGAATAAAGTATGGACTATTATATATTGGTGGAAAGCTCTGGATGTCTACTTTCCAACGCTGTTGAGAGCGCGCGATTTGGAGTTCTGTAGCTCCAGAAAATCCTTTTTGAGTGCAGAGAGGTCAGATTCAACCAGCATCAACAGTCCTTTGTCAGCTTCCTATCAGAGTTTTGCTCAGGTCCCTCAATTTCAGCCAGAAAATACCTGAAATCATAGAAAAACACACAAACTCATAGTAAAGTCCAGAAATGTTAATTTAGCATAAAACTAATGAAAACATCCCTAAAAGTAACTAGATCATACTAAAAACTACCTAAAACAATGCCAAAAAGCGTATAAATTATCCGCTCATCACAACATCAAACTTAAATTGTTGCTTGTCCCCAAGCAACTGAAGATCAATTAGGATAAAAAGAAGAGAATATACTATAAATCCCAAAATATCAATGAATATTAATTCTAATTAGATGAGCGGGACTTGTAGCTTTTTGCTTCTGAACAGTTTTGGCATCTCACTTTTTCCTTTGAAGTTTAGAATGATTGGCGTCTCTAGGGACTTAGAATTTCAGATAGTGTTATTGATTCTCCTAGTTAAGTTTGTTGATTCTTGAACACAGCTACTTTTATGAGTCTTGGCCGTGGCCCTAAGCATTTTGTTTTCCAGTATTACCACCGGATACATAAATGCCACAGACATATGACTGGGTGAACCTTTTCAGATTGTGACTCAGCTTTGCTAGAGTCCCCAGTTAGAGGTGTCCAGAGCTCTTAAGTACCCTCTTTTTGCTTTGGATCACGACTTTAACCACTCAGTCTCAAGCTTTTCACTTGGACCTGCATGCGACAAGTACATGGTAAGGGACAACTTGATTTCGCCGCTTAGGCCTGGATTTTATTTCCTTGGGCCCTTCTATCCATTAATGCTCAAAGCTTTGGATCCTTTTTACCCTTGCCTTTTAGTTTTAAGGGCTATTGGCTTTTTCTGCTTGCTTTTTCTTTTTCTTTCTAAATTTTTTTTCGCCATTTTTTTCTTTTTTTTCGCAAGTTTTTGCTTTTTCACTGCTTTTTCTTGCTTCAAGAATCAATTTCATGATTTTTCAGATTATCAATAGCATTTCTCTTTGTTCATCATTCTTTCAAGAGCCAACAATTTTAACATTCATAAACAACAAGATAAAAAATATGCAATGTTTAAGCATTCATTCAGAAAACAAAAAGTATTGTCACCACATCAATATAATTAAACTAAATTCAAGGACAATTTTTTAAATTTATGTACTTCTTGTTCTTTTGAATTAAAAACATTTTTCATTTAAGAGAGGTGTAGGATTTATGGAATTTATTCATAGCTTTAAGACATAGTTACTACATACTAATGGTCATGAAGTAGAGGCACAAAACATAAACACACATATAGCATAAAAACCGAAAATAGAGATAAGAACAAGGAAGTTAAGGAATGAGTCCACCTTAGTGAGGGGGGCGCCTTTTTGAAGGACTAATGGTGCTTTTTGAGCTCCTTTATGTCTCTTCCTTACCTTTGTTGCTTGATCCCTAGTGATTTTGGTGCTCTTATCCTTAGTTGCTTGGTGCGCGAAATTGTGATCACTGCACAACTTTGCACAACTAACCAGCAAGTGCACTGGGTCGTCCAAGTAATAAACCTTACGCGAGTAAGGGTCGATCCCACGGAGATTGTTGGTGTTCCGAGGGTTACCTGAAACGTGCAGCTCGGTCGCCTGGCAAGGCCCGAGGTGGGGGTCTGTGACCCGAGCTTGGTGTGCTGAACGGCGGGGGTTGTACCTGCAATGACACTCCGATGCTTAAGTTAGCATGGGTCCAAGCAGATATCAAGTGGAATTAGAGTATGAGTTATACCTGGGTGCTCCAGTGTATTTATAGTAGTTTGGCCGTGATCATCCCTGGATAAGATATTCTTATCTTATCTTTATCCTTTTGGGAGTTTTATCTTTATCTTCTGCGGAACCGCCTTTCCTAGGCCTTTTCGGCCTTTAGGTTTTGGGCTTCGCTCCTTTTGATGGGCCTTTTCCTTTCGTTTGTCCGAGGTCCGACCTCAGGCGTGGGCCTTTGGGACGAGGTCGGACCTTCTGATGGTTAGCCGAGTTAGGAGAGCTCGGTCAGGGTATGAACAGTTGGTATGAAGCAAGCTATGGTCACCTTGTAGATCTTAGTCAGGCAGACTCAAATGGGTATAGATGATGAATAAAACATAAAGATAAAGATAGAGATACTTATGTATATCATTGGTGAGAGCTTCAGATAAGCGTATGAAGATGCTTTCCCTTCCGTCTCTCTGCTTTCCTACTGTCTTCATCCAATCCTTCTTACTCCTTTCCATGGCAAGCTTATGCAAGGGTTTCACCGTTGTCAGTGGCTACCTCCCATCCTCTCATTGGAAATGTTCAACGCACCCTGTCACGGCACGACTATCCATCTGTCGGTTCTCAATCAGGCCGGAATAGAATTCAGTGATTCTTTTGCGTCTGTCACTAACGCCCCGCCCTCAGGAGTTTGAAGCACATCACAGTCATTCAATCATTGAATCCTACTCAGAATACCACAGACAAGGTTAGACCTTCCGGATTCTCTTGAATGCCGCCATCAGTTCTTGCCTATACCACGAAGACTCTGATCTCACGGAATGGCTGGCTCGTTTGTCAGGCGAGCACTCGGTTGTCAGGCGATCAACCATGCATCATGTATCAGGAATCCAAGAGATATTCACCCAATCTAAGGTAGAACGGAGGTGGTTGTCAGTCACACGTTCATAGGTGAGAATGATGATGAGTGTCACGGATCATCACATTCATCAAGTTGAAGAACAAGTGATATCTTGGACAAAGAACAAGCGGAATTGAATAGAAGAACAATAGTAATTGCATTAATACTCGAGGTACAGCAGAGCTCCACACCTTAATCTATGGTGTGTAGAAACTCCACCGTTGAAAATACATAAGAACAAGGTCTAGGCATGGCCGTGAGGCCAGCCCCCAAAATGATCTAAGAACTAGATGTCCAAAGATGATCTAGAGATCTAAAGTGATCAAAAGATCTAAAGAACAAAGGATTCCAAAGATCCGAAGATTCAAATACAATAGTAAAAGGTCCTATATATAGAAAACTAGTAGCCTAGGGTGTACAAAGATGAGTAAATGACATAAAAATCCACTTCCGGGCCCACTTGGTATGTGCTTGGGCTGAGCAATGAAGCATTTTCGTGTAGAGACTCTTCTTGGAGTTAAACGCCAGCTTTTATGCCAGTTTGGGCGTTTAACTCCCATTTTGGTGCCAGTTCCGGCGTTTAACGCTGGAAATTCTGAAGGTGACTTTGAACGCCGGTTTGGGCCATCAAATCTTGGGCAAAGTATGAACTATCATATATTGCTGGAAAGCCCAGGATGTCTCCTTTTCAACGCCGTTGAGAGCGCGCCAATTGGGCTTCTGTAGCTCCAGAAAATCCACTTCGAGTGCAGGGAGGTCAGAATCCAACAGCATCTGCAGTCCTTTTCAGTCTCTAGATCAGATTTTTGCTCAGGTCCCTCAATTTCAGCCAGAAAATACCTGAAATCACAGAAAAACACACAAACTCATAGTAAAGTCCAGAAAAGTGAATTTTAACTAAAAACTAATAAAAATATACTAAAAACTCGACTCAAACTACTAAAAACATACTAAAAACAATGCCAAAAAGCGTACAAATTATCCGCTCATCACAACACCAAACTTAAATGGTTGCTTGTCCCCAAGCAACTGAAAGTCAAATAAGATAAAAAGAAGAGAATATGCAATGAACTCCAAAAACATCTATGAAGATCAGTATTAATTAGATGAGCGGGGCTTTTAGCTTTTTGCCTCTGAATAGTTTTGGCATCTCACTCTATCCTTTGAAATTCAGAATGATTGGCTTCTTTAGGAACTCAGAATCCAGATAGTGTCATTGATTCTCCTAGTTAAGTATGATGATTCTTGAACACAGCTACTTTATGAGTCTTGGCCGTGGCCCAAAGCACTCTGTCTTCCAGTATTACCACCGGATACATACATGCCACAGACACATAATTGGGTGAACCTTTTCAGATTGTGACTCAGCTTTGCTAGAGTCCCCAATTAGAGGTGTCCAGGATTCTTAAGCACACTCTTTTTGCCTTGGATCACAGTTTTATTTCTTTCTTTTTCTTTTCTTTTTTTTTCGTTTTCTTTTCTCCTCTTTTTTTTTTCGTTTTTCTCTTTTTTTTTTGTATTCACTGCTTTTTCTTGCTTCAAGAATCATTTTTATGATTTTTCAGATCCTCAGTAACATGTCTCCTTTTTCATCATTCTTTCAAGAGCCAACATTCATGAACCACAAATTCAAAAGACATATGCACTGTTTAAGCATACATTCAGAAAATAAACGTGTTGCCACCACATCAAAATAATTAATCTGCTATAAAATTCAAAATTCATGCAATTCTTCTCTTTTTCAATTAAGAACATTGTTTATTTAAGAAAGGTGATGGATTCATAGGACATTTATAACTTTAAGGCATAGACACTAAGACACTAATGATCATAAGACACAAACATGGACAAACATAAAGCATAAATTTTCGAAAAACAAGAAAATAAAGAACAAGGAGATTAAAGAACTGGTCCACCTTAGTGATGGCGGCTTGTTCTTCCTCTTGAAGGTCTTATGGAGTGCTTGAGCTCCTCAATGTCTCTTCCTTGTCTTTGTTGCTCCTCTCTCATGATTCTTTGATCTTCTCTAATTTCATGGAGGAGGATGGAATGTTCTTGGTGCTCCACCCTTAGTTGTCCCATGTTGGAACTCAATTCTCCTAGGGAGGTGTTAATTTGCTCCCAATAGTTTTGTGGAGGAAAGTGCATCCCTTGAGGCATCTCAGGGATCTCATGATGAGAGGGGTCTCTTATTTGCTCCATCCTTTTCTTAGTGATGGGCTTGTCCTCATCAATGGGGATGTCTCCCTCTATGTCAACTCCAACTGAATAACAGAGGTGACAAATGAGATGAGGAAAGGCTAACCTTGCCAAAGTAGAGGACTTGTCCGCCACCTTATAAAGTTCTTGGGCTATAACCTCATGAACTTCCACTTCTTCTCCATTCATGATGCTATAGATCATGATGGCCCGGTCTAGAGTAACTTCGGACCGGTTGCTAGTGGGAATGATTGAGCGTTGGATAAACTCCAACCATCCTCTAGCCACGGGCTTGAGGTCATGCCTTCTCAATTGAACCGGCTTCCCTCTTGAATCTCTCTTCCATTGGGCGCCCTCTTCACAAATGTCAGTGAGGTCTTGGTCCAACCTTTGATCAAAGTTGACCCTTCTAGTGTAAGGATGTTCATCTCCTTGCATCATGGGCAAGTTGAATGCCAACCTTACATTTTCCGGACTAAAATCCAAGTATTTTCCCCGAACCATAGTAAGCCAATTCTTTGGATCCGGGTTCACACTTTGATCATGGTTCTTGGTGATCCATGCATTGGCATAGAACTCTTGAACCATTAAGATTCCGACTTGTTGAATGGGGTTGGTGAGAACTTCCCAACCTCTTCTTCGGATCTCATGTCGGATCTCCGGATATTCACTCTTTTTGAGTGAAAAAGGGACCTCGGGGATCACCTTCTTCAAGGCCACAACTTCATAGAAGTGGTCTTGATGCACCCTTGAGATGAATCTCTCCATCTCCCATGACTCGGAGGTGGAAGCTTTTGCCTTCCCTTTCCTCTTTCTAGAGGTTTCTCCGGCCTTGGATGCCATAAATGGTTATGGAAAAACAAAAAGCAATGCTTTTACCACACCAAACTTAAAAGGTTTGCTCGTCCTCGAGCAAAAGAAGAAAGAAGAGAGTAGAAGAAGAAGAAATGAGGAAGAAGGGAATGGCTTTGTGTTCGGCCAAATGGGGAAGAAGTAGTGTTTAGGGTGTGTGAAAATGAAGGAGTGAAGATGGGTTTATATAGGGGTGGAAGGGAGGGGTAGGGTTCGGCTATTATGGGTGGGTTTGGGAGGGAAAGTGGTTTGAATTTGAATGGTGAGGTAGGTGGGGTTTTATGAAGGATGGATGTGAGTGGTGAAGAGAGAGATGGGATTTGATAGGTGAGGGGTTTTTGGGGAAGAGGTGTTGAGGTGATTGGTGAATGGGTGAAGAAGAAGAGAGAGAGTGGTGGGGTTGGTGGGGATCCTGTGGGGTCCACAGATCCTGAGGTGTCAAAGAAAAGTCATCCCTTTACCAAATGGTATGCAAAAACACATTTTGTGCCAAATCTGGCGTTAAACGCCGGGATGGTGCCCATTTCTGGTGTTTAACGCCAGGTTCTTGCCCTTTACTGGCGTTTAACGCCAGTCTAGTGCCCCTTTCTGGCGTTAAACGCCCAGAATGGTGCCAGACTGGGCGTTAAACGCCCAACTGCTAGCCTTACTGGCGTTTAAACGCCAGTAGGTTCTTCCTCCAGGGTGTGCTATTTTTCTTCCTATTTTTCATTCTGTTTTTGCTTTTTCAATTGATTTTATGACTTCTCATGATCATCAACCTACAAAAAAAAACATAAAATAACAAAAGAAAATAGATAAAATATAACATTGGGTTGCCTCCCAACAAGCACTTCTTTAATGTCAATAGCTTGACAGAGGGCTCTCATGGAGCCTCACAGATACTCAGAGCAATGTTGGAACCTCCCAACACCAAACTTAGAGTTTGCATGTGGGGGTTCAACACCAAACTTAGAGTTTGGTTGTGGCCTCCCAACACCAAACTTAGAGTTTGACTGTGGGGGCTCTGTTTGACTCTGATTTGAGAAAAGCTTTTCATGCTTCCTCTCCATGGTGACAGAGGGGTATCCTTGAGCCTTAAACACAAAGGATTCTTCATTCACTTGAATGATCAGTTCACCTCCATCAACATCAATCACAGCCTTTGCTGTGGCTAGGAAGGGTCTTCCAAGGATGATAGATTCATCCATGCATTTCCCAGTCTCTAGGACTATGAAATCAGTAGGGATGTAATGGTCTTCAATCTTCACCAAAACATCCTTTACAAGTCCATAAGCTTGTTTTCTTGAGTTGTCTGCCATCTCTAATGAGATTCTTGCAGCTTGTACCTCAAAGATCCCTAGCTTCTCCATTACAGAGAGAGGCATGAGGTTTACACTTGACCCTAAGTCACACAGAGCCTTCTTGAAGGTCATGGTGCCTATGGTGCAAGGTATGGAAAACTTCCCAGGATCTTGTCTCTTTTGAGGTAATTTCTGCCTAGACAAGTCATCCAGTTCTTTGGTGAGCAAAGGAGGTTCGTTCTCCCAAGTCTCATTTCCAAATAACTTGTCATTTAGCTTCATGATTGCTCCAAGGTATTTAGCAACTTTCTCTTCAGTGACATACTCATCCTCTTCAGAGGAAGAATACTCATCAGAGCTCATGAAAGGCAGAAGTAAGTCCAATGGAATCTCTATGGTCTCATTTTGAGCCTCAGATTCCCATGGTTCCTCATTGGGGAACTCAGTGGAGGCTAGTGCACGCCCATTGAGGTCTTCCTCAGTGGCGTTCACTTCCTCTCCTTCCTCTCCAAATTCGGCCATGTTGATGGCCTTGCACTCTCCTTTTGGATTTTCTTCTGTGTTGCTTGGGAGAGTACTTGGAGGGAGTTCAGTAACTTTCTTGCTCAGCTGTCCCACTTGTGCCTCCAAATTTCTAATGGAGGATCTTGTTTCAGTCATGAAACTTTGAGTGGTTTTGATTAGATCAGAGACCATGGTTGCTAAGTCAGAGGGGTTCTGCTTAGAATTCTCTGTTTGTTGCTGAGAAGATGATGGAAAAGGCTTGCTATTGCTAAACCTGTTTCTTCCACCATTATTGTTGTTGAAACCTTGTTGAGGTCTCTCTTGATTCTTCCATGAGAAATTTGGGTGATTTCTCCATGAAGAATTATTAGTGTTTCCATAGGGTTCTCCTAGGTAATTCACCTCTTCCATTGAAGGGTTCTCAGGATCATAAGCTTCTTCTTCAGATGAAGCATCCTTAGTACTGCTTGGTGCATTTTGCATTCCAGACAGACTTTGAGAAATCAAATTGACTTGTTGAGTCAATATCTTGTTCTGAGCCAGAATGGCATTCAGAGTATCAATCTCAAGAACTCCTTTCTTCTGACTTGTCCCATTGTTCACAGGATTCCTTTCAGAAGTGTACATGAATTGGTTATTTGCAACCATTTCAATTAGCTCTTGAGCTTCTGTAGGCGTCTTCTTCAGGTGAAGAGATCCTCTAGCAGAGCTATCCAAAGACATCTTGGATAGTTCAGAGAGACCATCATAGAAAATACCTATGATGCTCCATTCAGAAAGCATGTCAGAAGGACATTTTCTGATCAATTGTTTGTATCTTTCCCAAGCTTCATAGAGGGATTCTCCATCCTTCTGTCTGAAGGTTTGGACTTCCACTCTAAGCTTACTCAATTTTTGAGGTGGAAAGAACTTTGCCAAGAAGGTATTGACTAGCTTTTCCCATGAGTCCAGGCTTTCTTTAGGTTGTGAGTCCAACCATGTCCTAGCTCTATCTCTTACAGCAAAAGGGAATAGCATAAGTCTGTAGACCTCAGGGTCAACCCCATTAGTCTTGACAGTGTCACAGATTTGCAAGAATTCAGCTAAGAACTGATGAGGATCTTCCAATGGAAGTCCATGGAACTTGCAATTCTGTTGCATTAGAGAAACTAATTGAGGCTTAAGCTCAAAATTGTTTGCTCCAATGGCAGGGATAGAGATGCTTCTCCCATAGAAGTCGGGAGTAGGTGTAGTAAAGTCACCCAGCACCTTCCTTGCATTGTTGTTGTTGTTGTTGTTTTCGGCTGCCATGGTTTCTTCTTCTTTGAAGATTTCTGTCAGGTCCTCTACAGAGAGTTGTGCCTTAGCTTCTCTTAGCTTTCGCTTCAAGGTCCTTTCAGGTTCAGGGTCAGCTTCAACAAGAATGCCCTTGTCTTTGTTCCTGCTCATATGAAAGAGAAGAGAACAAGAAAATATGGAATCCTCTATGTCACAGTATAGAGATTCCTTGAGGTGTCAGAGGAACAGAAAAATGGAAAGAAGAGGTAGAAGAATTCGAACTTAATTAGATAGAGTTCGAATTGTGCATTGAGAAGGAGTGGTACTCCATAAATAGAAGGATGTGGGAAGAGAGGAAGAAATTTTCGAAAATCAAGTGAAATATTTTGAAAACATTTTTGAAAAACTTTAATTGATTTTCGAAAATCAAGAGTGGGAAAGAAATCAAGTAATTTTTGAAAAAGATTTTGAAATTAGAAATCAAAAAGATATGATTAAAATCTGTTTTGAAAAAGATGTGATTAAAAAGATATGATAAAAAATTATGCTTTTAAAAAAATATGATTGAAAAGATATGATTTGAAAACAATTTTAAAAAGATTTGATTTTAAAAATTAATGACTTTCCTAACAAGAAAAGATATGATTCAAACATTAAACCTTTCTCAACAGAAAAGGCAACATACTTAAAATGTTCAATCAAATCATTAATTGTTAGTAAGTATCTTTGAAAAAGGAAAGAAATTGATTTTGAAAACATTTGATTGAAAAGATATGATTTGAAAAAGATTTGATTTTGAAAAACTTTGAAAACTTGAAAGAATTGATTTTGAAAACAAAATCCTCCCCCTTGTGCCATCCTGGCGTTAAACGCCCAGAATGGTGCACATTCTGGCGTTTAACGCCCAATGCACTACCCTTTTGGGCGTTAAACGCCCAACCAGGCACCCTGGCTGGCGTTTAAACGCCAGTCTGTCCTTCTTCACTGGGCGTTTTTGAACGCCAGCCTTTTTCTGTGTAATTCCTCTGCTGCATGTTCTGAATCTTCAGTTCCCTGTACTATTGACTTGAAAATAGAACCAAGATCAATTAAACAATGCATGCAAGACACCAAACTTAAAATTAGACACTAGACTCAAACAAGAAACATAAAATATTTTTGGTTTTTTTATGATTTTGAAATTTTTTTTGGATTTTTCGAAAATTAAGTGGAAGAAGAAAATAAAGGTGTCCAAATTCTTAATGAGAATTCCAGGAATCATGCAATGTTAGTCTAAAGCTTCAGTCTAAAGGAATTAGACATGAATAGCCAAGCTTCAGCAGGACATTACATTCAAGAGCTAAATTGATGATAATCAATCAGCTATGGTGATGATAAGAACATCACCTTGAAACACTAGAATTCATTCTTAAGAACTCTGAAAAATACCTAATCTAAGCAACAAGATGAACCGTCAGTTGTCCATACACGAAACAATCCCCGGCAACGGCGCCAAAAACTTGGTGCGCGAAATTGTGATCACTGCACAACTTTGCACAACTAACCAGCAAGTGCACTGGGTCGTCCAAGTAATAAACCTTACGCGAGTAAGGGTCGATCCCACGGAGATTGTTGGTATGAAGCAAGCTATGGTCACCTTGTAGATCTTAGTCAGGCAGACTCAAATGGGTATAGATGATGAATAAAACATAAAGATAAAGATAGAGATACTTATGTATATCATTGGTGAGAGCTTCAGATAAGCGTATGAAGATGCTTTCCCTTCCGTCTCTCTGCTTTCCTACTGTCTTCATCCAATCCTTCTTACTCCTTTCCATGGCAAGCTTATGCAAGGGTTTCACCGTTGTCAGTGGCTACCTCCCATCCTCTCATTGGAAATGTTCAACGCACCCTGTCACGGCACGGCTATCCATCTGTCGGTTCTCAATCAGGCCGGAATCGAATCCAGTGATTCTTTTGCGTCTGTCACTAACGCCCCGCCCTCAGGAGTTTGAAGCACGTCACAGTCATTCAATCATTGAATCCTACTCAGAATACCACAGACAAGGTTAGACCTTCCGGATTCTCTTGAATGCCGCCATCAGTTCTTGCCTATACCACGAAGACTCTGATCTCACGGAATGGCTGGCTCGTTTGTCAGGCGAGCACTCGGTTGTCAGGCGATCAACCATGCATCGTGTATCAGGAATCCAAGAGATATTCACCCAATCTAAGGTAGAACGGAGGTGGCTGTCAGTCACACGTTCATAGGTGAGAATGATGATGAGTGTCACGGATCATCACATTCATCAAGTTGAAGAACAAGTGATATCTTGGACAAAGAACAAGCGGAATTGAATAGAAGAACAATAGTAATTGCATTAATACTTGAGGTACAGCTGAGCTCCACACCTTAATCTATGGTGTGTAGAAACTCCACCGTTGAAAATACATAAGAACAAGGTCTAGGCATGGCCGTGAGGCCAGCCCCCAAAATGATCTAAGAACTAGATGTCCAAAGAATATCTAGAGATCTAAAGTGATCAAAAGATCTAAAGAACAAAGGATTCCAAAGATCCGAAGATTCAAATACAATAGTAAAAGGTCCTATATATAGAAAACTAGTAGCCTAGGGTGTACAGAGATGAGTAAATGACATAAAAATCCACTTCCGGGCCCACTTGGTGTGTGCTTGGGCTGAGCAATGAAGCATTTTCGTGTAGAGACTCTTCTTGGAGTTAAACGCCAGCTTTTATGCCAGTTTGGGCGTTTAACTCCCATTTTGGTGCCAGTTCCGGCGTTTAACGCTGGGAATTCTGAAGGTGACTTTGAACGCCGGTTTGGGCCATCAAATCTTGGGCAAAGTATGGACTATCATATATTGCTGGAAAGCCCAGGATGTCTCCTTTTCAACCCCATTGAGAGCCCGCCAATTGGGCTTCTGTAGCTACAGAAAATCCACTTCGAGTGCAGGGAGGTCAGAATCCAACAGCATCTGCAGTCCTTTTCAGTCTCTGGATCAGATTTTTGCTCAGGTCCCTCAATTTTAGCTAGAAAATACCTGAAATCACAGAAAAACACACAAACTCATAGTAAAGTCTAGAAAAGTGAATTTTAACTAAAAACTAATAAAAATATACTAAAAACTCGACTCAAACTACTAAAAACATACTAAAAAAATGCCAAAAAGCGTACAAATTATCCGCTCATCATTGCTCCCAATAGTTGTCTGGAGGAAAATGTATCCCCTGAGGTATCTCAGGGATTTCTTGATGAGGGAATTCCTCATGCTCTTTTGATGTGTAGTAAAATGCTCTATTACTGAGCTATGGACCCTTGAGATGAATCTCTCCATCTTCCATGACTCAGAGGTGGAAGCAATTGTCTTCCCTTTTTCTTCTTCTTTTTTTTTTTGAGATTTCTCTGACCTTAGGGGCCATCAATGGTTATGGAAAAGCAAAAAGCTATGCTTTTACCACACCAAACTTAGAATGTTGCTCGCCCTCGAGCAAAAGAAGAAAGAATAGAAGAAGAAGAAGAAGATATGGAGGAGTGGGAGAGAGGTGTGTATTCGGCTATATAGGGTGGGTTTGGGTGGGAAAGAGATGATGGATGTGAGTGGTGAAGAGGTAATGGGAAAGAGAGATTGAGGTGATTGGTGAAGGGTTTTGGGGAAGAGTGTTTATTGGAAAAAGAGGATGAATGTTGAGAAGAGGGGAGAATATGGTAGGTGGGGATCCTGTGGGGTCCACAGATCCTGAGATGATCCTATGGGGTCCACTGATCCTGAGGTGTCAAGGATTTACATCCCTGCACCAATTAGGCATGTAAAATGCCTTTCCATGAAATTCTGGCGTTTAAACGCCGAAGTGATGCATGTTCTGGGCATTCAACGCCCATGTGCAGCATGTTTCTGGCATTGAACGCCAGTTCCATGCTTGTTTCTGGCGTTCAGCGCCAGCTCTCGTCAGGGTGCATTCCCGGCGTTTGAACGCCGGGATGTTGCTTGTTTCTGGCGTTCAGCGCCAAATCCATGCTCTGTTCTGGCGTTGAACGCCAGCCAGATGCTCCTTACTGGCGTTTAAACACCAGTAAGTCCTTCCTCTAAGGTGTGATTTTTCTTCTGCTGTTTTTGATTCTGTTTTGAATTTTAATATTTTTTCGTGACTCCACATGATCATGAACCTAATAAAACATAAAAGAACAATGAAAATAAAATAAAATTAGATAAATAAAAATTGGGTTGCCTCCCAATAAGCACTTCTTTAATGTCAATAGCTTGACAGTGGGCTCTCATGGAGCCACACAGGTGATCAGGTCAATATTGTATAGTCCCAACACCAAACTTAGAGTTTGGTTGTGGCCTCCCAACACCAAACTTAGAATTTGATTGTGGGGGCTCTGTTTGACTTTGTACTGAGAGAAGCTCTGCATGCTTACTCTCCCTTGTTACAGAAGGATAGCCGTGTGCCTTAAACACAAGGTAGTCCCCATTCAATTGAAGGACTAATTCTCCTCTGTTAACATCTATCATAGCTTCTGCTGTGGCTAGGAAAGGTCTTCCAAGGATGATGCATTCATCCTCCTCCTTCCTAGTGTCTAAGATTATGAAATCAGCAGGAATGTAAAGGCCTTTAACCTTTACCAACACGTCCTCTACTAATCCAAAAGCTTGTCTTACTGACTTGTCTGCCAATTGTAATGAGAATAAGGCAGGCTGTAACTCAATAATCCCCAGCTTCTCCATTACAGAGAGTGGCATAAGATTTATGCCTGACCTTGGGTCACACAGAGCTTTTTCAAAGGTCATGGTGCCTATGGTACAGGGTATTAAGAATTTGCCAGGATCTTGTTTCTTTTGAGGTAAAGTTTGCTGAACCCATGTATCTAGTTCACCAATGAGCAAGGAAGGTTCACCTTCCTAAGTCTCATTACCAAACAATTTGGCATTCAGCTTCATGATAGCTCCTAGATATTGAGCAACTTGCTCTCCAGTTACATCTTCACCCTCTTCAGAGGAAGAATAGTCTTCAGAGCTCATAAATGGCAGAAGGAGATTTAATGGAATCTCTATGGTCTCTATATGAGCCTCAAATTCCTTTGGATCCTCAATAGGGAACTCGTTCCTGCTTGAGAGACATCCCATGAGATCTTCCTCATTGGGATTCGCATCCTCTCCCTCCTCCTTGCATTCGGCCATATTGATTATATCAATGGCCTTGCACTCTCTTTTTGGATTCTCTTCTGTATTGCTTGGGAGAGTACTAGGAGGAGTTTCAGTGATTTTCTTACTCAGCTGGCCCACTTGTGCCTCCAGATTTCTGATGGAGGACCTTGTTTTATTCATGAAACTTAAAGTGGCCTTAGACAGATCAGAGACTAAGTTTGCTAAGTTAGAGGTATTCTGTTCATAATTTTCTGTCTGTTGCTGAGAAGATGATGGATAAGGCTTGATATTGCTGAGCCTATTTCTTCCACCATTATTAAAGCCTTGTTGAGGCTTTTGTTGATCCTTCCATGAGAAATTCGGATGATTTCTCCATGATGAATTATAGGTGTTTCCATAAGGTTCACCCATGTAATTTACCTCTGCCATTGCAGGGTTTTCAGGATCATAAGCTTCTTCTTCAGAAGATGCCTCTTTAGTACTGTTGGATGCATTTTGCCATCCATTCAGACTTTGAGAAATCATGTTGACTTGCTGAGTCAACACTTTGTTCTGAGCCAATATAACATTCAGAGCATCAATTTCAAGAACTCCCTTCCTCTGAGGCGTCCCATTATTCACGGAATTCCTCTCAGAAGTGTACATGAATTGGTTATTTGCAACCATGTCAATGAGTTCCTGAGCTTCTGCAGGCATTTTCTTTTGGTGAATGGATCCACCTACAGAGTGGTCCAATGACATGTTGGAAAACTCAGATAGACCATAATAGAATATATCTAATATGGCCCACTCTGAAAACATGTCAGAAGGACACTTTTTGGTCATCTGCTTGTATCTTTCCCAAGCTTCATAGAGGGATTCACCATCTTTTTGCTTGAAGGTCTGAACATCCACTCTAAGCTTGCTCAGCTTTTGAGGAGGAAAGAATTTATCCAAGAAGCGTGACCAGCTTATCCCAGGAGTCCAGGCTATCTTTAGGTTGTGAGTCTAACCATGTTCTAGCTCTGTCTCTTACAGCAAAAGGGAAAAGCATGAGCCTGTAGACTTCAGGATCTACTCCATTTGTCTTAACAGTCTCACAAATATGCAAGAACTCAGTTAAAAACTGGTAAGGATCTTCAGATGGAAGTCCATGAAACTTGCAGTTCTGTTGCATTAGAGCAACTAATTGAGGTTTCAGCTCAAAATTGTTTGCTCCAATGGCGGGAATTGAGATGCTTCTTCCATCAAACTTGGACGTGGGTTTAGTAAAATCACCAAGCATCCTCCTTGTATTATTGTTGTTGGGTTCGGCTGCCATCTCCTTCTCTTGTTCGAAAATTTCAGAAAGGTTACCTCTGGATTGTTGTAATTTAGCTTCTCTTAGTTTCCTCTTCAGAGTCCTTTCAGGTTCAGGATCAGCTTCAACAAGAGTGCTTTTTTCCTTGTTCCTGCTCATATGAAAGAGAAGAGAACAAGAAAAGAAGAGGAATCCTCTATGTCACAGTAAAGAGGATCCTTATTATTAGTAGAAGAAGGAAAGAATAAAGAAAGGAGAATCCAAACACAAGGGTAAGGATAGAGGCAGTTATTGGAGATGAAGAGAGGTGAAGAGAAGTGTTAGTAAATGAATAAATAAATAGAAGATGAGAGAGAGAGAGAGAATTCGAAAATTAATTTTGAAAAGCAGTTAATGATTTTCGAAAATCAAAGGTGAGATAGAATTAAAATTAAAATTTAAAATAATTAGTTAATTTAAAAAGAATTTTGAAAAAGGGATGAGATATTTTCGAAAATTAGAAAGGGAAAAGTAGTTAGGTGGTTTTGAAAAAGATAAGAAACAAACAAAAAGTTAATTAGTTAGTTGAAAAAGATATTAAAATCAAATTTGAAAGGATAAGAAGATAAGAAGTTAGATAAGATATTTTGAAATCAAATTTTTGAAAAAGATATGATATAAAAGATAAGATAAGAAAGATTTAATTTTTAAAATTAAAATTAATTACTTAACTAACAAGAAACTAAAAGAGATGATTCTAGAATTTAAAGATTGAACCTTTCTTTACAAGAAAGTAACAAACTTCAAATTTTTGAATCAATCATATTAATTGTTAGCATAATTTTCGAAAATAAAGATAAAATTAAGAAAAAGATTTTTGAAAAATATTTTTAAATTTTCGAAAATCATAAGATAAAAATGAGAAAGATTTGATTTTTGTAAAAGTTTTGAAAAGATAGGATTTTTAAAATTGAAAATTTGACTTGACTTGTAAGAAACAACTAATTTTAAAATTTTTTGACTAAGTCAACTCAAATTTTCGAAAATTATGAGAAAATTAGGAAAAGATATTTTTTTGATTTTTAAAATTTTAATTATGAGAGAAAAAAACACAAATATGACCCAAAACATAAAAATTTTGGATCAAAACACAAGATGCATGCAAGAACACTATGAATGTCAAGATGAACACCAAGAACATTTTGAAGATCATGATGAACATCAAGAACATATTTTTGAAAAATTTTTGATGCAAAGAAAACATGCAAGACACCAAACTTAGAATTCTTTAATGCTTGGACTCTAACAAACAAAAAATGCATATGAAAAACAACAAAAGATACAAAACAAGAAAACATCAAGATCAAACAAGAAGGCTTACCAAGAACAACTTGAAGATCATGAAGAACACCATGAATGCATGAATTTTCGAAAAATGCAAGAAAAAATTTTTAAAGCATGCAAAATATTTTTGATTTTTATGATTTTATGATTTTTTTTGTATTTTTATTATTATTATTTTTTTTCTTGAAAATATTCTTTAGAAAAACGAAAATAAAGACAAATTTTTGAAAACTTTTTTTTTTGAAAAGAAAATAAAAAGAAAATTACCTAATCTGAGCAACTAGATGAACCGTCAGTTGTTCATACTCGAACAATCTCCGGCAACGGCGCCAAAAACTTGGTGGACGAAATTGTGATCATCAACAATGGCTCCAAAGACTTGGTGCTCTCTGATAAACTACTATTTTATGGTTTATATTGTGTATAATTATGTGGTTTTATCATGATCCTTACCCACTTATTCATTAATTTAGCATGCATTTATATTTCCTTCCTGGATTTATTACATGATTGAAAACTGCTTCCTAAAGACTTTTTATTATGCATTTTAGATATCCTTTATCCCATTCGATGCCGTGATCAGTGTGTTAAGTGTTTCAGGCTTTATAGGGCATGGATGAATTGGAGATTGGAAGGGAAGCTAGCAAAAATGGAAGGAACACAAGAAATTAAGGAGACAACCAGCGAGAAGTGACGCGGCCGCAAGGCTCACGCATTCGCACGGAAGAGGAGAAATCACAGTGACGCAGTCGCATGGCTCACGCGACCGTGCGGAAAGGAAAAGCACAAGTGACGCGGAGGCATGGACGACGCGAACGCGTGGCACGGAAAAATGCGAATGACGCGTCCGCATGGACGACGCGACCGCATGACATGCGCGATCTGCATAATCTGCAGATTTCGCTGGGGGTGATTTTGGGCCCTGTTTTGACCCAGTTCTTGGCCCAGAATAGCAGACTAGAGCCAGAGAACATGCAGAAATGAAAGAGAACATTCATTCTACACAGTTTTAAGTTTTTTCAGATCTAGTTTTACTCCTCCTCTAGGTTTTCTCTCTACACAATTGATACTTTTAGGATATTTTTTCTACTACTTTGGCATTGGGATATTGAGAAGAGTTATTTCCTCATCAAGACTTCGTCATTCTAGTTCGTTCTCTTAACTTGGTTTATTTCTTCCATGTTCCTTGCCTTGTTCAATTTTGTCATTGGAATACTTTTATGATTATTTAATACAAGAATTATTTCTTTCATTTTAATCCATTTTTCTTTCCAATAATCATGTCTTCTTTTGATTCCCTTTCATATGTTATGGATTTATTATTTACAATGAGCGAGTAGTTCCCTAACTTGATGGGGAGTTGATTGAAAAGAACCAATTGAGTTGGAAGGCTTAAGAGAACGATTGTAATTGGGTTTACTGTTGGATTGCCTTCTAGTCACTAACATCAATCCCTTTTAATTAAGTGGGTTGCAACTTGGGAACAGACGTAGCATTCCAACTTGTTTGACTTTCCTTTGCCTAGTAAAGGATAACCAAACAGAATAACTTTTAATTATCAATTAATCTTGAGATCATTCCAACTATAATAGGGACTCCAACTAATCAACTCCCAGTCAAGGCTTTTATTTACATTGTTCAAATTCATCAATTTAATTTCCTGTCATTCAACTCAAACCTTTTTGAAAACATCTGATTAATAAAACAGCACACCTTTCTGCAACTCGTTGGGAGACGACCTGGGATTCATACTCCCAGTATTTGAAATTTAAATTTCTGTGACATATTTCTAAATTGATAAGTGGATTTCCGGTGAGTTAAGAACTATACTTGCAACGTACACATTTTCATAATTTTTAATTCACCAAATTCCGCATCATCAATTTTTGGTGCCGTTGGCGGGGAGTTGCAACAGCGTGTTAATTTATTGATTGGTATTTATTTCTATTGCATTTTTTTCTTTTCATTCTATCACTATGAACTGCACGTTTCTTTTGTTAAATGACGCGTTCACTTCCTGATCCAAGCTTGCCAGCATTTGATCCTGAAATTGAAAGAACTCTTTCGCATATAAGGCGAGCTAGGCGTAGGCGACTCCTCTTTGAGGACAAACCTGAACCGTCATTTAAGGAAGAAACAACCCCCCTTTCTACTGATCCAGTTCATTTACGTGCAGGTGACATGGCAACACCCAGAAGAGTCACCATCCAGGAGGAAGGAGCCCATGATTTTACGCTCCAACCATTCCAGGCGCACCACCCAGCAGTAGCTGTAGATTTTGAAATAAAATCCTCACTACTCAACTTGATGCCCGAATTTCATGGCTTACCTGCTCAAGAACCTATCAAGGATCTCAGGGATTTCCAGACCACTTGCTCTACTGTTAAGCGTGATGGAGATGATGAAATCTCTATTCTACTAAAAGCCTTCCCGTTTTCTCTGGAAGGAAAGGCAAGAGAGTGGTACTACACTCAGCCCAGAGAAACTATTTCCAACTGGGATACACTTAGGAGCGAATTTCTGGATAAATTTTTTCCAACTGAAATTGCTAATAAGCTAAGGAAAGACATGTCTATGATCATTCAGGACGAATCTGAGACCCTCTATGAATACTTAGAACACTTCAATACACTTCGAAATGCATGTCCCCATCATAGGATTGACAAGATAGTCTTACTCGGTTACTTTACACAGGGTTTGAGACCTCAAGATAGGACCACACTGGAAGGTGCTTGCAATGGTTCTATGAAAAAGCACAAGACTACGGACGAAGCATGGCAATTGATCAGAGACTTAACTGATTTTACTAGGAATCATAGGCAGAGACAAGGTCGGTCAAGAGCTGTTGCAGAGGTATCCACTAATACAGAGACTACCGCTATAGCCCAGAATCTATGTGAAATTACTAACTTGCTGAAGCAGATGCAACTGAATCAACAACAATCTCAGCAAGTTCAGCCTTCTCCATCACAGCACAGCCAGCAGTTAGTCCCACAAAGAGTGTGCGGTATCTGTGCAGATTATAGTCACTATACCGATGAGTGTCCGCAGCTCCAACCAGAAGACAATACTGTAGCAGCCACTCACAACTTTTATGGCCGCCCCAATCAAGGGTACAATCAAGGTGGCAATTATAACCAAGGATGGCAGGATAATTCCAACCAAGGCTGGAGAGACAATTCTAACCTGGGTTGGAGGGACAATTCTAACAGAGGAGGCAGAGATAATAATGGAAATCAGAGGTGGAATAACAACAACAACAGGCAGCAGAATCAACCTTACAGAGCACCTCATTTAAGACAACCTCAAGCCCCTCAGCAAACCTCTCAGACCACTAGCATCTCTTCACCCCCTAATGCTGACTTACTACAAGCCATTGATCAGAGATATCAGGCTATGGAAGAAAATATTAAAGCAACTTTGAATACTTTCGCTTCTACTTTACAAACTCTTGTCTCACAAATGGGTTCAACGCAAAATTCCAGTAACCAGTCCTCAAGCTCTGGTGGACTCCCCTCTCAACCATTCCCCAACCCAAAGGGTGGTATTAATGCCATCACCCTAAGGTCTGGAACCACACTGTAGGAGAGAAGTCAGGAGGAGCCAAGCCCACCAGAATACGCCTCAACTAAAGAGGTTGTGGAATTAGAAGATGTTGAAGAGGAAGAGGACATACAGGACATAGCTGAGAGAGAAGAAGCTCAATCACAGGAGAGAGCACCAAAAGGTGTAGACACTGCAGAAAACACCACTCCCATTCCATTTCCACAACTTGCAAGGAAGCCCAGGAAGCAGTTGGAACCTGACCCCAAGATGGTAGAAATCTTCAAAAAGGTTGAGGTAACTGTTCCCCTTTTTGATGTCATTCAACAGGTACCTAAATATGCAAAGTTTCTAAAAGATCTATGTATACATAAGGACAAAATTAATGAATTAGAAACTATTCCTTTAGGAAGTTCTATATCTGCTTTAATGGGAAGTTTACCTGAAAAATGCAGTGACCTAGGTCCTTGTATAGTTAGTTGCACTATTGGTGGTGTAGTAATTTATGATTGCATGTGTGATTTGGGAGCATGTGTTAGTATTATGCCTTTATCTGTATATGATGTTTTAAGGCTCCCTCCCTTAAAAAGGTCGGTAGCTCATTTTGTGTTGGCAGATAAAAGCATTATTACAGTAGCTGGAGTTGCTGAAGATATTTTAGTAAACATTAAAGGGCTCACATTTCCCACTGATTTTTATATCTTGGAGATGCCCAATAATGACTCGGATAAGCCATCATCAATCCTACTTGGCAGACCATTCCTTAAGACATCAAGATTCAAGTTAGATGCTTCTTCAGGAACATATTCTTTTGAAGTAGATGGCCGAATAGTAATCTTCAATTTGAATGGAGTCACAAACAACCCTCCAGAAGATCATTCCATCTTCCAGTGTGATGTCATAGATGAAGCTGTAGCTGAAATTCACCAGGAAGAGTTGGAAGAAAAGTATGCAGAACAAAGTCCAAGTGTGAGGGCTCTATTAACTAACAATAAGGACATTTCTGAACTTTCACAAGCTCCAGACAATCCAGAGCCTGCCCATGACCAGAAGATTGAGTTGAAACCTCTCCCTCCACATCTCAAATACGCTTATCTTGAAGAAGGGCAGAAGTTTCCAGTTATCATTGCACAGGATCTCACTCCTGAACAGGAAGAGCAGCTACTTAATGTGCTAAGGAAGCACAAGAAAGCAATTGGGTGGAGTTTGGCAGACATCGTAGGCATCAACCCTCAAGTATGTGAGCACAGAATATTTTTAGAGGAAGGAGCAAGACCTGTCCGCCAACCCCAAAGAAGACTGAATCCCACTATTTTGGAAGTTGTCAAAAAGGAAGTGACCAGACTATTGGAAGCAGGTATCATTTATCCCATTTCAGACAGTGAATGGGTTAGCCTAGTACAAGTGGTGCCCAAGAAGTCTGGAGTCACTACAGTGAAGAACGAGCATGGAGAGC
Organism: Arachis stenosperma; assembly: GCF_014773155.1. Lineage (NCBI taxonomy): Eukaryota > Viridiplantae > Streptophyta > Magnoliopsida > Fabales > Fabaceae > Arachis > Arachis stenosperma. The sequence goes on from NC_080385.1 coordinate 142,474,589, forward strand.
TCATAGCGACCAGAGTACAGAACGCTTGGAGAGTCTGCATTGATTACAGGCGTCTCAACCAAGCTACTCGCAAGGATCACTACCCTCTTCCATTCATTGATCAAATGCTGGATCGCCTGTCAGGTAAATCACATTATTGCTTTTTAGATGGTTACACAGGTTATTTCCAGATTCATATAGCTCCTGAGGATCAGAAAAAGACTACTTTTACATGTCCTTTTGGGACTTATGCTTACAAGAGAATGCCCTTTGGCTTGTGCAATACACCAGCTACTTTTCAGAGGTGCATGATGAGTCTTTTTTCTGATCTCATTGAGGACTGTATGGAAGTTTTTATGGATGATTTTAGCGTTTATGGTGATTTTTTTAGCCTTTGCTTAGATGGATTATCTAGAGTATTAGATAGATGTGTCAATACAAACCTTGTATTAAATTTTGAAAAATGCCATTTTATGGTTAAACAAGGGATTGTATTAGGACATGTTGTATCTAATACTGGTATTTCTGTAGACCCAGCAAAGGTGAATGTTATTTCCAGTTTACCTTACCCCTCCTCTGTGAGGGAAGTCCGTTCGTTCCTTGGCCATGCAGGTTTTTACATGAGATTTATTAAGGACTTTAGTAAGGTAGCACTTCCCCTATCCAGATTGCTGCAGAAGGATATTGAGTTCAAGTTCAGTGAGAATTGTAAGCAAGCGTTCGATAAGCTGAAGACCAACCTGACTCAAGCTCCCATTGTGAGAGGACCAAACTGGAGCCAACCCTTTGAAATCATATGCGATGCTTCCAACCATGCAGTAGGAGCAGCGCTGGCTCAGCGTGAAGGTAAGGATCCTTTTGTTATTACTTATGCGTCTAAAACTTTAGACGCTGCCCAGTCCAATTATACTACTACTGAGAAAGAGCTTCTTGCTATTGTTTTTGCTCTGGATAAATTCCGAGCTTATCTACTTGGTACTAGAGTAGTAGTGTATTCGGACCATGCAGCTTTGAAGTATCTATTAGCGAAAAAGGAGTCCAAACCAAGGCTCATACGTTGGATATTGCTTTTACAAGAATTTGATTTAGAAATAAAGGATATGAGTGGTAATCAGAATCTAGTGGCAGACCACTTGAGTCGCCTTGAGCACATTAAGGATGATTCTACTCCTATAAATGATAATTTTCCATTTGATAACCTGCAAGCAGTATCTGAGGTGGTACCTTGGTATGCACCTGTAGCTAATTACCTAGTTAGCCGCACATTTCCCCCACATTTTTCTAAGCATCAAAGGGACAAGCTGAAAAGCGAGTTTAAATATTATATATGGGATGACCCATATTTGTGGAGATGTGGTGCTGATCAGGTAATTAGACGTTGTGTACCTCAATCAGAATTCCAGTCTATTTTGGAGGCCTGTCACTCATCTGAGAATGGAGAACATTTTGGCCCTCAAAGAACGGCTAGAAAGATCTTAGACTGTGGATTCTGGTGGCCTACTCTTTTTCGAGATGCCGCTGAGTTTTGTAGATCTTGTCTTCCATGCCAAAAATTTGGTAATATATCCAGGAGGGATGAGATGCCCCAACAATTTATGCTTTTTTGTGAAATTTTTGATGTTTGGGGCATTGACTTCATGGGTCCGTTCCCAAATTCTAATGGTCAATTTTATATATTATTAGCTGTGGATTATGTTTCCAAGTGGGTGGAAGCAATTTCCACCCACACTGATGATGCTAACACTGTTGTTTCCTTTGTGAGAAACCATATTATTTGCCGCTTTGGATCACCACGAGCAATCGTGAGCGATCAAGGCACCCATTTCTGTAACAGGAGACTAACAGGATTGATGAAGAAGCAGGGGATAATTCATAAGGTCACAACAGCATACCATCCTCAGACCAATGGGCAAGCCGAGGTGTCGAACAGAGAGATAAAGCGTATCTTGCAGAAGATAGTCAAACCTCACAGAAAAGACTGGAGCACCAAACTACAAGATGCACTATGGGCATACAGGACAGCATACAAAACACCCATTGGAATGAGCCCTTTCCGCTTAGTTTATGGAAAAGCTTGTCATCTACCAGTTGAAGTAGAGCACAGAGCCTTTTGGGCAGTCAAGGAGTGCAACATGGGAATTGAGCAAGCTGGAGCTGAAAGGAAGTTACAACTGCAAGAACTGGAGAGCCTTCGTCTAGAAGCTTATGAGAACTCAAGAATATACAAGGAAAAGATGAAGGCTGTACATGATCAACACATTAGGAGGAAAGAGTTCCAATCTAGGGATTTAGTCCTCCTTTACAAATCTCGACTAAGACTCTGGCCAGGCAAGTTGAGATCGAAATGGGAAGGTCCATACAGAGTAGAGAAGGCCGAGCCATACGGAGACCTAAGCCACCCTTCACGCTCTGAACTTATTAAAGTTAATGGACAACGTCTGAAGCTGTACCATGGAGAAAAGCTGCAGAAAAATAAGGAGCTTGAGATCTTCCTCTTGGAAGATCCCCACAGGCCAGAAGATTGAGCTACTGGAGCGTCCAACTTACGGACGTTAAAGCAAAGTGCTAGGTGGGAGACAACCCACCATGGTATGATTGTTCTTTTCTTTTTATCTTTAGTTTTTCCTAGTCAAAAACTCTTCCCTTTATTAGCACCTTCATGCATCTGCATTCGCACTTTTTATAAAAAAAAGAGAGAGCTGCGCGACGCGACCGCATCAGCGACGCGTCCGCGTCGCAGGAAGAGGTGAGAAAATAAAAAACGTACAGAGAGTCACGCCGGAGCGTGGCTGGAGGCGTGCCAATGGCACAAAACATCCCACGCAACCGCGTCACTGACGCGTCTGCGTCACATGGGATTCCTGGCCTTCCACGCGATCGCATGCCCCATGCGACCGCATGCCCTGAATTTCGACGTAAAAGGGTGCACAACCAATTATTGTGCTGGAGTGGTGCTGGAATGATGCTGAACGCACAATTCTACCCACGCGATCGCGTCACATTCCTCTAAAAAGCCCACTCACGCGATCGCATGCCCCACGCGATCGCGTCACCCCAATTTTGGCAAATTTATCAATTTGAACAGAGAGTTGCGCAGCCGCGAGGCTGTACTCGCGCCAGAAGCACAATATGAGTCACGCGACCGCGTGACTGACGCAACCGCGTCACCTACCTTACAGCGCAATCACACGAACGCGTGCTCCACGCGGCCGCGTCGCTTGTGCCGCACAGCTCCACCAAAACTGCCAAATTATCTTATCTTTCTCTCCTCCAAATCCTAATTTTTCTTTTCCCTCCTTATCTCCTCCTTCTCCCTTCTCCCTTCTACCCCACCCCTCACTCCATCTCTCTCTCACCTCCATTAACAAGGTTTTCTTTTCTTCCCTCCTTCTTCCATTTTTTTATCATTATTCTTATTTTAGATGTTATTTTCTTTTCTTTTCTTTTTCTTTTCTTTATCATTATTTTCTTTCTTTTTATTTCCTTTTTACATGGTGCTAGCATATTTATTTGAGCCATCATTCCTCATTATTTGCTTGTGGATTATTGTAATTTGTTTGGAACTTATATCTTATTCTCAAAAATGGGAATGCTCGCATGTTTACTTTAATACTTTCTATGCCTTATTTATCATGCATGCTATGTGTTTATGAAAAGGCCCATATGGCATCATGCACTTTTCTACATTATCATATTCTACTATTCCATGCATGTTTTTCACTAAATCCCTTTACTATTTTATTAATCCAATTTAATTGCCAATACAAATTTTTAATTTGTTACGAAGTGATGCTTGATCTATGCTACTCATGCCCTTGCCGGCATGCCAATAATCATCTTGCATCTACTTCCCTTTATGTGCACCTATCCTATTTCCTTTCTTGATCTTTTCACATGTTGTCTAGACCATGTGTTTATTTCATTCATCTTCACCGTGCACTGTTTATTACCCACTCCATCTCCTTCCTTGCTTTGTTTCTTTGGATCTGACTTACTTTCTCTTCCCTTTTTCAGAATGGCCACCAAGAAAGGCAAAGAGAAGGCTACCCCTAAACCCACAGCAAGGAAAGGAACGAAGAGAGCATTAGTGGCAGAATCTTCTTCAACTGCAGTCAAGCCCTCAACAAAGAGAATTAAAAGGATTATCAAAGTTGATGAAAAGGAATGAGCCTTCCCAGCCAAGGACACTGCACGATTCCCAAATCACTACTGTGAGCAGATGTTTCCTATTCTGGCAGCTCGAAATTACAACAACGAACACCTTCTTATCCTTCTGCCTCATATCGCTGAATTTGTTGAGCCACAAATTGCACATAGACATTGGGGATTTCTACTAAGACAGCCACGACAGGAATCTTTCTTGGGTTATTGAGTTCTACTCCAACTTCCACCTGTCGACTCTGCAGTCCATCTATTTACGCCAGAAGCAAGTCCCCATTACAGAAGAAGCCATACAGCAGGCCTTAGATCTCCCACCTGCTCCAGAAGGATTGGACGCTTTTCAGAAAGCTGCAACCAAGCGCCAGGCATACACTTTTGACTGGGACACTGTTCTCAGAGTTATTGCTCGCCCTGGCAGCAAATGGATCTTCAGATACCATCGTTCCCGTCCTAAGGGAATCTCGGCTTCCGCCCTTACCTTTGAGGCTCACATATGGACACAGATCATGTCCCATTACGTCTTCCCGAGTACTCATGAGTCCTCCTCCACCATCTACCAGTCAACTGCTACATCAGATACTGAAGCGGTTGGACCAACATGAAAAGAAAGCAAAGCTCCGTGAGCGTTGCAACCAACGTCGATTCAAACACCTCAGGGAGCTGCTTCGAGGAGATTGTAGAGACTCAGACACCCCAGACTCCACATCCTTCACCAGCACAAGGAGCCAGAACGACCCCGACTGTGGAGACACTGCCACCAGCCCACCATTGTTCCTGACAGATGGCACTGAGGACGGTATAAAGCCTTAAGTGTGGGGAGGTCGGTTAGTACCTAACTTCCGGAGGTAAATTCTCTTCCCTAGCACCAATAAATTAGGATATTTTAGTTAGATTTTCTTTTTCTTAGAATAGATTAGTTGCATGCATGTTCCACTTGATTGAAAAGATAATAAGTTTCTTCTAAAAAATATCTTTAGAATAAAATTTCACTAATTCTGATCCTAACTTTTAGGATAAATCTGCTTGAAGTTGTATTTGGAACATGATTTTTGAGCTAAAGAACACACAACCTGTGAAAAATTTGAGCCTTTATGCATGGTTACATTATTTAACCATAATTATTTTATTCTTGTGTGTTTACTTCTCTATGATTGTAATCTATATTTTGTCTCATCCTATATGTCCAATAGTTATTATGTTTATATGCTTGCATGTGATTGAGGCCATTATTTGTTTAAACTCACCTATCCAAATTAAGCGTACCCTTTTTAATTATCTTTGTCAACCACTTTGAGCCTTAAAATCCCATTTGTTCTGTATTCTACCACATTACTAGCCTTAAGCGGAAAAAACAATTGTATATCCTGATGACAAGTCATCATATACCCATTTTCTATGCTTTTTCATACAAGAAATTGATGATTTGTGCTTAAATATTGAATGCTTTTGTGCTTAAATGATATATTTTCTTGATCTTTTAATTTTATAAATCTTGTAGGAAAAAAAGAAGAAAAAGAAGCAAAGAAGCACAAAAAAGGAGAAAAAAGAGCTTTGGGACACACTTTGAAGTTGGAGCACACTTTGGAGCCTTAGGCCACGCTTTTAAAAGCGTGGCCCATGACCAAATTAAAGAGGAAAACAACCAGCACGCACACTGCCCTGCCCTTGCCAAGGGCAGGGCAGAATCATGATGAAACAAAGTGAGGTTGGAGCAAATTTTCGCTAAGTTAAAATCTGGCCGTTCATAGCATGACCATGCCTACTTCAAAGGGCTATAACTTGAGCTACAGATGTCCGATTGATGTGCTTCCAGTTGCGTTGGAAAGCTGACATTTAGAGCTTTCCAACGATATATAGCAATCCATATTTGGCTTACAATTGAGGCAGGAACGAAAGGCATCTTTAAGGGCCAAAAATAAGCGAAAATAAACCAAAGTGCTTCCACCAAGGCTCGAAGCTGGAACCTCACCCCAAAACAAAGTAGCGCTCAATTTTCTGCCCTGCCCTCTTGGAGAGCAGGGCAATGTCGTGCTCTTCATGGAAAATCAAAGAAAAAAATTGCTCCTTGATGAGCGGATAATTTGTACGCTTTTTGGCATTGTTTTTAGTATGTTTTTAGTAGTTTGAGTTGAGTTTTTAGTATATTTTTATTAGTTTTTAGTTAAAAATCACTTTTCTGGACTTTACTATGAGTTTGTGTGTTTTTCTGTGATTTCAGGTATTTTCTGGCTGAAATTGAGGGACCTGAGCAAAAATCTGATCCAGAGACTGAAAAAGACTGCTGATGCTGTTGGATTCTGACCTCCCTGCACTCGAAGTGGATTTTCTGGAGCTACAGAAGCCCAATTGGCGCGCTCTCAACGGTGTTGGAAAGTAGACATCCTGGGCTTTCCAGCAATATATGATAGTCCATACTTTGCCCAAGATTTGATGGCCCAAACCGGTGTTCAAAGTCACCTATAGAAATCCCAGCGTTAAACGCCGGAACTGGCACCTAAATGGGAGTTAAACGCCCAAACTGGCATAAAAGCTGGCGTTTAACTCCAAGAAGAGTCTCTACACGAAAAATGCTTCATTGCTCAGCCCAAGCACACACCAAGTGGGCCCGGAAGTGGATTTTTATGTCATTTACTCATCTTTGTAAGCTACTAGTTTTCTATAAGTAGGACCTTTTACTATTGTATTATGATATCATCTGATCTTTGGAACCTTTTTCTTTAGATCTTTTGATCACTTTGGGAGGCTGGCCATTCGGCCATGCCTAGACCTTGTTCTTATGTATTTTCAATGGTGGAGTTTCTACACACCATAGATTAAGGTGTGGAGCTCTGCTGTACCTCGAGTATTAATGCAATTACTATTGTTCTTCTATTCAATTCCGCTTGTTCTTTGTCCAAGATATCACTTGTTCTTCAACTTGATGAATGTGATGATCCGTGACACTCATCATCGTTCTCACCTATGAACAAGGTGACTGACAACCACTTCTGTTCTACAAGCATATGAGGCTCTAGTGTTTATCTCTTGGATTCCTGATACACGATGCATGGTTGATTGCCTGACAACCGAGTGCTCGCCTGACAAACGAGCCAGCCATTCCGTGAGATCAGAATCTTCGTGGTATAGGCAAGAACTGATGGCGGCATTCAAGAGAATCCGGAAGGTCTAACCTTGTCTGTGGTATTCTGAGTAGGATTCAATGATTGAATGACTGTGACGTGCTTCAAACTCCTAGCAGGCGGGGCGTTAGTGACAGACGCAAAAGAATCGCTGGATTCTATTCCGGCCTGACCGAGAATCGACAGCTGATTAGCCATATGCTGTGACAGAGCATAGGAACATTTTCACTGAGAGGATGGGAGGTAGCCACTGACAACGGTGAAACCCTTGCATAAGCTTGCCATGGAAAGGAGTAAGAAGGATTGGATGAAGACAGTAGGAAAGCAGAGAGACGGAAGGGAAAGCATCTTCATACGCTTATCTGAAGCTCTCACCAATGATATACATAAGTATCTCTATCTTTATCTTTATGTTTTATTCATATATCATCTATACCCATTTGAGTCTGCCTGACTAAGATTTACAAGGTGACCATAGCTTGCTTCATACCAACAATCTCCGTGGGATCAACCCTTACTCGCGTAAGGTTTATTACTTGGACGACCCAGTGCACTTGCTGGTTAGTTGTGCAAAGTTGTGTAGTGAATCACAACTTCGCGCACCACTCCTCAAGTGCCTTCACCAAGGTTCGAACACAAGACCTTCAAGGAAGTAAAGGCTTAGGCTTGGCGCACACAAGCGCATCATGGCACGGTCAAGGAACGTGGTGCGCGCACAAGACACACCAAGGCAACATTGCCCTGCCCTCCACAAGGGCAGGGCAGCATCCTCACACACCAAGCTCGCACGCAATGAGCCGCACGCACAATTTCCCTGCTCTGCCCTCCACAAGGGCAGGGCAGCCTCCTGGGAGCAAACACTCATGGGCCAAAATCCAACCAAAATTCCATTTAAATTCAATTCCTCTCCAAATTGAATCAAGGCCAACCAAACCCATTTCTCCTCAAATCCAAAGCAAGCAAAGCCCACATCATCACTCAAAGGCACATGAATCAATTAAATTAGGATTTTTATTTTTGTAATTGGTTTTAATTGCATTTTCATTTTTCATTTTGTAAAGCCTATATAAAGGAATCAATAGGAGCTCCATTAAGAAGGAAGGCTAGCTCAACTAGGGAGCATTAGGAATTGAGAGTACTCTCTCTTAGTTTTCATTTCTGTTTGAATTTTGGATCAAGAATTGAAGGAATTCTGTTTCACTTGATCTGAAATCTCTTGTTCTTCTTCTACATAACTTCAGAAAATTGAGAATTGAATATGAGTTTTCATTTACTGCTTCCAACTTCATTTCTTCTTCAATCTGTTTCTTGGTTGGATCAAGGAAGGGAGTGAGATCTAGACTTGTTTTCTGGTCTCATTGATTCCCTGAGATCTTGTCTCTTTAAATTTCAAAATCAAGCTGAGTTACATTCTGTGTTGCTTTTTCAAGCAATTTTCCATTTCTGTTTAAATCTGCTGCACTTATTTCATCTTTTACTTCTCTGCTTGATTGCTCTTTACATTTCCTTGTTGGATTTTAAATTCCCTGCACCCAACCCCCTTTACATTTTCTGCAATTTACATTTCTTGTCATTTAAGATTTTGCCAATTTACTTTTCTTGCAATTTAAGTTTCAACTATTTTACTTTCTTGTTATTTAAGTTTTATGCAATTTTACTTTCTGCAACTTTAAACTTCCTGTCATTTATAATTCCGTTGGCTACATTTCATCCAATATCCCTTCAATGTTAGCTTGACTAAACTAATCACCCACTAAAGTTGCTTGATCCATCAATCCCTGTGGGATCGACCTCACTCTAAGTGAGTTATTACTACTTGATGCGACCCGGTATACTTGCCGGTTGGATATGTGTTTGGAAAATTCGTTTTTCCGCAAAAACACCATCAAGTTTTTGGCGCCGTTGCCGGGGATTGATTAGATCAACAATGATTAAGTGGGTGAGAAGTCTAGATCAAGCATTTTTTTTTGTTTTTGTTCTCTGTTTTAAAGTGAAACCAAGGTGTTTGAGTTTTTGCCTCACTAAGAAATTCTCATCTCTGATATGAGTAATTTCAATTTTTCTTGGTGTTGTGTTTTCCAAAATTTAAATAGAGTTCAACTCATCTTATGATCAAACAAATTTTATGGGATATTACCCACCATCACCAATCTCTAATGGTGGTTGGGAATATTACCAAGAAATCACAGATTCTGAGCACTCCAATCCATGGAGATTTGCTTCACAGACACAAGATGAGCAAGAAAATCATATGGTATATTTTCTTCCACCACAAAATGATGCTAGTCATGATTCTAATGGTGGCTGGGAAGGAAATTCTAATGCTCCATATGATATTCATCCAAAGATATCATCACTTGACCATGCTTCAACAGAAAGCCTCTATCAAAATTCACCACCCACACAAACTTCCATGAACCAAAGCCTCTCAAAGCTTGAGACCATGTGTGAAAAATATGAGAAGGAGGCACAGATATCCTGGAACGAGCAAGAGAATTTATTCAAAAACATGAAAATAATGTTAGCTCAATTGGTGAGTGCAACAAGGAAAGAGGAAAAACAAGAGGAAGAGGCTACTAAGTCAAGTGAATCTTTAGTGAAGAAGGAAGAGGTGGTGGAAATATTTGAACCTGAAACTGCCCTTGAGATGACAAGAGCACATGACAACTCACAACTCTCACAAACTTCCCTGGACCAAAACGCCTCAACACTTGAATCCATGATTGAAAGGTATGAAGAGGAGATGAAGCAAGCTTGGGAAGATCAACAAACCTCCTCCATAAAAGAGCTATTAAAGCAAATGTTGAGTGTAAAAGAGGAAGTGGAAGAACAAGCTAGTGAGGAGGACAATCAAGAACGTCCAAACTCAAGGGAAACAGAGAGGCACATGAAGGACAAGCTCATTGAACCACCAATTCAAAAGGCTCTGGATGAAGATCAAACTCCAAAAATCACACAACAACCATGTCTTGACATCCAAGAAGTGAAGGCAACTAACAAAAACACCAATCCTGTCCCTAATCCAGCAAGCAAGATCAATCAAGCCATTTGCAAAAGAAAGCTTGCTGAGGAAAGGCCAAGACAAGGGACAGTAGCTGAATCTTCTCCCCCCTTAAGGTCATTCCTCTTAACCAATTGGAAGAAGAGGAAGAAAGTGAATAACAACATGTCAAGCTAATGACACTAAAAGAGCACTTGTTGGGAGGTAACCCAACCGTAGGTAACATTTCTTCTCTGCTTTGTCTTCGTTTTTTACTTTGTTTAAATTCAATAAATGGGCATATGGTTACATTCTAAGTTTGGTGTTGTCTTGCAACAACTTGTTTTTAATCTTTTTGGATGATTGCATCAAATCAAAAATGGAAGTGACACACTAAGATTCTAAGTTTGGTGTGCCACTTAATTCTCTATGCAATTCATTAAGCAACACTACTTGTCTGCATAATCATAAGGCCTTTGCAGTGTTGTTTTTCTTTTGGTTTGACACTTTATTATTCTGTTTACTTTAGTTATTTCTTTATTTTTAATACTTCCACTTATTTTGCTTCTTGACTGTTTTTGTTAATACATCACCAAGAGATCCTTATTCATGACATATTCTTGGCTTGGTGATTGTATTTAACATATAACAGTTTCTTTTGTTTAGTTCTAATTCAAATAAATTCACATATGGTCGTATTCTAAGTTTGGTGTTGCTATGCAACAAAATTTGGTTCCAATCCTTACAAGATACTTGCATCAATTCCAAGTGAAAGTGTCACACTAAGTCTGGTGTGCCACTTATATATTTTTTATGCAATGTATCATGCACACCATCTTACGTTTGCAATCATAGTGTTTTTATTTCTCCGTGCCTTGATTGTTATCCTCAATTTTGCTTGCTTGAAACACATGTACTACTAACATATCATTGTGTAAGACATTCATGATCCTTCTTAGCCCCATAGCCATTGTTCTAATTGTTGCTTGAGGATGAGCAAGCATTCTGAGTTGGTATGGGAAGGAGAAGAATGAGAGGAAAATGACAACAATAGAGAAGATGAATTGCAAGGTTGTAAAGTTCCTTTTCCTCTCATTTATTTCCAGCACTTTAAATTGCATGATTTTCTTATTATCTTCTCTGTTTACATGTGTGGTATGACTAAGCATAGCTTGAATTTGTTTTGAAATATGTTGTTGTGACATTATGACTACCAACTTGAGTTTTGTGAATTCAAAAGCAAAAAAGCATCATGATCATAAACAAACAAGGAATTAAAGAAGAATTTAGCATGTGCATACAAGTATTGGAAAGCTAGTATGATTGATTATTGCTCAATTGCATTGGATTTTATTTAATTGAAGTTTTTCATCTAGTACATTTTGTGAAATCTTTTGAAATCATGAAAACCTTGAAGAAGCAAATACAATTAAAGCAAGAAAAGAAAAAGGGAAAGAATGAGAAAGCTGAAGGCTCTGAGTACCAATGGCAATTTATTTGTTAAGTGCTTGTGGTGTTTATGTATCAAGCCAAATGCTTGAAAACAAAACACTTAGAAGTCAAGGCTAGGCTCAAGTGCAAAAGCACTCCCTCAAAGCTCAAGGCTCTGAGCATCAATGATTAGAGGGTCAAGAAAAGAAAAGAAAAATGAGCTTAATGAAGTCCTCTAATTAAATGCTTGTGGTGCTTATGTATCAAGTGGTAATACTTGAAAACAAAGCATTTAGAAGTCGTAGCTTTGTTATCAACTCATGGGGCAAAGCACCCAAAAGGAGAAGCAAAAAAAAAAAAAAAAAAATCAAAAGCTTGTTTCAAGGAAGAATTATAAGAAAAAGATTTCATAAAAGAAGCTAGATAGAAGCATCAATCATTTACATCTCTTTTGTAATTGTAGCATGCATAGAAAACTAGCTTGCCATGAACATTAACTTGCTACTCTTCTTACCTTGGATTGTCAATTTCTATTGCATGATTCTTTTCTTGCTTGGGGACAAGCAAGGTTTAAGTTTGGTGTTGTGATGACAAGTCATCATATACCCATTTTCTATGCTTTTTCATACAAGAAATTGATGATTTGTGCTTAAATATTGAATGCTTTTGTGCTTAAATGATATATTTTCTTGATCTTTTAATTTTATAAATCTTGTAGAAAAAAAAGAAGAAAAAGAAGCAAAGAAGCACAAAAAAGGAGAAAAAAAGAGCTTTGGGACACACTTTGAAGTTGGAGCACACTTTGGAGCCTTAGGCCACGCTTTTAAAAGCGTGGCCCATGACCAAATTAAAGAGGAAAACAACCAGCACGCACACTGCCCTGCCCTTGCCAAGGGCAGGGCAGAATCATGATGAAACAAAGTGAGGTTGGAGCAAATTTTCGCTAAGTTAAAATCTGGCCGCTCACAGCATGACCATGCCTACTTCAAAGGGCTATAACTTGAGCTACAGACGTCCGATTGATGTGCTTCCAGTTGCGTTGGAAAGCTGACATTTAGAGCTTTCCAACGATATATAGCAATCCATATTTGGCGTACAATTGAGGCAGGAATGAAAGGCATCTTTAAGGGCAAAAAATAAGCGAAAATAAACCAAAGTGCTTCCACCAAGGCTCGAAGCTGGAACCTCACCCCAAAACAAAGTAGCGCTCAATTTTCTGCCCTGCCCTCTTGGAGAGCAGGGCAATGTCGTGCTCTTCATGGAAAATCAAAGAAAAAAATTGCTCCTCAAGTGCCTTCACCAAGGTTCGAACACAAGACCTTCAAGGAAGTAAAGGCTTAGGCTTGGCGCACACAAGCGCATCATGGCACGGTCAAGGAACGTGGTGCGCGCACAAGACACACCAAGGCAACATTGCCCTGCCCTCCACAAGGGCAGGGCAGCATCCTCACACACCAAGCTCGCACGCAATGAGCCGCACGCACAATTTCCCTGCTCTGCCCTCCACAAGGGCAGGGCAGCCTCCTGGGAGCAAACACTCATGGGCCAAAATCCAACCAAAATTCCATTTAAATTCAATTCCTCTCCAAATTGAATCAAGGCCAACCAAACCCATTTCTCCTCAAATCCAAAGCAAGCAAAGCCCACATCATCACTCAAAGGCACATGAATCAATTAAATTAGGATTTTTATTTTTGTAATTGGTTTTAATTGCATTTTCATTTTTCATTTTGTAAAGCCTATATAAAGGAATCAATAGGAGCTCCATTAAAAAGGAAGGCTAGCTCAACTAGGGAGCATTAGGAATTGAGAGTACTCTCTCTTAGTTTTCATTTCTGTTTGAATTTTGGATCAAGAATTGAAGGAATTCTGTTTCACTTGATCTGAAATCTCTTGTTCTTCATCTACATAATTTCAGAAAATTGAGAATTGAATCTGAGTTTTCATTTACTGCTTCCAACTTCATTTCTTCTTCAATCTGTTTCTTGTTTGGATCAAGGAAGGGAGTGAGATCTAGACTTGTTTTCTGGTCTCATTGATTCCCTGAGATCTTGTCTCTTTAAATTTCAAAATCAAGCTGAGTTACATTCTGTGTTGCTTTTTCAAGCAATTTTCCATTTCTGTTTAAATCTGCTGCACTTATTTCATCTTTTACTTCTCTGCTTGATTGCTCTTTACATTTCCTTGTTGGATTTTAAATTCCCTGCACCCAACCCCCTTTACATTTTCTGCAATTTACATTTCTTGTCATTTAAGATTTTGCCAATTTACTTTTCTTGCAATTTAAGTTTCAACTATTTTACTTTCTTGTTATTTAAGTTTTATGCAATTTTACTTTCTGCAACTTTAAACTTCCTGTCATTTATAATTCCGTTGGCTACATTTCATCCAATATCCCTTCAATGTTAACTTGACTAAACTAATCACCCACTAAAGTTGCTTGATCCATCAATCCCTGTGGGATCGACCTCACTCTAAGTGAGTTATTACTACTTGATGCGACCCGGTATACTTGCCGGTTGGATATGTGTTTGGAAAATTCGTTTTTCCGCAAAAATACCATCATATCCCAAATTGAATCTTTGGTTAGCTTAAAATAGAATTGTGTATGCTAGTTAAGTATGGGAATTTGTGGGAACAAAAATTATTAAGGGAGTGTGTCATGATAAGATAATGGGAATTTGGGTACCTACTCATGTGAGGCTATAAGAATCACAACTCTATGTGCATCAATAAGCATGAATAAGGGAACAAAATTACCCCAATGTTAAATTAAAAATTCAAAAGATCAATGCACATATGCCAATATATATATGAGTATGGAAGGTAAAAGGGAATTCTGGGTAGCTAGGTATGAATTCTAAAGTTTTATAAAATATATAGGTTGGGTTAAAGTTGGGTTAATTAAAGATTCAATTTATAAGCTCACTTAACCATATATATATATATATATCCCTATCCTTACCTTGGCCCCATTACAACCTTAAAAAGACCTCATGATGTTTGCATTGGCATATTAACTATTGTTGATTGGTTAGGAGAAAAACAAAAGTTAGAGAGCATAATTAGAGAGGGATAGAGTGATCACCCTATACACTAGAGAGATTAGAGCGTACATACATCATCAGTGAGGGTTCAATGCTTCAATTTCCATGTTCCCTGCTTTCATGAGCTATCTTCTTGCACTTTTATCTGTCTTACTGTATAATGATAGAATTAGTGGAATTTGATTTGTAATTGTTTGAAGAGCTTATTTACTTTTGATCAAGTGAGCAAGAATCATATAGTCGCATTCATATATATAGGTTGCATTGCATTGCATGAGTTTCTACATGTTCATACTTATTTATCTTATCTCCTTCAATTAAGCATGAGGACATGCTAATATTTAAGTGTGGGGAGGTTGATAAACCACTATTTTATGGTTTATATTGTGTATAATTATGTGGTTTTATCATGATCCTTACCCACTTATTCATTAATTTAGCATGCATTTATATTTCCTTCCTAGATTTATTACATGATTGAAAACTGCTTCCTAAAGACTTTTTATTATGCATTTTAGTTCTCCTTTATCCCAATCGATGCCGTGATCTATGTGTTAAGTGTTTCAGGCTTTATAGGGCATGGATGAGTTGGAGATTGGAATGGAAGCTAGCAAAAATGGAAGGAACACAAGAAATTGAGGAGACAACCAGCGAGAAGTGACGCGGCCGCATGGCTCACGCGTTCGCGCGGAAGAGGAGAAATCACAGTGACGCAGCCGCATGGCTCACACGACCGCGCGGAAAGGAAAAGCACAAGTGACGCGGAGGCGTGGACGATGCGAACGCGTGGCACGGAAAAACGCGAATGACGCGTCCGCATGGACGACGCGACCGCGTGACATGCGCGATCTGCATAATCTGCAGATTTCGCTGGGGGCGATTTTGCGCCCTGTTTTGACCTAGTTCTCGGCCCAGAACAGCAGACTAGAGCCAGAGAACATGCAGAAACGAAAGAGAACATTCATTCTACACAGTTTTAAGTTTTTTCAGATCTAGTTTTACTCCTCCTCTAGGTTTTCTCTCTACACAATTGATACTTTTAGGATATTATTTTTCTACTACTTTGGCATTGGGATATTGAGAAGAGTTATTTCCTCATCAAGACTTCGTCATTCTAGTTCGTTCTCTTAACTTGGTTTATTTCTTCCATGTTCCTTGCCTTGTTCAATTTTGTCATTGGAATACTTTTATGATTATTTAATACAAGAATTATTTCTTTCATTTTAATCCATTTTTCTTTCCAATAATCATGTCTTCTTTTGATTCCCTTTCATATGTTATGGATTTATTATTTACAATGAGCGAGTAGTTCCCTAACTTGATGGGGAGTTGATTGAAAAGAACCAATTGAGTTGGAAGGCTTAAGAGAAAGATTGTAATTCGGTTTACTATTGGATTGCCTTCTAGTCACTAACATCAATCCCTTTTAATTAAGTGGGTTGCAACTTGTGAACAGACGTAGCATTCCAACTTGTTTGACTTTCCTTTGCCTAGTAAAGGATAACCAAACAGAATAACTTTTAATTATCAATTAATCTTGAGAGCATTCCAACTATAATAGGGACTCCAACTAATCAATTCCCAGTCAAGGCTTTTATTTACATTGTTCAAATTCATCAATTTAATTTCCTGTCATTCAACTCAAACCTTTTTGAAAACATCTGATTAATAAAACAACACACCTTTCTGCAACTCGTTGGGAGACGACCTGGGATTCATACTCCCAGTATTTAAAATTTAAATTTCTGTGACATATTTCTAAATTGATAAGTGGATTTCCGGTGAGTTAAGAACTATACTTGCAACGTACACATTTTCATAATTTTTAATTCACCAAATTCCGCATCATCACTCTCAAATATAAATCACACCTTGTCACAACTCCGCACAACTAACCAGCAAGTGTACTGGGTCGTCCAAGTAATACCTTACGTGAGTAAGGGTCGATCTAACAGAGATTGTTGGTATGAAGCAAGCTATGGTCATCTTGTAAATCCCAGTCAGGCGGATTCAACTATATTAAGAGATTATTGGTTTTTCGAATAATAATAATAAATAAATAGAAAATAGTTACTCATATAATTCAATGGTGGGAATTTTAGATAGGTGCATGGAGATGCTGTGTTCCTTCTGAATCTCTGCTTTCCTACTACTTTTATCCAATCTTTGTTATTCCTTTGTATGGCAAGCTGGTTCACGAAATTGCAATCGCACTTTTGCAATCCCACACAACTAACCAGCAAGTGCACTGGGTCGTCCAAGTAATACCTTACGTGAGTAAGGGTCGATCCCACGGAGATTGTCGGCTTGAAGCAAGCTATGGTTATCTTGTAACTCTTAGTCAGGATATCAATAGTTATCAGGGTTGATTGTAAAAAGCAAAAGAACATGAAATAAGTACTTGTTTTGCAGTGATGGGGAACAGGTTGAGGTTTTGGAGATGCTCTATCTTCTGAACTTCTGCTTTCCTACTGTCTTCTTCTTCAAGCACGCAAGGCTCCTTCCATGGCAAGCTGTATGTAGGGTTTCACCGTTGTCAATGGCTACCTCCCATCCTCTCAGTGAAAATGTTCAACGCACTCTGTCATAGCACGGCTAATCATCTGTCGGTTCTCAATCGGGTTGGAATAGAATCCAGTGATTCTTTTGCGTCTGTCACTAACGCCCAGCCCTCAGGAGTTTGAAGCTCGTCACAGTCATTCAATCCTTAAATCCTACTCAGAATACCACAGACAAGGTTTAGACCTTCTAGATTCTCTTGAATGCCGCCATCAATTCTAGCTTATACCACGAAGATTCTGATTAAGGAATCCAAGAGATATCTACTCAATCTAAGGTAGAACGGAGGTGGTTGTTAGGCACACGTTTATAGTTGAGAATGATGATGAGTGTCACGGATCATCACATTCATCAAGTTTAGGAACAAGTGATATCTTAGAATGGAAGCAAGCATGATTGAATGAAAAACAGTAGTAATTGCATTAATCCATCAAGACACAGCAGAGCTCCTCACCCCCAACCATGGGGTTTAGAGACTCATGCCGTAGAAGATACAATGAGAAACGTGTAAAGTGTCATGAGGTGGAGATACAATACCAAAAGGTCCTATTAATAGTGAACTAGTAACCTAGGGTATACAGAAATGAGTAAATGACGTAAAAAAATCCACTTTCGGGGTCCACTTGGTGTGTGCTTGGGCTGAGCATTGAAGCTTTCATGTGTAGAGACTTTTTCTGGAGTTAAACGCCTGCTTTTATGCCAGTTTGGGCGTTTAACTCCAATTTTTGTGCCAGTTATGGCGTTAAACGCTGGGAATTCTAAAGCTGATTTGCAACGCCGGTTTGGGCCATCAAATCTCGGGCAAAGTATAAACTATTATACATTGCTGGAAAGCCCAGGATGCCTACTTTCTAACGCCGTTGAGAGCGCGCCAATTGGGCTTTTGTAGCTCCAGAAAATCCATTTCGAGTGCAGGGAGGTCAGAATCCAACAGCATCTGCAGTCCTTTTCAGTCTCTGAATCAGATTTTTGCTCAGGACCCTCAATTTCAGCCAGAAAATACCTGAAATCACAGAAAAACACACAAACTCATAGTAAAGTCCAGAAAAGTAAATTTTAACTAAAAACTAATAAAACTATAATAAAAACTAACTAAAATATACTAAAAACATACTAAAAACAATGCCAAAAAGCGTATAAATTATCCGCTCATCACAACACCAAACTTAAATTGTTGCTTGTCCCCAAGCAACTGAAAATCAAAATAGAATAAAAAGAAGAGAATATACTATAGTCTCCAAAATATCAAAGAAACTTAGCTCCAATTAGATGAGCGGGACTAGTAGCTTTTTGCTTTTGAACAGTAATGTCATCTCACTTTATCCTCTGAAGTTTAGAATGATTGGCATCTATAGGAACTCAGAACTCAGATAGTGTTATTGATTCTCCTAGTTAAGTATGATGATTCTTGAACATAGCTACTTTATGAGTCTTGGCTGTGGCCCAAAGCACTTTGTCTTCCAGTATTACCACCGGATACATTCATGCCACAGACACATACTTGGGTGAACCTTTTCAAATTGTGACTTAGCTTTGCTAAAATCCCCAATTAGAGGTGTCCAGGGTTCTTAAGCACACTCTTTTTGCCTTGGATCACAACTTTATTATATATATATATATATATATATATATATATATATTTGAATTCACTGCTTTTTCTTGCTTCAAGAATCAATTTGATGATTTTTCAGATCCTCAATAACATTTCTCCTTTCCCATCATTCTTTCAAGAGCCAACAATTTTAACATTCTTAAAACAAGAAATTCAAAAGACATATGCACTGTTCAAGCATTCATTCAGAAAACAGAAAGTCTTGTCACCACATCAAACTAATTCAACTAGTTTCAAAGATGAATTCGAAATCCTGTACTTCTTGTTCTTTTGTGATTAGAGCATTTTTCATTTAAGAGAGGTGATGGACTAATAGGACATTCATAGCTTTAAGACATGAACCTTAAATTTTATTAATCATGAATTAAGAATAAGACTCAAAAATAGATATAAGATAAGACTAATAGTAATAGAAAACAAAAATTTAAATGGACTCCTAATGATATAGGTTATCACAGAGTTAGGACTCAACAACCTTGATTTTGAGAAGTGGATGCTCCCTCAACTTGTGGGGTATCTGACCCTTCAAGGGAGAGCTTTTAGCGCTTCAACTCCTGTAGCTCACGCCCCTGCTTCTCTTGTTCCTTCAGCAATTTGCAGAGCATGCAGTTTTGATTCTACTGTTCTTCCTTAATTTGTTCCATAGCTTCTTGCAGCTTGGTAACAGATGCTTCTAGACGAGTCCAGTAGTCAATTTCAGGAAGTTCAGGGAGGAACTCCTGCGCCCTCCTTTTGATAGAGTTATCTTGCATTTGTCCTTCCATTGACCTCTTGGTGATTGGGTGCTCAATTGGGATGAATTCATCTACTCCCATCCTCACCCCAGCATCTTTACATAGCAAAGAGATTAAGCTTGGGTAAGCCAGTTTGGCTTCAGTGGAATTCTTGTTTGCAATTGTGTAGATCTCACAAGCAATCAGATGATGAACCTCCACTTCTCTTCCCAGCATAATACAATGAATCATCACTGCTCTCTTGATAGTAACCTCTGAACGGTTGCTAGTGGGCAATATAGAATGCCCAATAAAGTCTAGCCAGCCTCTTGCAATTGGTTTGAGGTCTCCCCTCTTGAGTTGGTTTGGGATACCTTTTGAATTGGTTGTCCACTTAGTTCCAGAGAGGCATATGTCCTCTAGAACTTGATCCAACCCCTTATCTGCTCTCACCATTCTCCAATTAAAGGATTCAGGATCATCTTGCAGTTGAGGCAATTTGAAGAACTCTCTTATTTTGTCCAGATGGAAGTAGATAACTTTCCCTCTGACCATGGTTCTGTAAGTATGAAAAGTGGTTCCAGTCATTCTCTGCTTATCTGTCAACCACAGATTTGAGTAGAATTCCTGAACCATATTTCTTCCAACTTTTATCTCAGGATTGGTTAGAACTTCCCATCCTCTATTTTGAATTTGCTCTTGGATCCCCGGATATTCATCTTCTTTTAGATCGAATTTGACTTCCGGGATCACTGACCTCAGACGCATTATTTTGTGATAATGGTCTTCATGTTCTTTGGTTAAGAACTTCTCTTGATTCCAAAGACTCTTTGGATTATTCTCTTTCTTGCCTTTTGAATTGGTTTATTTTCCCTTAGGAGCCATGATCTTGATGATTCTTAGCTTAGTGATCACGAAAAAGCACACCAAACTTAGAGGTTTGCTTGCCCTCAAGCAAAAGAAAGGAAAGAGGGGAGAGAGGAGGAGAGCAAATTCGAATGGTGGGGAGAAAGGGATGGCCGAACATGTATTTAAAAGGGAGGGGGAGAGATTTCGAAAATTTTGAAGGATATTTGAGAAGATATGAAAAGAATTTGAGAAATATTTGAGTTTTTGAAGAAGATTTGGGAAGGATTTGAGAGAGATTTGAAGAATGATTTTAATTTTTGAAAATTTGAAGGTGAATGATGAAAGTTTGAAATGTGTTTATGTAGAAAATTATGGATCAAAACAGGAAAGTTTGAAAAAATTTTAATTAGAAAGCAAAATCTCTGTCCCCCACCTTTCTGGCGTTAAACGCCCAGAATGGTATCCATTTTGGCGTTTAACGCCCAAATGTTGGCCATTGTGGGCGTTTAACGCCCAGCCAGGTACCCTGGCTGGCGTTAAACGCCAGAATTCCCTTCATCACTGGGCGTTTTGCTAAACGCCCAGGATGCTGTACACCTGGCGTTAAACGCCCAGAATGGTGCCCATTCTGGCGTTTAACGCCCAAAGTACCCCTTACTGGCGTTTTTTCGCCAGCAAGCTCTTTTTCTCTGCTTTTTGCACTGAATCCTTCTGTAACTCTGTGAATTCCTTCAATTTTGATAATTGCCCTTTGAGAATATGTATCAAACCTTGATTAAACAAAACAGATAACCTGCTAATGACTGGGTTGCCTCCCAGCAAGCGCTTCTTATTGTCTTTAGCTGGACCTTCACTGAGAATCACTCAAGCCTCAGTTTTGAGCATTCCTGCTCAAAATTGCTTTCAAGATAATGCTTGATCCTCTGTCCATTAACAATAAACTTTTTGTCAGAATCAGTATCCTGAAGCTCAACATATCCATATGATGATACTCCTGTAATTACATACGGATCCCTCCAGTGGGATTTAAGTTTTCCTGGGAACAGTCTGAGCCTAGAGTTGAAGAGCAGAACTTTTTATCCTGGCTCAAAGACTCTGGATGACAACTTCTTGTCATGTCACCTCTTTGCCTTTTCCTTATAAATTTTTGCATTTTCAAAGGCACTGAGTCTAAATTCATCTAGCTCATTTAGCTGGAGCAATCTTTTTTCACCAGCTAACTTAGCATCCAGGTTTAGGAATCTGGTTGCCCAGTAGGCTTTATGTTCCAGTTCCACGGACAGATGACAGGCCTTGCCATACACAAGTTGGTATGGAGAGGTTCCTATTGGAGTCTTGAATGCTGTTCTGTATGCCCACAGAGCATCATCCAAGCTCTTTGCCCAATCCTTTCTACGGGCAATTACAGTCTGTTCTAGGATTCTTTTTAGCTCTCTGTTAGAGACTTCAGCTTGCCCATTTGTCTATGGATGATACGGGGTTGCCACTTTGTGGCTAATTCCATATCGGACCATAGCAGAGTACAGCTGTTTATTGCAGAAATGAGTGCCCCCATCACTGATTAGTACTCTGGGAACACCAAACCTGCTGAAGATGTGTTTCTAGAGGAATTTCAGCACGGTCTTAGTATCATTAGTGGGTGTAGCAATTGCTTCTACCCATTTAGATACATAGTCCACTGCCACCAGAATGTAAGTGTTTGAGTATGATGGTGGGAATTGACCCATAAAGTCAATGCCCCATACATCAAACAATTCTATCTCTAGGATCCCTTGTTGAGGCATGGCGTATCCATGAGACAAGTTACCAGCTCTCTATAGAGAGTAGGCCAGTAGAAGCCACATTGGAGGACCTTAGTGGCTGTTCGCTCACTTCCGAAATGTCCCCCATACTGTGATCCATGGCAATGCCACAGGATCCTTTGTGCTTCCTCTCTGGGTACACATCAGCGAATCATTCCATCTGCACATCTCTTAAAGAGATATGGCTCATCCCATAGGTAGTACTTGGCATCTGAAATTAATTTCTTTCTTTGCACCATGCTGTACTCCTGTGGTATGAACCTCACAGCTTTATAATTTGCAATATCTGCAAACCATGGAGCTTCCTGAATGGCAAAGAGTTGCTCATCTGGGAAAGTCTCAGAGATCTCAGTAGAAGAGAGGGATGCCCCAGCTACTGGTTCTATTCGGGACAGATGATCAGCTACTTGGTTCTCTGTCCCTTTTCTGTCTCTTATTTCTATATCAAACTCTTGCAGAAGCAACACCCATCTTATGAGCCTGGGTTTTGAATCCTGCTTTGTGAGTAAGTACTTAATAGCAGCATGGTCAGTGTACACAATCACCTTTGATCCCACTAGATAGGATCTAAACTTGTCAATGGCATAGACCACTGCAAGTAACTCTTTTTCTGTGGTTGTGTAATTCTTCTGTGCGTTATTTAGAACACGGCTGGCATAATAAATGACGTGCAGAAGCTTGTTATGCCTCTGTCCCAACACTGCACCAATGGCATGGTCACTGGCATCACACATTAGTTTGAATGGCAATGTCCAGTCTGGTGCAGAGATGACTGGTGCTGTGACCAGCTTGGCTTTCAGGGTCTCAAATGCCTGCAGACACTGTGTGTCAAACACAAATGGTGTGTCAGCAGCTAGCAGGTTGCTCAGAGGTTTTGCAATTTTCGAAAAATCCTTTATAAACCTTCTGTAGAATCCTGCATGCCTGGTGGACGAAATTGTGATCCATGTTCTAATTATTTTGAGATGAAGGCTTCTAAGGGGCACCAGTTGAATTCACAACTCCGTTCAACTAACCAGCAAGTGTACTGGGTCGTCCAAGTAATAAACCTTACGTGAGTAAGGGTCGAATCCACAGAGATTGTTGGTATGAAGCAAGCTATGGTCACCTTGTAAATCTCAGTTAGGCGGATTAAAATTGTTTATGGGTTTTCGAAAATAGAAATAATAAAATAGAAATAATAAAAGGGATAGAAGACTTATGCAGATTCATTGGTGGGAATTTCAGATAAGCGAATGGAGATGCTGCATGGCTCAAGGACGCCTGCTCTTCTACTGCTTCTACTCAATCCTTCTTACTCCTTTCCATGGCAAGCTGTGTATAGGGGTTCACCATCAGTGGTGGCTACTTTCAATCCTCTCGGGAAAATGGTCCTCTGCGGTTGTCAATCGCACGGCTAATCGTCTGGAGGCATCACCCATGGTTGATGGCTACATCCCATCCTCGCAGTGAAAACTAATGCTCACGCACTCTGTCACAGTACGGCTAATCACTGGTTGGTTCCCGCGCCTACTGGAATAGAATCCCTTGATTCTTTTGCGTCTGTCACTAACGCCCAGCACTTGCAAGTTTGAAGCACGTCACAGTCATTCATTACCGGAATCCTACTCGGAATACCACAGACAAGGTTAGACTTTCCGGATTCCCAGGATCCTACTCGGAATACCACAGACAAGGTGAGACTTTCCGGATCCTCATAAATGCCGCCATCTATCTAGCTTATACCACGAAGATTTTGTTGGGGAATCTAAGAGATACACATTCAAGCTCTGTTGCATGTAGAACGGAAGTGGTTGTCAATCACGCGCGTTCATGAGTGAGAATGATGATGAGGGTTATCTGACTCATCACATTCATCATGTTCTTGGGTACGAATGAATATCTTGGAATAAGAATAAGAGAGATTTGAATAAAAGAAAATAGAACTTCATTAATACTTGAGGTACAGCAGAGCTCCACACCCTTAATCTATGGTGTGCAGAAACTCAACCGTTGAAAAATACATAAGTGAAAGAGGTTCAGGCATGGCCGAATGGCCAGCCCTCTCCATGATCAAGTGACCGAATATTCAAAGAGATTAAACTGTCAAAAGATGTCTAATACAATAGATAAATGTCCTATATATACTAGACTAGCTACTAGGGTTTACATGAGTAAGTAATTGATGCATAAATCCACTTCCGGGGCCCACTTGGTGTATGTTTGGGCTGAGCTTGATCAATCCACGAGCTGAGGCTTCTCTTGGAGTTGAACTTCGAGTTATGACGTGTTTTGGGCGTTCAACTCCGGATCATGACGTTTTTCTGGCGTTTAACTCCAGACAGCAGCATGTACTTGGCGTTCAACGCCAAGTTACGTCGTCATTCTTCGAATAAAGTATGAACTATTATATATTGATGGAAAGCCCTGGATGTCTACTTTCCAACGCCGTTGAGAGCGCGCCATTTAGAGTTCTGTAGCTCCAGAAAATCCATTTCGAGTGCAGGGAGGTCAGATTCCAACAGCATCAGCAGTCCTTTTGTCAGCCTTTTTCAGAGTTTTGCTCAAATCCCTCAATTTCAGTCAGAATTTACCTGAAATCACAGAAAAACACACAAACTCATAGTAAAGTTCAGAAATGTAAATTTAACATAAAAACTAAGGAAAACATCCCTTAAAGTAGCTTGAACTTACTAAAAACTACCTAAAAACAATGCCAAAAAGCGTATAAATTATCCGCTCATCACAACACCAAACTTAAATTGTTGCTTGTCCCCAAGCAACTGAAAATCAAATAGGATAAAAAGAAGAGAATATACTATAAATTCAGAAATATCAATGAATATTAATTATAATTAAATGAGCGGGACTTGTAGCTTTTTGCTTTTGAACAGTTTTGGCATCTCACTTTTTCCTTTGTAGTTTAGAGGGATTGGCGTCTCTGGAGAACTTAGAATTTGGGATAGTGTTATTGACTTTCTTAGTTAAGCATGTTGATTCTTGAACACAGCTACTTATGAGTCTTGGCCGTGGCCCTAAGCACTTTGTTTTCCAGTATTACCACCGGATACATAAATGCCACAGACACATAATTGGGTGAACCTTTTCAGATTGTGACTTAGCTTTGCTAAAGTCCCCAGTTAGTGGTGTCCAGAGCTCTTAAGCACACTCTTTTGCCTTGGATCACGACTTTAACCACTTAGTCTCAAGCTTTTTGCTTGGACCTTCATGACACAAGCACATGGTTAGGGACAGCTTGATTTAGCCGCTTAGGCCGGATTATTTCCTTGGGTCCTCCTATCCATTGATGCTCAAAGCCTTGGATCCTTTTACCCTTGCCTTTTGGTTTTAAGGGCTATTGGCTTTTTCTATTGCTCCTTCTTTTCTATATACTCTTTTTAGCCAATTTTTTTTTTCACTGCTTTTTCTTGCTTCAAGAATCAATTTCATGAATTTTTCAGATCATCAATAACATTTCTCTTTGTTCATCATTCTTTCAAGAACCAACAATTTTAACACTCATAAACAACAATATCAAAAGACAAATGCACTGTTCAATCATTCATTCAGAAAACAAAAAGTATTGTCACCACATCAATATAATTAAATTAAATTCAATAATAATTTCGAAATTTATGTACTTCTTGTTCTTTTGAATTAAAACATTTTTCATTTAAGAGAGGTGAAGGACTAATGGATTTTATTTATAGCTTTAAGGCATGGTTACACACTAATGATCATGAAATAAGGACACAAAACATAGATAAACACAATATTAAAAACCGAAAAACAGAAAGAAATAAGAACAAGGAATGAATCCACCTGAGTGAAGGTGGCGCCTTCTTGAAGGTCCAATGGTGCTTTTTGAGCTCCTTTATGTCTCTTCCTTGCCTTTGTTGCTCCTCCCTCATTGCTCTTTGATCTTCTCTTATTTCTTGGAGAATGATGGAGTGCTCATGATGTTCCACCCTTAGTTGCTTCCAATATTTGTGTGGAGGACAACTTATCCCCTGAGGTATCTCAGGGATCTCTTGATTTGCAGCCACATGTTCTACCCAACTGAGCTATTCCAGTTTATATGAGTCTTTCCATCTCCCATGACTCAGAGGTGGAAGCTTTTGTCTTCCCTTTGAGGTTTCTCTGGCCTTAGGTGCCATTAATGGTAATGGAAAAGCAAAAAAGCTATGCTTTTACCACACCAAACTTAAAATATTGCTCGCCCTCGAACAAGAGAAGAAAGAAGAGAAGAAGAAGAAGAAGAAGAAAAATGGAGGTGAGTGAGGGGAGATGGATTCGGCTATATGGGTGGGATTGGGTGGGAAAGAGAAGTTGAATTGTAAAGGTAGGTGGGGTGTATGGGGAAGAGTGGATAGATGTAGGTGGTGAAGAATGTTGGGAATTTGTGACATGGGGAATAGTCATCACAAAAACTAGGATTAGGAGGTAAGGTGGGAATATGGTAGGTGGGGATCCTGTGGGGTCCACAGATCCTGAGGTGATTCTGTGGGGTCCACAGATCCTGAGGTGTCAAGGAATTCCATCCCTGCACCAAATAGGCATGTAAAATGCCTTCATGCATCATTCTGGCGTTCAAACGCCCATTGGTGCACGTCTTGGGCGTTCAACGCCCATGTAATGCATGTTTCTGGCGTTGAACGCCAGTTTCATGCTTGTTTCTGGCGTTCAGCGCCAGTTTGTCCTCTCTGTGCACCATCCTGGCGTTTAACGCCAGGTTGTTGCTTGTTTTGGGCGTTCAGCGCCAGAATGGTGCTCTGTTCTGGCGTTGAACGCCGGCCAGATCCTTACTGGCGTTGAACGCCAGTCTGCGCTGCCTCCAGGTTGAAAAATTTTTTTCTTCGGTTTTTTCTCCGTTTTTAATTTTTTTGATTTTTTTCGTTGACTCCTCATGATCATGTACCTAATAAAACACAAAAATAACAAGGAAACAAAATAAAATAAAATTAGATAAATAAAATTGGGTTACCTCCAACAAGCGCTTCTTTAATGTCATAGCTTGACAGTGGCTCTCATGGAGCCACATGGTGATCAGGTCAATTAAGTGTGTAGTCCCAACACCAAACTTAGAGTTTGGATATGGGGTTTGAACACCAAACTAGAGTTTGGTGGCCATAACACCAAACTTAGAGTTTGACTGTGTGGGCTCTTCTTGACTCTGAACTGAGAGAAGCTCTTCATGCTTACTCTCTTGTGTCACAGAGGGATGGCCATGTGCCTGAAACACAAGGTAGTCCCCATTCAATTGAAGGACTAACTCACCTCTGTTGACATCTATCACAGCTCCTGCTGTGGCTAGGAAAGGTCTTCCTAGGATGATGCATTCATCATCTTCCTTCCTAGTGTCTAGGATTATGAAATCAGTAGGGATGTAAAGGCCTTAACCCTTACTAGCACGTCCTCTACTATTCCATAAGCTTGTCTTATGGACTTATCTGCCAATTGTAATGAGAAACGGCAGGTTGTACCTCAATGATCCCCAGCTCCATACAGAGAGTGGCATAAGATTTATCCCTGACCCCAGGTCACATAGAGCTTTTTCAAAGCTCATGGTGCCAATGGTGCAAGGTACTAAGAACTTGCCAGGATCTTGTTTCTTTTGAGGTAGAGTTCTCTGGATCCAAATATCTAGTTCACTAATGAGCAAGGGGGGTTCACTTTCCCAAGTCTCATTACCAAACAGCTTGGCATTCAGTTTCATGATAGCTCCTAAGTATTGAGCAACTTGCTCTCCAGTCACATCTTCATTTTCTTCAGAGGATGAATATTCTTCAGAGCTCATGAATGGCAGAAGGAGATTTAAAGGAATCTCTATGGTCTCTAGATGAGCCTCAGATTCCTCAGGATCCTTAATAGGAAACTCATTCTTGCTTGAGGAACGTCCCAGGAGGTCTTCCTCACTAGGATTTTCGTCCTCCTCCTCCTTTGTGCATTCGGCCATATTGACTATGTCAATGGCCTTGCACTCTCCTTTTGGATTTTCTTCTGTATTGCTTGGGAGAATACTGGGAGGAGTTTCAATAACTTTCTTACTCAGCTGGCCCACTTGTGCCTCCAAATTTCTAATGGAAGATCTTGTTTCATTCATGAAACTGAAAGTGGCCTTTGACAGATCAGAGACTATATTGGCTAAATTAGAAGTGCTTTGTTCAGAATTCTCTGTCTGTTGCTGAGAAGATGATGGATATGGCTTGCTATTATTCAGCCTGTTACGTCCACCATTGTTAAAACCTTGTTGAGGTTTTTGTTGATCCTTCCATGGGAAATTTGGATGATTTCTCCATGATGAGTTATAGGTGTTTCCATAAGGTTCACCCATGTAATTAACCTCTGCCATGGCAGGGTTCTCAGGATCATAAGCTTCTTCAGAAGCTGCCTCTCTAGTACTGTTGGATGCCTGTTGCAATCCATTCAGATTTTGAGAGATCATGTTGACCTGTTGAGTCAACACTTTGTTCTGAGCCAATATGGCATTCAGAGCATCAATTTCAAGAACTCCTTTCTTCTGAGGTACCCCATTGTTCACGGAATTCCTCTCAGAGGTGTACATAAACTGGTTGTTTGCAACCATGTCAATGAGTTCTTGAGCCTCTTCAGGTGTTTTCTTCAGGTGAATAGATCCACCTGCAGAGTGGTCCAATGACATTTTCGAAAATTCAGAGAGACCATAATAGAATATATCTAATATGGTCCATTCTGAAAACATGTCAGATGGACATCTTTTGGTCAGCTGCTTGTATCTTTCCCAAGCTTCATAGAGGGATTCACCATCTTTTTGTTTGAAGGTTTGAACATCCACTCTCAGCTTGCTCAGCTTTTGAGGAGGAAAGAATTTATCCAAAAAGGCAGTGACAAGCTTGTCCCATGAGTCCAGGCTATCCTTAGGTTGTGAATCCAACCATATTCTAGCTCTGTCTCTTACAGCAAAAGGGAAAAGCATGAGTCTGTAGACTTCAGGATCAACTCCATTTGTCTTTACAGTCTCACAGATCTGCAAGAACTCAGTTAAAAACTGGTAAGGATCTTCAGATGGAAGTCCATAAAACTTGCAATTTTGTTGCATCAAGGCAACTAGCTGAGGTTTCAGCTCAAAGTTATTGGCTCCAATGGCAGGAATGGAGATGCTTCTTCCATCAAACTTGGACGTTGGCTTTGTGAAGTCACCAAGCATTCTCCTTGCATTATTATTATTTTCGGCCATCTCCTTCTCTTGCTCTAATGTTTCTGAAAGGTTACCTTTAGAATAATTTAATTTAGCTTCTCTTAATTTTCTCTTTAGAGTCCTTTCAGGTTCTGGATCAATTTCAACAAGAGCGCCTTTATCCTTGTTCCTGCTCATATGAAAGAGAAGAAAACAAGAAAAGAAAAAGGAATCCTCTATGTCACAGTATAGAGATTCCTT